>NC_091471.1:47849659-48451534 GCF_036971445.1 Narcine bancroftii | reverse complement strand
TAAGACATTAAATAGAGAAGCAGTATTAGGCTATTTCACCCATTGAGTTCATTCCACCATGAGCTGATCCATTCTCCCAATTACCCTGCCTTCTCTCCATAACCTTTCATACCCTAACTATTCAGATACCTGTAACTATCTTTCTCAAATACATGCAACAATTTGGGATCCACAGCCACCAAGCTAGCAAATTCCAGAGATTCACCACTCTCTGACTAAAGAATTTCCTCCACATCTCTGCATTAAATAAGTGCCCTTCAATCCTGAAGTTATGCCCTCTTGTCTGAGATTTCCCTACCATAGGAAAACAACTTTGCCACATCTTCTCTGTCCAGGCCCATCAACATTCAAAATGCTTCTATGAGGCCCACCTCATTCTTCTGAACTCCAAGGATTATAGTCCAAGTGCCTCAAATGTTACTCATATGTGAATCCCTTCATTTCAGGAATCATTCTTGTGAATCTTCTGTGAACTCTCTCCAAAGCCAGCACATCCTTCCTTAAATAAGCAGTCCAAAGCTGTACTCTGTACCCCACTTGAGGCCTCACCAGTGCTTTATAAAGCCTCAACATTACATCGCTGTTCTTATTTCCTATTCTTCTAGATATGAATACTAACATTGCATTTGCCTTCTTTATCACAGACTCAACCTGGTGGTTAATCTTTAGGGTATTGTGCACAAGGATCCCCAAGTCCCTTTGCACTTGTGAATTTTGAAGTTTCTCCCCTTTTATTCCTTCTAGCAAAGTGCATGACCATACACTTTCCAACATTGTACTTAAATTGCCACTTCTTTACCCATTCTCCTAATCTATCTAAGTTTCTCTGTGACCTCTCCATTTCCTCCTCACTACCTACTCCTCCACCTATCTTCGTTTCAATTGGAGTCACAAAGCCATTTATTACACAATCCAAGTCATTAACATACAATGTCTAAATAAGTGGTCACAACACCCTATGGAACACCACTGGTAATTGGTAACCAATCAGAATAGGATCGGTTTATTCCCAATCTCTGTTTCCTGCCGATCAGTCAATGCTCATTCCATGCTAGTATTTATCCAGTAAATTCCATGGGCTTTCACCTTGTTAAGCAGCCTCATCTGCAGCGCCTTTTCAAAGGTCTTTTGCAAATCCAAATAGACAACTTTCATTCCAGCCCCTTTGTTGAGTCTGCTTGGGGTTTCCTCAGAACTACTACTTCAGTACATACTTCCATGAAGTGACAAACAATATTCTGATTTATTCGTTACTTAATTTTTCTGCTTCTTTCACATTTTAATCATAATAAAGGCTGTTGAGCAAGATACTTTATCATGTGCTCACAAGGAGTGTCAGCTACCAGCACACAACGTGAGGGCCAGCATATTCCATTCATTTCGTGACATGTCACAGCATGAGTTGCACCTCAATTTAAGTGCAATTTCATGGCAACAATTTAAAGTGGAAATGGCAAAAAAAATTAGCTATCACTTGACAAAATACACATTTTGGAATCTGTATCCCACAAATTAAAAGCTTTTCTAAATTTATATTTTCAGTTGGCACTGTAATTAAAATGACAAATGGAACACTAGAGTCACTGAATAAGATATGTGCTTTTTGCCATGACACCAACATCAATTATAATAATAATAATTATGAAGCTTAGTTAAGTGGTCAGTTCCTGTAAACCAATACCAGATTTGACAATATAAGAAAGAAGTAATGACTTGATAGCAAATTTCTGTTTTAGAAATCTACAGATTGCAGATGGCAAGTTTGACACTGGTAAGGCTGTGGAATGAAGTCATGTACCTAAACTTCAAAGAAAGAGATTGTACTACACAGAAACCCAAAAGGTAAAGCTCCATCAAGCAACATAGAAAGGCAGCATGGTTAGCGTAGGGATGGCACAGTTAGCATTCCGAATTCCGAATTCGAATATGGCGCTGTCTGTCAGGAGTTTGTATGTTTTCCCTGTATCTGCATGGGTTCGCATGGATGTTCAGGTTTCCTCCCACCTTTAAAAAATATGTACAGGGATTGTGGGTCAATTGGGCGAAATTGAACAGCACAGGCTCGTTGGCCAAAAGGGCCTGTTACAGAGCTGTATATCTTTAAAGTCAAGGAATATATTAGTTGCAGCCTAATAATTAGTGGACTTGACGGTCTCAAGATGATCTGAAGAAAACAAAAGTCACATGTTAATTTTAGTGCTGTTATAGTTTATTAATTGATATCAACTCTATTTTGCAAAGCTAGCTTTTTGGCTTTATAATTTCAACCATTGCTGTACTCTTTCTGCAATCGTGTTGCCATACTGTGTAATTCATATCAATCAACCTATGTGCTGGTTGCCTAACTTTCATAGCTGTCTGTCAACATTAGAATTGCAAATAAACCACTCAGATCCTTCAAGGGTCTTTGCCACTAGACAATGAAAGATAGTGAATCACACAATAAGTGTCTGCAGCTGGGTCTTAGTTAGGAAGATGGTTGTCAAGGTCAAAGCGTGAAAATACAGAAATGTTGGAGGAACACAGCATGTCTTGCTTTGTTCATAGAGGTAAAGATATACTGTATAATCGAAGAAGCCATGGGAATTGATGGCTTTGTAGAAGCCTCAACTAGTCCTCCACACCCTGTCCCCTGTACAGATTCCATTCTTTTCTCATAATTGCTCCACCTCCATCACAACTGCTCTCAGGATGAGGTCTTCCATGCCAGCTTATACGAGATGTCCTCCTTCTTCAAAAATAGTGGTTTCCTCCCTAGTACTATCAAGACCCTCAACCGCATATTCTCCATTACCCGCAGCCCCTCACGTGCAACAAGGCAGGATTCCCCTTGTCATCTCCTACCATCCCATCTGTCTCTGCATACAACATATCCTCTTCTGCCATTTCCGCCACTTACCTCGTGATCCACCACTAGGCACATTTTCCCTTCTCCTCACCTCTCCGCTGTCCGCAGCAACACCTCCCTCGGCGAATCCCTTGTCCACTCCTCCCTTCCCATCAATCACCCCCTCGGCATCTACCTCTGTGACCACAGGAGGTGTTATACTTGCATCCATACCTCTTCCCTTACTATCATTCAGGATCCAAAACAGTCCTTCCGAATGAAGCAACACTTCACTTGTGAATCTGCAGGAGTCATCTACAGCATCCAATGCTCCTGTTGTGGTCTCCATTACATCGGAGAAACTGGATGCAGGCTGTGAGATCACTTCATTGAGCACCACAGCTCTGTCCGACACATTAGCAAGGTTCTCCCAATGGCATCCCATTTCAATTCCCTGCCACATTCCCATGCCAACATGTCTATAGTTCTATGGTCTCATGCACTCCCAGATTAAGACCCCCTGAAAATTGAAGGATCAACAACTCACAATCCGTTTGAGCACCCTCCAAACAGATGGCATTAACATCAACTTCTCCATTTTCCGTTAGTCATCCTTCTCCCCCACATCTATCTCAATTTCTCCTTTTCACTAGCTTAGTCTGTCTCCTTCCCTTCCCCTCTGACTTCTTTCCTTCAGCTCTGCATTCACAGAGCCACTCCTAACCCCGATCAACTCACATCTTTCCTCTCCCGTCCAATCTATGTCCAGTTATCATCTTTTGTCTGTTGGTCTGTGCTCCTCCCCCTGCTCTTTCTTTCCTTCTCCTCAGCCTCTTAATTTAGCCATCCACCTGCTTCTTACTCATACCTTACTCAGGCCCAAAATGTCAGTTATATACCATTAACATAAGACCATAAGACATAGGAGCAGAAATAGGCTATCAGCCTATTGAACCCACCTCACCTTTTATTCAGGAGCTGATCCATTTTCCCACTCAGGTCCACTGCACAGCCTTATCTCCATAACTTCTGATGCTCTGGCTAATCATGAACCAATCAATCTCTGCCTTAAATACACCCAATAACCTGGCCCCCACTACTGCCTGTGGCAACAAATTCCACAGATTTCAGATTCATTGTCAGAATTTACCATCTTCTTGTTGAAGAAATTCCATTGCATCTCCATTTTAAGTGTGCACCCTTCAATCTTGAAGTTGTATCCTCTTGTCCTAAACTTTCTCCCCAGGGGAAGGAACCTTTTTACATCTCCTCTATCTATCTCTTTCAACATTCAGAATGTTTCAATGAGATTCCCCCCCCCCCCCCCCACCCCACCATGTCATTCTCCTAAATTCCAATGAGTACAGGCCAAGAGAAGTCAAGTGCTCCTCATGTGTAGTCTATCGGGCCCCAAATAGCCCTCGGAACACTGAGAAACAGATAAGCAGGCAGATTTTAGAATAGTGCAGAAAATAAAGGTTGTAGTTATGGGTGATTTCAACTTCCCTAATCCAATTATCCAAAATGCTTGGGATCGGACCTATCTTAGTTAGGTAGGTTTTTTGGATATTTGGGAATTTTCTCTAAAGCAGCCAAGTAGCATCATGAGAACACTTATATCACTTTCGCCGATCTCCAACACCTCCCTACTGCCGTCCCTAATCCTGCCCGGGATCTTGAGGTCTCACATGACCTGTAAGTGGTAGGACATTGCACAGGGATTGTCTTCCAGCAGAATTTCAACAACGCTGCTGAAAGGGTATTTGACAGAGGGAGTGGCTCGGGCGAGCAAGGAGAGAACACGACTCGGGCAGGCTGTGGGGAAAGAGCTTGGCTCAAGTGGGCAAGCAGGTAGAGAGAGGGGAGAGAGCGTGGCTCAGGCGGGCCAGCAGGAAGAGAGCAAGCAAGCAGGGGGAGAGAGAGGTGAGACGAGAAGGCAGAAAGTGGAGTATTCAATTCAAATTCTGTGAACGCCACAATGCAACTTATCATAAAGTGGCAGTAACTCATTGCCAAAAAAATGACAATTTATAAATAAATAATCAGTGCTATCCTTTTCTTCAATGTGTAACCTGTGGACAAATGTGTCCTTTATAAAACTGATTCCATATAGCCCCACTTGAGCACAGTGTGTACATTGTTTTCAACTTTTAAAAAAATTGTTTCATCATGTCTCTCCCAAAAAATATTCAGATATTTGGAATTTTGGTTGATTAGTTTTCAGTTAATCGGAAACATGCTGTATATCCCTCAAGGTTGATAGGGTAGTTAAATTTAAAATTTAAAGTTTAGACATACAGCACAGTAACAGGCCATTTCAGCTCACGAGTCCATGCGCCCAATTTACACCCAATTAACCTACACTCCCAATATTTTTTGAATGGTGGAGGAAACCAGAGCAGACTCGGGGAGAACATGCAAACTCCTTAGATAATAAAATATAAGTAATGCAAAATAACCCAAATTTCTTTATCACAATACAAGAACATCACATGGAACCAGGAGTGGCTATCAACAGGAGACATGGAAAGTGTGAACCACATGATGCTGTGAATTGGACAGGGAATGTCGTCCAATTGTTCAAACAATGATTCATGCTGTATTTGTAAGCCATTGGATTCGATAGCAAACCTGATGCATGGAAGATTGCATTGCTACTTACCATGCCAGGACCTCAAGCACCAAAGGTTTTCAACGCATTTGTTTTTGCCGAAGCAGATGACCAGGGCAAGTTCAACAAGTTTATCAAGATGTTTGATGGACACTGTTTTCCAAAGAAAAATAAAACATTCAAGAGTTATGTGTTTCACTCACACACACAGCTGCAGGCAGAGAGCTTTGATACCTTTTTAATGGACTTGAAATTGAAAGGACTCAACATGCACCAAAACAATACCCAGCCTATGGAAAAATCTGTAACAAGTGCAAAGAACAGAATCACTGTGCAAAGCTGTACTTTTCCTTTTTTTTTAAACTTTATTTAAAATTTTATGACATGAATAAAATAAAAATTACATTTAAAGAAATAATAAAAAATAAGATAATACAAATAGAATACTACATCATTAAACTACACAAATTAACCCCCCCAATAATTATAACACAACATTAATCGTCTAATTTAAAATTAGTCCAACCCTCCCCCAAAATAAAGAGCGAAGAATTAATTAACAATGTTGTAAATAAAATAGAAAAAACCCCACTTAAAAAGGATAAAACTTAACAAAAAAAATTACTAACAACAAAAAAATATCAATACTAAAATAATACCCTTAAACATATATTTAAATCAAACATAATACATGTATTTAACAAATGAAATCCACTTTAAAACTAAGTTCAAATATTAAAATCATATATCAACCACATATCTGTTATACAAAAAAATCATAATTAATAATACAAAACTACAGAATTTCCATTAATACCAAGTTTCCTTTATAATTCATCGAGAGAACAAAAACATCCCTTAGAAAAACAATCAGATAAACTTTTTATTCCCTTCCCCTCCCCTTATATAAAAAAAAGAAAAAAAAAGAAAAAAAAGTTCAAACTCTTATAAAATTCTCCATATTGTTCATTTATATCATCTTCAAAATTCTCTATCGAAATTAACTTAATTTTATTAAACTCTTCTCCCTCAATGTATTTGTACTTGGTTTTCTTCTTTTTCTTCTTATCACCTTTCCCCTCATCTTCCTCTTCATCTAATTCAACATCCTCAATTTTTGACTTATTATCTTCTGTGACATCATCCTCTTAAAAAAGAAAGAAAAAAGAAAAAAAACACCCCCCCAAAAAAAGAGAGAAAAAAAGGAGAAAAAAAACTCCTAATTCCCTCTCAATTACAATCAGAAAACAAAAAGAGTTAAAAAAAAATTATTTATTTAAAAAAAATTTTAAAAAACCTTCACTTCTTAACCCAAAAATTAAAAAGAAAAAAAAACAGGTCGGAGGTCACGACTACCTCCTCCTGTTTAAACCGCCCAAAGCGGTAACTCTCCCAACATATTGGGTGTGAGATAACTCAAAGCTGTACTTTTCCATAGGGAAACAAAACCAAAGTGAAAGTGTGCACACTATAGAATAAACTGCCCTCTGTGGGCTTGGTAGCGCAGGAAAGTTTCAAACCAACAGACATGGAAAAGCCAAGCATGAACAGAATTGAGCAGGGCAAGTGGACGGTGTGATTACAAATGGACAGCGCAAGTGGATGGTGAAAATGGAGCAGATATTCCTTTCAAGCTGGTCACTGGGACACAGGCCAATTTGATCTGTTTCATTTAATTAGGTCACAGAAGATAAAGCCACACATCCATCCAAATTCTGTTTTGCTCAAGACCAATAATGGACAGCACATTGACACGAAAGCCACGGGTATACTGAAGGTAAAAGTTAAAGGAAAAAAAGGTACTTCATGTTTGCAGTAGTCCAGATGACATGACTCACTGCTTGGTAACAAAGTATATGAAAAATTAGGCCTAGTCAAGAGGGTGTATTGCATGAACAGTGCAGAGAAAATACTGGATCAATTTCTAGACATCTTCAAGGGATTAGGTGTTCTACCATTCACCTATAAGATACAGTTAAAGGAAGACTCACAGCTATTAGTGCATGCCCCAAGGTGGGTTCCAGCATCACTAAAAGACAAGCTCAAGCAGGAACTCGACTGAATGAGTCACTAGGGGTCATAAAGATAGTGGAGGAGCCCACAGAATGGGTGAATTCAATGATATGTATCAAAAAGAAGAACGGTGACCTACATGCATGTGTGGACCTAAAAGTCTTGAATGCCACTATAAAGAAGGATCATTATCAGATATCACACATCAATTAAATTACAAGTGAGATGGGAGGTGCAAAGTTTTTCACCAAATTGGATGCATCCCAGAGCTTCTGGCAATTAAAACTGAATGAAGATAGCATAAAATACTATACATTCAATACATCGTTTGGCTGATACTCATGTAAGGATGCCTTTTGGAATTTCCTCAGCCCCTGAGGTGTTCCACAGGACAATGGAGGACATCATAGAAGGCATAAATGTGGTACGCGTGTACATGGATAACATGATCCTATGGGGATCCACGCAGGTGCAACACAACAAGAGGCTCATCAAGTCAACAAATCAAGAAATATGGATTAAAGCTAAACAGAGCAAAATGTCAGTTTGGTGAGAAGGAAATCACCTTTCTGGGAGATAAGCTATTGGAGTCCGACAAAAGTAAGGTGAAAGCAATTCTAGAGATGCCCAGACCCACAGACAAAAAGAGCATATTGAGAGTGCTGGGAACAATCAATTTCATTAGTAAATTCATACTAAGCCTTTCTTTCAAAACAATGGAGCTGAGTAAGTTGTTACAGGACAAATGTGAATTCAAGTGGATGGCAAACAACGTTGAAGAATGGGGACGACTGACGTCCATTCTAACGACAGAACTGGTGCTTTTGACGTTCTTTGACCCATCCAGAAGGAGGAAAATATCTATGGATGCTTCAAAAGATGCATACGCATCAAGGACAATGACCACACCTGAACATTGATATGTGCAGACAGAGAAAGTGTGCCAAGGTCTGGTCTACTGGCTTGAGAAATTCCACAGGTATGTGTATGGTCTATCAACATTCATGGCAGAGATAGTTCACAAGCCATTAATAGCCATAATCAATAAAAAAAAACCTCAGTAAGATGTTATTGTGAAACCAAAGTCTGATGATGAAACTACAGAGTTATGACTTTGAATTGGTGTACACACTAAGGAAACTTAGTATAATGGCTGATGCACTATCCAGGGCAATGATGGAGAATAAAGCACACTATAAGTGTTCCACAGAACACTTCACATGAAACTGAAAATAAAATATATTTTTTTAAAAATTGGAAAATATTTTCCCAGAATTTTCCTAAATTGGGGCACTCACAAAACATATTAATCAGTGAAGGTTCAAAAATGTTACACTTTAACAAAGCTCTCTCTCTCTTTTTTTCCCTTCTTCCCCTTCTCTTATCCATCTTTAAATCTTTATGGATACAGTTGCAACATTGGGTTATGTCTTTGCCCTGTGGTTCTTGGCACAAATGGGCCTGGAGGATGAACTGCAGACATGTTAGTTTGACATCTGGTGGTTGGATACTGATAGATAAAATCAATTAAGATGCATTTCACAAACATTTCTTGGACTAGATGACCCTGTATTGAATGTGCCCAGAAGTATTGAACTGCACGTTTTACAAACATTTCTACGTCTGATTCCACCTGCATTGAATTCGCCCATCGTTATTGAATGAAGATCTACCGGAACCAATGCCTGAAGAGGGTGCACAAAATCAGTGAACCGGTGTAGACTCAAAAGGCCAACATGGCCTGTTTTCGCTCCATAAATGGTTATATGGTTAATCTCTTCTCGTATCAAACATGAAATCCAAGCAGATTGCAGCTGAAATAGAAAGGACATAGTTCAACAGAAGATCATCAAGAATCTGAATAAAGGTTGACCTAGAGGTGAATGTCAGCCATACTACAACATCAGAGCAGAGCTGAGTGTTGTCATTGGGCTTCTACTCAGACAGAGCAGAATTGTCATTCTTCAATCACTGTGACAAGATGCTGAAATGAGACGCTGCAAGATGCTGCATGAGGGGCACCTTGGAATTAAAAAATGTAAAAGGAGGGCCAGAACTGATGTTTATTGGCCAGAGATAAATCCTGCCATTGAAAGAATGGTCTCAAGCTGTGAGACATCTGAAACATCACACAAACTTGTTGATAAGGCCACCAGGGGATTGGCAGTTTTAGATTGGTTGATGTGTAATGAACCTGAAGTGATTAGGGAATTAAAGATAATGGAACCCTTAGAAAGTAGTAATCATAGTGAGAAATAGTTCCAAATTTGAAAAGGAAAACTTGATATCAGCTGTATTTCAGTAGACAAAGGAAATTACAGTGGAAATTACAGTGAAACTCCTCTGAACCCTCTCCAACATCAACACATGCTTTGATAAGACCGCCTATGGATGCTGCAAATCGCTGCGTTCCTCCGGTTATTCCATGTTTTCACTACAAACACAACATCTGCAGAATTTTGTGCTTCACTCTGTCAAGGTCATAGAATCAAGTTTAATATAAAACTAAATTTCAGCTTTTATTAAAGGAGTTTTCCCATCTTAAGAAACTGCTGAATCATGGAATAGAGACAGCAGCTCAGGAGAAGTCCATTCTGTTCATTTTATCGTGGCAGCTCTTCAGAACTATCAAATTTGCCATTGAGTTTTAAACAAATGGTAAAACTAAACAAAAATGGGAACAAGATTTAAATATAAAGATAAAAAAGGAAACATGGGAGAAATTATGTTCTGGAACGATGAGAAATACAATAAATACGAGTTTTATAGCATGGAAATGGTCTTCTGCCTCATCTTGTCCATGCTGACTGAGTTAGCCCCATTTGCCTGCATTTGGCCTACATCCCTCTTAAGCTTTCCATCCATGAACTTGGCTAAATGCCTTTTAAACACTGAGATTGTTCCATCCTCTACAATTTCTGTGGCAGCTTATTGAAATAGGTTCCTCTCACGTCCTTACTTTAAATCCATGCCCTTTTGTTTTCCCCTGGGAAAAAGACCTCTATGATTTTATAAACTTCTAGAAGACCCTTGTAATTCCCCCCCCCCCCCACCCCCTCAGCATCCAAGCTCCAGGGAGAAAAACCATAGCCTATCCAGCTTCTCCTCATAATTCAAGGCTGCCAACCCCAGTAATATTCTCATTCATCTTTTTCTCTACCCTTTCCACACTTTCACTTACTCTGTTGATCTCCACAATCTTGCAAATTTCCCCCATTTAAGAATAGGCTTTTCTAAATTGACATCTAACCCATTAATGAGACATAGATTAAGAATATGGGCCCAATTTTGAAAATTATTTGGTCTTAGTTTTTCTCTGGTGAGACCTATTCTAGATAATTTGAACCATCAGTGATAGATGTTGGGTTTAATGGATTGGTTTAGGTTAGGTATTTAAATTTATAAGGATCTTTTGCTTCCTTTGAACAATTATCTGCCAAATTTAATCTTTCCAATAGACATTTTTTTTAGATACTTACAAATTTGACATTTTGTTCAATCTAAGCTTTCTGATTTTCCTCAAATTTTGGACACTAATATTCTTGATTCATTTTTTAAATTATTGTTTTTTTTCAAGGTGGATTAATCTCATACATTTACAATCAATTATTGGATTTAAGATAACCTTCAATGGATGGGATTAAGTGATTGGGAATGAGATCTGAATATAATTCTTTCAAATGAGAACTGGTACTCTACTCTTAGCTTGATTAAGGATTCTTCATTTTATACAAGGCATTGTATTGTGCAATCTAAGGTGGTTCATAGCATACACATGTGTAAAATGAAACTATCTCATTATTATGCAGATATTAATCTACTATGTGTGAAATGCAAAATTTTTGAAGTTTACTGTTCCACTTGTTTTTGGAATGCTCAAATGTAAAGAGTTTTTGGAAAGACATTTTCCAAACTTTATCCATGATTTTTACAATCAAAATAGAGCCTTGTCCTTTAATTGCTTTTTTGGTGTTTTGAATGTGTCAGATATAACTCTACTGCAACTTAGGACAGTTTTAACTTTTACTACGATGATGGCCGGACAAGCAATTTTACTGAAATGGAAGGCTCATTCTTCACCTACCCTTGCCCAGTGTCTTATTGAAGCTTAGAGAAATTTAGATACAATATTAAAGACAGAAAAGTTCATTTTGTAAAAATGTGGAGTCAATTTTTGGAAAACTATTAAGAATTAAGAACTCCCAAGAGTTCGGGAGTTCGCCATCCGATTCCTGGAGGTTGCTATCTGAATCTGAACTTCCTTTTGTATAACTAACGGTAACCTTTATGGTTTCTTTTTTTCTTCTTATCTTTTTTTAACCCAAATAATTTGGTAAATGGGTTTAATTATGTACATTAAGAATATGTTAATTGCTTTTTTTCATATGAATAGACAACTGTTGATGGAGGACCTCAGTTTTCTTCAGGCTGACTTCCAGGCCAAACATTTTGGCAGTTTCCGCAAAGCAGGACGTCAAGCGCTGAAGAGCTGGCTCTGAATGGCTCTGAATGGGCTCTGAATGGGTCCTCCATCAGCCAGCTCCCCACCATGACTACCAGCCCCCCCACATCTCCATCGGGCACACAAAACTCAAAACGGTCAACCAGTTTACCTATCTCGGCTGCACCATTTCATCAGATGCAAGGATCGACAATGAGATAGACAACAGACTCGCCAAGGCAAATAGCGCCTTTGGAAGACTACACAAAAGAGTCTGGAAAAACAACCAACTGAAAAACCTCACAAAGATAAGCGTATACAGAGCCGTTGTCATACCCACACTCCTGTTCGGCTCCGAATCATGGGTCCTCTACCGGCACCACCTACGGCTCCTAGAACGCTTCCACCAGCGTTGTCTCCGCTCCATCCTCAACATCCATTGGAGCGCTTTCATCCCTAACGTCGAAGTACTCGAGATGGCAGAGGTCGACAGCATCGAGTCCACGCTGCTGAAGATCCAGCTGCGCTGGGTGGGTCACGTCTCCAGAATGGAGGACCATCGCCTTCCCAAGATCGTGTTATATGGCGAGCTCTCCACTGGCCACCGTGACAGAGGTGCACCAAAGAAAAGGTACAAGGACTGCCTAAAGAAATCTCTTGGTGCCTGCCACATTGACCACCGCCAGTGGGCTGATAACGCCTCAAACCGTGCATCTTGGCGCCTCACAGTTTGGCGGGCAGCAACCTCCTTTGAAGAAGACCGCAGAGCCCACCTCACTGACAAAAGGCAAAGGAGGAAAAACCCAACACCCAACCCCAACCAACCAATTTTCCCTTGCAACCGCTGCAATCGTGTCTGCCTGTCCCGCATCGGACTTGTCAGCCACAAACGAGCCTGCAGCTGACGTGGACTTTTTACCCCCTCCATAAATCTTCGTCCGCGAAGCCAAGCCAAAGAAAAAGACAACTGTTATATATTATTCTTTCTGATTTTCTTTCCATGTATATGAGATGACAGGTTATATATCCCATTGAATTTTGTATGCAATTTCATATATTAAACTCAATAATATTTGTAAAATAACGTTAAGTGCCCATGTGCTTTCACCAACCTTTCAGACTGTCTAGTTCATGCCATGAGCTGATGCATAAAGTCAGTCTCTTTGTATGCCAATCATCTGAAGTCTGCATCCAAAATTAGACACTTTTGCCAATGAAGATTTTCTGCAAAGTACTATATAGTACAAAGATAAAGATTTACTCTAAAGAGCAATAATTAAAATTCAACAACAAAGTCTTGAATAATTCCACCACATTTATTTATGCTGCTTTTTTTTCAATGAAAATAAAAATAATTACAAATTGCAAACATTACTGGTAACAGCTTGGTATGTCTATAAATTGCTTTCCTTTTCTATTCGATCTTTCTCTCCTCAAGATATAAGGTAGAGAAGATTCACCAAAATCACCACTTAGAGTAAAATCAACTTTTGATACATTCTCAGTGAGGCCAGAATATGTACCTTGTTTGTTTTTGTTGATAACATACCTTCATCTCTACTTAAATATGTATTCTAACTTAAATAAGTATTCTTCATTTTGGGTTGCACCTCTAATTCCTTTATCTTGATGTCTTGCGACCTTGCCATTGCCCATTTGAAACTTCATAGGACAATACCGAAACCAAATCACCATTTTCTTTTGTCTTCTGCACTCCTATGTTTTGATTTAGTGGCTCTTCTACTGCTATTAATATTTATGAAAGAATGATTGCTGCCTCATTGCAGTCCCAAAATTCCTCTGTATTTCCCTTCTTTAAAGTAGCCACTAAAAGATAGATTCACTGTCCTTCTATTAGTCCTGGCAGTCCCGACGCGACCAAGACAAGCACTTGATAAATCATGGCTGGGCTATTGAAACTGGGAATGCAAGGAGTCAAAATTCATACAAAGGAAGATTTTTGTTGTTGTTCGAGGTCAAGAAATCAAGCCTAAGGACATGGGTAGAGATCCTCAAGGCATTGTTCCACACCCAATCACCTTCAGCTGTCCTGGCTAAAGCCATCTTTCTAACTCCTTTGTTGGAGCTTCAGGAATTGTGCTTTTGGTGCCAACAATTCATCAGAAACATTGAAATCATTGCTTTGTCAGACATTTTTAAGGAATATTTGCAATGAAAGGCAATATGATTCTTCCTGAATACTTTGTAACATAGCTTGTGCTGGTGCCAAAATTGAATCATGAACTGAAACTTTGGTTTACAGTGTGTACCACTGTCAGTCTTTTCTTGGTGAGCTACCTAATGGATCAGTGATGTGCTCCTTGCATCTCTAATTTTTTGCAGCTATTTATTCATGAAATTGCATGATTTTTTGATGACTCCTGCCTGAAGACAGCAGTGAGAAAAAGCTATGACCAGGATGCCTTGCAGCTCTGGTAAGCTGAGAGATGACAGGCTATGAGACATTGGTCTGAAAATGAGACAATGGTTTTTGCCAGCATGTACTCTGGTTATGTCACCAATCATTTCCACAGACCTTGAATAACCATTTTTTTTCCAGCAAATGTAAGTTTTGTTGAAGTGAAATACTCATTCTGATTCCGCCAGGCAAGTTCAAAATCAGAGGTAACGTCTAAAATAAAATGCGCTGAGAAAATGATTGCATGATGCAGGAAAAAATTAAGGTATCGCTTTAATACATGTTCAGTTCAACATTTCATTTTGATATTATGCAGCATATATGTTTAAAATTAAGAAATTTCCATTCATGTTCTATTAACATTAGAGAAAAAAAATAACTAAATACTGTTACATAAAACTAAGAGAATGGCTTTGGAGGGGAATGATCTTATAGTGCTGCAGGACTAACAAATGGTTGACACCTCATTCATTTGTGAGTCAAACAATCAAATGTGACAATGGCCTGGTCAGCTTTTAAATGCCAATTTCATTAATGTATACCAATATCTTTAGGAACATTTCCCATTTTGGCTTGGCTTAATTTAGATAAATATCAAAAATAACAGCTCTGTGTTTCATTTTCATCCATTTTTTTTTCCACAACGTTTTTAAATTTACAACTCAGACAGTTCCTCTTCAGAGACTTAAGCATAAAAATGATGCTGGCCTTTAAAAAATTCAATTTAAACAATTCTGTGCTACTATTAAAAGTGGAAAGGGAGCTTTCCTGCTGCCCTCACCAATAATTATCCCTCAGCCATCATCCCTTGGGGCGTCTCAGTCTAGAACTGTTCCTCTGTGTCAGAATTCAACTGCACAAGAGTCCATGAGTGGGTTGGGGACTCAAGAATGAGAAAAGACCAATGCATCTATGGCTCAAGCGTGTGGTTTGTTGCCCCTTTAGTTCCAAGGTGAAAGGAGGGGGCGGGGAACAGGAAGCTTGGAGGAGGTGTGTGGATCAATTTTCTTTTACATGGAAAGTAAAAGGTACCTGGGGAGTGGTGGAAACAAATACAATGGTAATGTTTAACATGTTTGTGGATAGACACATAAGTATGCAGGGAATGGAAGGATAATGTATCAAATGGAAGCAGCAGAGTTCAGTTTAATTTGGGCATCATGTTCAGTGAGACCTTGTGAGCTAGAATGGCTTGTCTACATCTAATGAATAGGAGTTATTCAGAAATGAAATATTGCGGATTCAACGAGTGACATAATTGCAATAAAGCTTGGATGTCAAGAACAAATAAGGGTTGGATCAAGCATAAAATGGAAGTAGATATAGAGCACTAAAAACTGGGAAGGCACAATAGGAGTGTAAAAGAGGGTCTTACTTTCCATGCTTGCCTTAATCAGTCAGAGCATTGAGTACAGGAGCAGGGGCATCATTTTAGCTTTACTAGCCATTGGTGAGACTGCACAAGGCTGAAGAACAATGTAGTGATGGGTTTAAATTGATATCAGCCAGTGGCTCGGATATCCACCATCATGAAGTGCTTCAAGAGGTTGGTGACATTAACTCCAGCCACCCTTGACTTATTCCAGTTCACATACTACTGAAACAGGTTCAGAGCAGATGCCTTCTCCCTGGCTTGACAATTAGCCCTGGAACACCTGGACAATAAGGACATCCATGTCAGATTACTATTTATCAACCACAGCTCTGCTTTCAACAAAATATTGTCAAACAAACTTATCTTCAGGCTACATGATCTTGCTCTCAACAATAGAATCAATGATTTCCTATCCCATAGATCATATTCGGTAAGGATTGGTGACAACACATTTTCCACAATCATCCTTAAGACAGTTGCACCAAAATGCAGTTTACTCAGTCCCCTAGTACACCCTCTGTACACCCATAAATTCACAGATGACACCATTGCAGGCAGGATATTTACCACCAATGAGATGAACTACAGAAGAGAGGTCTTGTGGCTTGATGCCAGGACAACAGCCTTTCCCTGATGTCAACAAGACCAAGGACCTAGTTATATACTTGCAGAAGAGGGTTGGTGCGGGACAGGTCTCACTCCCTGGTCATTATCAACACTGCTGAGATGGACAGTTTTAAGTTCCTGAAGGTAAACATCTCCAGTAACCTGTCCTGGTCCACACAAGCTGATGCAATGGTTGAGAAAGCACATCAATACCTCTACTTCTTCAGAAGTCTGAAAACATTTTGCACCTCATCAGCAATGCAGAGATGAACCCTGAAACTATCCTCTCAGGAGCATCACGATGTGGGATAGAAAATGTTCTGTCCAGGATTGCCAGAAACTGGAGAGGATTGTAAATGTGGCTCAGGCCATCACACGTTTCTGCCTCCCTTCCATCAACTAGTCTACAACTAGCTTGGTCAATATGGCCAAGGATATAACAGTAGGTTACAACAGGATATAGACAGGATGCAGAGTTGGATAGAAAAGTAGCAGATGGAGTTCAATCTGGATAAGTGTGAGGAGATGAGTTTTGGAAGGATAAACCAGAAGGCTGAGTGTAAGGTTAATGGTTGGGTACTTAAGATTTTGGATAAGCAGAGGGACATTGGGGTTCAAATCCATACATCCCTCAAGGTCACTGCACAGGTTGATAGGATAGTTAAGAAGGCCAATGGGACACTGGGCTTCATTAATGGGAGGATTGAGTTCAGGAGTAGAGAGATCATGTTGCAACTCTACAGATCTCTGGTAAGACCACACTTAGAGAATTGTGTTCATTTCTGGTCAACTCATTATTGGAAGGATCTGGAAGCTATGGAAAGGGTACAGAGGAGATTTACCAGGATGTTGCCTGGATTAGAAAACAAATCTTATGAGGCAAAGTTGGTAGAACTTGGACTTTTCTCTTTGGAGTGTAGAAAGATGAGAGACTTGATAGAGATTATAATTATGGTGGTCAGCCAGCACCTGTTTCCCAAGGCAGGAATAGCAAACACCGGAGGACATATGTACAAAGTGAATGGAAGGGAGACATCAGGGGTAAGTTTTTTATGCAGTGTTGTGCGTGCCTGAATTGCCTTTCCAGCAATGGTGGTGGAGGCTGAAACATTAGGGACATTTAAGAAGCTCTTAGACAGACACATGGATGAAAGTAAAATAGAGGGTTACATGGTAAGGTGGGTCTAGTACTTTTTTTAAAAAAATGGGTTGGCACAACATTGAGGGCCTGTACTGTGCTGTCGTGATCTATGTACTATGTGACAATTATCTGCAGGAAATTAGTGGAAAATATTAAACAAATCCACTGCAAAGTGGCAAAGAATTCTCAATAAAATAATGTTCATTTTTCTTCGACCATCCTTCGATCAGAATTCCAATGGAAAATCCATAAATTTGATGAAATGACACAAAAATATTTGTTGTTATTCTTTTATGAAACATAAATGGCAGCAGAAATGGTTTAAACCAGTCATTCCAAATTTAATAATACATTGATTAATAGCCTATTTTCAATTGAGTTTAATGAAAAAGAAACCTGGTACAAATAAAAGGATGTTTAAAATATTCAGGTACTTGAAAATAATTTTAATGTGCACTTCAGTCTGTAGAGCAATCTTCATGAACAATCATGAACATTGTCTCCCCCCACCCAACCCACCCACACCACCCCCACCCCCCCCCCATACCCCCCACCCCCAATATAAGCTGTACTGGTGCCACATTTGTGAGACAATAAGGGAAAAGTAAATTCCTGAAGAATTTCAGGGTCAATACATACACATGTATGTACACAAGTCAGTATGCCAAGGACACTTCTGAAATCTTATATTAGTTGACAAGTATAAAGAATTAGAAAATTAAAAATTTGGTTCCTCAGAATATTAAAAACATATTTAGTGTCCAACGTGCTTGAACTATCTACAAGGAAACATCAAAACAGGATCTCATCAGAAAAGAGCTGAAAGTTACACTGTTTTATTCCTCAAATACCTTGCAAGAATACTTCATTTATTATACTCTATTACAATGAAACCTAATCCAAAGTAAAATGAACTTATTGCACTATTGAAACTATACCTATTCTCACTCTTCTTTGGACTTATTCCCAAACTCTCCCACTCAAAGACAATTTATTGTCCTAGACTGATGAGATGTGATGGTCTGCACAGTGTATTCTTCAGATTAGCAGTCTACTTATTGAAAATTAGACTGGGTGATCAAGCTCTTACATTAAATATAATTGATTTATTTATTCCTTTTGAAAGGTTAATAGTATACAAGATTTATGGAAGTCAACGTGTGCGGTAAATTAATTTTAAAGATATATAGCAGGAGGACAGAACTAATTACTGGGTTAAACACATGAGGTACAACTTATTTTGAGGTCAAAAAGACTCCATTGGATTCAAGATGATTTTGAGATGGCTTATTGTTTTTATGCAAATGTAATTAGAGGGGATGGAGGAATGAATTAACATTTTAATCTCCTAAAATAAAACAAAGGAAAATTTTGTTTCCTTTTCATATATCATTGATCCAAGATGCAAAAATTACTTTGGGTTTATGGAGAGTGCAAATGGCATCTTGCCTGAATCAATTACACTTCAAATGTGAACCCATTATTATTCCCATTAGTAAATGGGAATAAATGAGCTGCAAGAATGCTTATCCAAAATTGGCAGTTTTCTAATGTTAATTGAAACCTAAAATTTTGATTATTTTCAAGAGATTGGAAATGATGCCGAGACATGTGACAGATGAAAGAGAAAAAGGCTAGGAATAAAAGTAATGTAGAAATTATTTTTCAGTCACAGTCTCTGAAAGAACGGTGAAATAACGGCAATATTATCTCTTCAATCTGAGGAAATTGGATTGACCTTTCTAAACAGTCACTTAACCATATGTAAACTTCCTTCTGATTATTAGAAAATGCCGAATGAGAACAGGCAAATGGACTGTGACTCAGTCTCAGTCACTGACAAATCTGCATCTGCATTTATATCCATATGTGGGATTGTCAGTCACTACATAATAGCTTGTGAATCAAATCTGTCATTGGATGATGTCATTTGATTAAAAAAAGGTTACCGTGAAGAAAGAAGCTCAATCCCACAATTTTATTTCTACTCAGCGATCAGCAGTTACTACATGAAATGAAAATAGAAAAACTGGTTTCATTTTTTCCCCATTTTAAATGATTTAGCACTGAGTAAATAGGGTTTTGTGAAGAAATGCTGTACCAATAACATGTTTGAAATTGTGATCCCTATCAGCTTTGACATGAGCAGATGTATAGATTTAGCAGCATGGACTTCAAACCTTCAATGCTTTTGTGTACTGGAGAAACTATGAGTATAGTTTGAAATTCCAATAGTTAACTTACACAGTCAAAAGAACAGAGGCAAGGCACACGACTTGATAGAGTGAGATCTCAAATTCAAGTGGTTTATTCACATAACAGATGGACCAAGTGGTGGTCAAGTCACATTCCAAGGTGGTTCAGTCATAGCTGTACCCATATATGGTTATAGTGGACTGGACATTCCTTGGGTATTAATGATGCAAATGATGCAATAACCATTGACAGATTATTGGCATAAAACAATGAGGTTAATGACTTGGCATAATTGCAAAGTCACGAGATACTTATAATATATCAGCATGGGATGCTGACATAGGATACTACATTCCTCCCTTCTAGATCATGACGTCTACAGCTCTTAAGTCGTGGATCTTCAAGAAAATATGTGATCACATTTCTCAACTTGAATCAAATTCACACAGTAGATGTTGTACATTATCCTTTTAAAAGTATCAAAGATTTAGTTTCTGCTGTTTCAATTCCAAATCAATTACTCACTGACTGTATTATTGCTTATTACAGTACATTTTTTTTATTTTATAAGGTTTTATTTTATTGCATTGGGTCATTTCAGACATTACTTTAAACTTGGATTTATGACATAGCAGAACATAGACTTATACAATACCATGTGCTTAAAGTTCATAACATTTTTTTTCAGGAACGTTCAGTGTTCTCAACGCTTATGCAATTGGCTTTTCTGAACCATCATCCAGTTTGTGACTTAGGACAGCCCTTAGTCCATAGGGACTTGCATCCACATTCAAAACTAGTGGTTTCAATGGATCGTAATGGTCCTAGATAGCATAGTTTTTTTGCATACTCAAAGGATTCTTCGCAGTTTGTGCACCATTTCCAATCTGCGGAGTGTTGCAGCAGTGCATAGGGTGGGTGTAGTTTTGAGCTCAGGTTCAGAATGAATTTCCCATAGTAATTTATCATATTGAGGTAAAATTTCAGTTCAGAGACATTCTCCGGCCTTTATGCATTTTTGATCACATCTACCTTGTGCAGTGAGAATGAGCAGTGAGAAGGTGTCCAAGGTAACTGATAGTCAGCATCAGAAATTGGCACTTCTCACGACTGAGTCGCACATTGTGTTTGTCCAGCCAAGCAAAGAGTTCTGCTAGCACCTTCGTGCGCTGATCGTAGGTATCAGTCACAATCAAAATGCCATCAATGTAGCAAAAACCTGCTCCATGCCTGACAAAATCTTGTCCATACTTGGAACAAGACTGGCGCAGTTTTCACTCCAAAGCACAAGCGTTTAGGTGCAAGCACGTCTTTGTGAGTGTTGAGTACAAGGAGTTCAGCCGACTCGTCATCAAGAAAGAGATGGTTAAACGCACTAGCTAGCTTAATGACTGAATGCACTTTTGGCATAGTACAATCTTGTGCGAGTTTTGCTAACAAATCTTGCACATTGGGTAAGCTTGTAGCCATCAACCTTGATGACTTAATTCATGAGCTTGTAGTCGTCGCATACGCGAATATTCCCTTGGGACTTTGGAACATGGACTGTGGGCAAGGCCCACTCACTGTTTACAGCAGGGGTCAGTATGTCATCATTTATGAGCTACTCATATTCTTTATTTATGGTTTCCACCAGTGCATAGGGCACAGGTCGCGATTTCTGAAACATTGGTTTTGCACCTGGCTTGCGTTTAATTGAAACAGTAAACCCTTTTATGCCTGAATCTTCGTTCCCGAACAATTTGTCATGCCTTCTTAGAATTGAATCTAACTCCAATTGGGCAGAAGATGTGGCAACCAGTTTATGGTGTGATTTAGGGGTTGGCTTGGAGTGAGATTTGGTCTCATTACTCCAATCCCTAACCAGCAGAGGTTCTCCCAATTCAATCTGACTTTGGTAAGCCAGTCTCTCCCAAAGAGAGCTGGACGATTTCCTTTCACAATCAAAACTTCCAGCATGAATGGTTCACAATTTTCATACCACATTGCGACAGCTATTTTACTAAGGAGTGGTACTATTTCCCCACAGTACCTCCTAAGGATGATATTTGCTTCCTCTAATGGAAACTGACAATTTTGCATAGTAAACCGAGTCAGTCAGGTCGACTGGGAAGCTCCTGCATCTATCTCTATCTCAATACATTTACATTAACTTATACCATAAAAATGTATGGTAGCACTCACCTTCAAGTGAAACAAACCAAATGCTTTATCCATTTGTACACTGTCAGACTTAGAGTCATTGTCAGAATTAGTTTCAACAAATTTTGTCTTCTCATTGCATGCTTTGAGGAGAAAAACACCAAGCGAATATGTCCTCGCTTCTTGCACCTTGCAGACGCACATCTTTGGCTTGGCTTCGCGGACGAAGATTTATGGAGGGGGTAAAAAGTCCACGTCAGCTGCAGGCTCGTTTGTGGCTGACAAGTCCGATGCGGGACAGGCAGACACGATTGCAGCGGTTGCAGGGGAAAATTGGTTGGTTGGGGTTGGGTGTTGGGTTTTTCCTCCTTTGCCTTTTGTCAGTGAGGTAGGCTCTGCGGTCTTCTTCAAAGGAGGTTGCTGCCCGCCAAACTGTGAGGCGCCAAGATGCACGGTTTGAGGCGATATCAGCCCACTGGCGGTGGGCACATAGCTTCTTTGAATCAGCAGGTGTCAGCCTGATGTTTTTCTCCACAGCACTTTCACTGCATCCCGTTGTTGAATGAGTTGAAAAGAAATATTGACGTCTGCTTCTTCCTCCTATGGCCTAGCCGATGTGCCTCTCCATTGCTGCCCGCATTAGTAGTCTCGGTTTGGCACCCCATTGTCTCACCAACGATGCCTTTAGCCCTTGCATCATTGAACATTAAACCGTGAACCGAAAGAAGATGTCACTTGAGTTTGGGACATTTTAGGATGTAGTCCCAAAACTAATCTACCTCGGGGTGCCTCCTTCAAAAAGAAGCCAAAGGAACAAATTTTGCTTATATTTTGCTTTAAATTTTGAGAAATGGCATGATTATTTTGTAAATGAATTTCATGGGTTTTATTTACCTGTATGCATTGGCTTCACTTCATTGGGAACTGGGATCCTAAGTAGAGACAAAAATACGGATGCCACAACTTACCATGAGAGCTGTCTTTATGAACTAAATTTAGATTACACAGCAGAGTTACACCCCCCGACCCGAGAGCCCATGGTGCCCCAAATACACCAATTGACCTACAAATCCTGTACATTTCAAAGAGTGGCAGGAAACCAAAGCATCCAGAGAAAACCCAAACAGACATGAGGAGAATGTACAAACCCCTTAAAAACAGTGCCAGATTTAAACCTGGATCGCTGGCACTGTAATAGCGATGCTAACCGCTCTTCTAACTGTGCCACCCTATGAACCATATCGTGTTCAATCTCTATTAATTGCAAAGATGATATTTCATAAATAGCAATTCTAAATGATCAGGTGGCTATTTTGGAAAAGTCTCCGTTTATCTTCTGTTACATAATATTCAATTTCATTCCTTGTTGAGAACTTTTGGTAGCCTTCAAGCTGCAACATGTCTTTCTCATCACATTCTCTTTACCAGTAGACACACATTTTGTATTGGAGCTTCCATAGTTCTGTACAATATTAACATGTATTTATATACCACCTCCAGCATAGCAAAACATTCTAAGCTAACATCAATGGATAAAAAATAGCCCTGAGCTAATGAAAAAGGCATTAGGGCATCAAGGTTTCAATATCTTACCTATTTTAAGTTGAGAATTCTAAATACTTATGAGTTGTTTAATTATTTTAAAGGAGATATCACTTTAAATCTCCAAATAGTGCATGTAATTTCTAACTGTTTTTTAATTGTAGAATAAATTAATTTGTTGATAAATTTTTAAAATCTATAAATCACACCACTGCCAGCATTGATAAAAAGCAGGAAGTTTAGCACTGAAGTAGAAGTGTGACAAATGATTGCTCATTGTCCTGCAATGGTATTGGTGCAGTTTTACAAAAGTCTCTCATATTCCTCTGTCTAGAAACAGATAACAAGGAGTGGGCCATTCAGCCCATCAGCTTCACCATTTAACATGATTATGACTGTCATCCATTTCAGTACCCTGTTCCTGCCTTTTTCCCATATCCTTTGATTCCTTTAGCATTAAGAAATGTATTCAACTCCTTGAATATATTTTATGACTTGGCTTCCACAACCTTTTGAAATTCCACATGTTCACCCCTCAGGGTTAAGAAACCTAGTTTGTCACCTGCTTTGAGTAAATTAACGGTTAAAAAAAATCAATGTTTAACCCTTCTAACCAAAAAAAAATCCTCTTTCCTGAAGTTTTGTTTTCTAAATAAGTACAAAATTTGGATGTCATTTTACAGCTGTACAAAACGTTCATTAGAACATGGAGCATTGTGTGGAGTTCTGATTACTTCAATGCAGAAAGGATGATATAAAGCTGGTGAAGGTACAGTAAAGATTCTCAGGAATGTTACATGGACAGGAGAGCTCGAGGTATTGCATAGAGGAACTATTTTTCAAGGAGTGAAGTAGACTCAGGAGTGATCTTTCAAAGATTCTAAAAAAAAATCATGAGTGGCAGAGATAGGATTAAAAAGTCATGATCTTTTCCCCAGGATAGGGGAGTCTAAAACTAGAGAGCATTAGTTTAAGATGAGAGGGCAAAGATTTAAAATGGGAGTGTAGAAAATCCAGATTGTTTCATGGGGCAGCACGGTTTGCACAACACTGCTACAGCACCAGAGATCAGGACATGGGTTTATCCGGTGCTCTCTGTAAGGATTTTGTACGTTCTCCCCGTGTCTGCGTTGGTTTCCTCCGGAGGCTCCAGTTTCCTCCCACCACTCAAGATGAACTGTAAGTTGTGAGTCAATTGGGTGTAATTGGGCAGCCCATGCTGGTGGGCCAAAATGGCCTGTTACCATGCTGCATGTCTAAATCATTTTTTAATTTAAAAATATGAAATGAAATCATGTAAAGATAGTTGGTAGCATTTAGACTTCAGAAGAATGAGAAATGATTTCAAAGAAGTCAAGATGCTTACAGGGATCTTACAGAGTTGTCAAAATTTGATGTTTTCCCTGGCAGGGATGGGTAGAACAAGTGATCCACTTGTTGAAAGGTGGAGCAAGCACAAGGAAATGAATGGCCCACCCTTGATTCTATTTCTGATTTGTTCTTTTTGATTACTATGTATAAACCATCTGTGGTTCACACTTCTAGAAATAAATCTCAAGGTGACACCCTTACTACTATTTTCTTCAGTTTGATTAGCGTTCAAGACTTGAACTCCACAGCCAAAAGGTTTAACAATGCAAATTACACCCACAAATGAAACAAGAAATGGACATAAATAACCCAACAGCAATTCTATTTTAGGATTCCAGATCATTCTGCTTTTCTACGTTATAGAATGAAGAGCAAGTTGTAAAATATTCTGCAGGCACCAAATGGAATAATTTAGATGATCTCCACCCTTAGATATGCAGGCCACCATCAGGTCAGTCTTCATTTGTATTCTGTGTGACAAAATAATCAATTGTTTAAAGGACAATTATAAAAAAAATGTAATTAAAGGAGGTATTTCGATAAATGTGCGTCAGAAGTGGCATTAACCTAAAAGTGTAGCCTTTGGACCACAACGTCATGTAATAAAGTTATTGAGAGCATTTATTATGATTGATGATATTAGTGTTCTTTATTAATCCTGTACACTCAATACTTCTATTTATTCACTCTTCCAATTCCAGTATTTTTAAAACGAACTCAGTAAAATGCTCTATTAAAAAAAATATATTAGCCTGAATTCAGCTATCAATGAGGAGAGGGCAAAACTCACAGCTAACTTTGAAGGAGCCTACCCATAAAGGTTTTGTGATCTCCTTGGTTATCAATTTTTCCCCATTCTAACATTGCTTTCCATCTGATACAACCTTCGTGGGGTATGTGGTATCCATTTAGAATGAAGTCATCGAGCAAGTTGAGCAGTCAATCACATTGAAAGCATTCACACAGACCACATGCCAAGAAATAATGGATAAGAAAAAATATTGTGTCCATTTATGAAAAGCAGAATTACACTTCAAGTATCCATGCGGAATTAAGTTAGAAGTTAAAATATTTGAAGTAATCTTAAATATATTAATATATATTTTATTTTGAAAGTCATGTTACAGAGGCAATGGTATTTCACACTTCTAAAGTTAGTTTTGCAAGCATGGCCAGGCAGCCATGGTAATTTTCAGCAAGGTTTGGGTTTACAAAGATGGTCTTCCAACTTCCCCAGCACATGGAACTTGCGTGATTTTTCCATTCTGAAGTGTCTCCTTACCTTCTGGGAATGGCCGTCCACACGGGAATGACCAAATCTCCATATCATACCGCGTTTAGTCAGAATACCTGTATTTAAGGAGGCTGGGCGTCCTATTCCTTAGCCTGTTGTTCACGGATTGCCTGCAGTTCACTTTAGACTACAGACGATCCGTGAAAATAACTCAAGGTTGAGGAGGCAAAATGTTGGAACGGGAATGATTTCCTGGAACGCAACAGCTGTGTAAAAAAACATAATTGACTCCATTTCATGGGACATTTGCATTATTCATTAAACAAATGATGATAGCCATTTGATTCTGGAGAATTTAGCTCTGCATATCATTGACAAGGTATAAATCCAGATTAACTGCAGTTCCAGTCTAATTAAGAATTTGTTGGGTTTAATTTATTTTTCTGTTTTTGCCAATCTGTCTCCAGCATTTTGTACATTTACGAGTGAGTCAAAAAAACTAGCTAAATGATATTCCAAAATATAAAGTTTGTGTTAGTAACGTAAGGGACGTCAAAAAGTTAATCCTCAATGAAATTTCTCATTGTCAATTAAGTTGTGCCTCTTACAGTAAGCATTTTTACTTCTAGTGGCACAGTCGTATCTGAACAATATAATTCATCGTGGTTCATAGTTTAGTGAGCTGCCTGTATCATTTAACTGAAGCTATACTTACAGCCTAACATTTTTCACTACAATTAGAAAGTCAAGGTTCACGTATGCTTCAGAGCTCTTTCTATGGGTTCATGGAGAAATTTCGTTTTAGTGAGTGATTATATGACGCAGAAAATAGTTGATGTGTGACTACTTGCCGCACAGTTACATACTATTTTTATTTCAAGAGCACCTACCATTTCTAGCACTGAGAAATAGAACCACAACACTGCAACCCAAATAAATCACTCAAAATACCTCAATAAGTCACACATCATGTCTCACTTGGACATATGTCGCTATTGTACATGCATGCTAAACAGCAGAAACAGGATGCTATTGTTGGATGATAGCCAACAATTGGATCAAAACACCACAGCCCTGCCACTTCTGATTGGAAATAATGGTGAATAATTAAACAGGTAAAGGGAGGAGGTTGCTCTGTGAGCATCCCTATCCACAATATGACAAACCCTAGCATAAGGCTGAGGCTTTTGCAAGTATCGTCAGCTAGAAGTGTTTCTTTCACATTCATCCTGGGGTCCCCATCATCACAACTTTTTCATCTAATTTAATTCACTCCAGATAAAAGCTGGGTACACAATGACGATGCTCCCTAATGATATCTCAGTTCAAAACCTGTTTTAAACTCAAAGAGCATGGGAAAATAGTAGCAGAAATAAGCTATTTGGCTCCTTAAACTTGCCCCACCATTCAATATGATCGTGGCAAATTCATCTCATACCTGAACACCTCCTCTGGGTCAAGTCCACTGTCCCACATTGCCTCAACTCTTCAATAACATGCTCCATTTTAAATATTTCCAATGAGCAAACCTCCACAAATTTTTAGGGCAGAAAATTCAAGAAATGCACCATTCTATGCTGCAAAAAAATTCTATGCACCTGTGTTGCGCTATTGAACAGAAAGCAGACACACAAACATAAAGTCTGTTCAACATAAACTTCCACAGAGCTGGCTGTGAGAATGCTGTGCAAGCTTTGAGACTGGCCTCAAGGGGGCCAGATCTAGCTTACATCCCAGAGGGTGATTGACAGCCAGCCAGATGTTGCCTTGTCCTCCAGTGCTCTTCTGCACGTACACAGGTTGCCCCCTGCAATAGGTTAGTGGTATATCACCACAGCACCTCAATTTTAAATGACCAGCCTGCCATCTTGAAACTATGTCCCCTTATTCAAAGATGGTAATTTTTCAGATAATGGTAGAGTGCACAAAAATTTCCCCTCATTCTAGACTCTCTCACTATTGAAGATGTCCCAGCATCCACCCCGTCAAACCACCTGAGGATTTTATATGTTTCGATAAGATCATCTCTCATTCTTCTAAATCCTAAGAATACATGAAGTGAGAAGTGAGCATCTTCATTGATGGCCACAAATTGTTTGCAACCTCATGCTATCTAACAGACCATCATGTCATAGACAGCGTGAGCTGGATATTGTTCAGGTAGGTTACATTTTCTCCATCAAGTCCTGGGAATGGACCACCTCCAATAAAACCAACTGCAACGTCAATGACTGCTGGAACAGACTCCAGATTCTAAATGCCCTCTTCTTGTTCCTATGTCCTAATAACATTAAAGTTTAATTACCGATATTCCAATCAACATAGCAAAAAATGTTTTCTGAATGTGTTTTGCACTTATTGATCTGTCTGTTTTTATTAGTTCCCTCTATGCTATAAATTCATTTTAATTATCTTTTCTCATTCATGAATTCTTCTTTTCAGTTAAAGAAATTATTTTATGAGTATTAAAATATGGTAAAAACCATTAAAAAATAAAGTGGAAATGTTATTTATTGCTTCAATAACTCAAGAATACAGATCCATGACCATGTATTTGGTTTCACTGAGAAATAGATCTGTGATTCTGTGAAGTAAATGCATTTGACAAGATGGTTTGTCATATTGTGTGATAACCTTTCCTTTATGAGCTGTAATGTAAATGCCTTCAGTACTGATATGAGTAACTGAATTTGATAAAACATTTTGTAGACAATATTCTTAACCCTGCAGTTTATAATGGAGATGGGGAGAGAATATGATGGATGAAATATAGAAAACCTACTACATAATTTCATATTAGTGCCTCACAGAATAGTCAGAATGGCAATTCAATTCGAGAGAATTGCCATCTCCTTAATAGCTATATTTGCATGAGGTGCATCAAGTTACAGTTCCTTATAGAGCGTATTAAGGAACCAGAGCTTCAGCTCGATGACCTTCAGCTCATTTGGAAGAATGAGGAACATAGAACACCACAGCACAGAACAGGCCCTGCAGTCCACAATGTTGTGCTGACCTCAATATCCAAAAAGTACTAAATCCTCTCTACCTTATAACTCTCTATTTTTCTTTAATCCATATGAGAGTCTCTTGAATGCCACTATTGTTCGAGCCTCCACCACCACCCCTGGCAAGGCATTCCTGGTATCCACAACTTTCTGTATAAAATATTTACCCCTGATGTCTGCCCTAAAAATTTCCTCCCTTCACTTTGTACAGGAGTTCATAGATAAAAGCTAAAGGGAGGCAGTCACGCCAAAGTTGCAGGAGGCAGGTAGCTGTGTGACTTTTAGGAAAGAGAACGCAAAAGCAAGCAGGCAGGTAGCACAGGGTACCCCTGTTGCCATTCCACTCAAAATAAGTATACTGCTTTGGATACAATTGTGGACAATGAACTACTAGGGCAAATCCATAGTCACTGGGACTCTGGCTCTGAGCCTGGCCTGTGGCTCAGAACTGAAGTTGGAAGGTAAGAGAGTGGTAGTGATAGAGGATTCAATAGTTAGAGGAGCAAAGAGGAGATCCTATGGACACAAAAATGACACCTGGATCGTTTGTTGCCTCCTAGGTGCCAAGGACAGGGACATCTCCAATCGAGTCAATAGCATCCTGAAAAGGAAATGTGAGCGGCCAGAAGTTATGGCATATATTGGCATCAATGACATAGGTGGGAAAAAGGATGAGTTCCTGAAGAGAGAATACAAGGAACGAGGTAGGAAGCTGAAAGACAAATCCTAAGTGAAACACAAAAGTCTACAGATGCTGTGATTATAGTAAAAACACACCAAAATGCTGGAGGAACTCATCTGGTCTTTCAGCATCCATGGGATTTGACAAGATATATTGGCACAATGTTTCTTCAGGAAATAAGCAGAATGAGCCAGATGCATGCTGTAATAGTACAGATTCTATCACCAATGTGTATATGTACATATGTACAGATGGTAGTGTAGGATGACTGTGATTGGCTGAGAGTGTAGCCACACCTACTGGCAGGTCTTAGAGGATTGCTCCTATCCAGACCAGGTCATTCTGGACTGGTTGACCTACTTGTGATATGCTCCAGTCTTTTAGTTAATAAAAGCCTTGGTTTGGATCAACAAGTCTTTGGTTCTTTTGACGCGCATTACACATGCAATCTCAGAATTCAGAGGCTGGGGTAATTGGATATGATAAGGGACAAGGTATGAATTTATCATGCTTGTGCAAAAGGATTACAGGGAAAAAGGAGAGGCAGAGCTGGGAGAAGGTGAAATGGTGTGGAGGGGGTGGGGGTGGGGGTGGGGGGGGGGGAGTGAGAGGGTTTAATGAAAGCAAGAAAAGTTTATGTTAATGCCATCATAGTGTCCAATCAGACAATGAGGTGTTGTTCCTCTAGTATGTGGATGGTTTCAGTCTGACAGTGCACGAGACCATGGACAGGCAGGTCAGCAAGGAAATGGGATGGGGAATTGAAATACCTGGCCACTGGGAGATCCCCGCTATAGCGCAGACAGAGCCGAGGTGCTCAACAAAGTGATCTCTTAGTCTGTGCACAGTCTCTCCAATGTAGAGGAAAACTTAATGCAGATGCTCCCTGCAGATTCACAAGTGAAATATGGCTTCACTTGGAAGGACTGTTTGGGGCCCAAAATGGTGGTGAAGGAGGAGGCGTGTCACATGTGGAGCATCTCTTGTGGTCCCAGGGGTAGGTCCCAAGGGTGCGATTGGTGGGGAGGGAGGAGTGGATAAGAGAGTCACGGAGGAAGGAGTCCCTGTGGAAGGCAGAGTGGAGAAGAGAGGGGAATATGTGTTTAGTGGTGACAGAAATGGGAGCGGATGCTGGCAGGGTGGTAAGTGAGGATGAGGAATCCTGTGCTTGTTGCGCATGGGGGCAGATGTACAGGTAATGGAGGATATGTCACATTGCTTTAAGAAGTAGGACTTCTCTGATGATCTGGTATGGAAGTCCTCATCCTGGGTGCAGATGCGACAGGGACGGAGGAATTGAGAGAATAATGGAATCCTTACAGCTGGGAAAGATGGTGGTAAAGGGAAAGCCTCCTCCATGACTTCCTTGTCAACTCCTCCCTCCCCACTAATTGTCCCCTTGGTACCTACTCCTGTGACTACATTTGTCCACACTTCCTCCCTCACCACCATTTGGGCCCCAAAAAGACCTGCCAAATTAAGCAACATTTCACTTATGAATCTGCAGGGGTCATCTACTGTATTTGGAGCTCTTGCCGTGATGTCCTCTACATCAGAGAGACTGGACACAGACAGGGAGATCACTTTTTGAACACCTCGGCTCTGTTCACCGCAATAGCGTGGATGTCCCAGTAGCCACCCATTTCAATTTCCCATTGACATGTCTGACCATGGTATCATGTACTGCCAGATTGAGACTACATCTCATCTTCCGACTGGGCATCCTCCAACCTGATGGCATTAATATTGACTTCTCTGGCTTTCTTTAAACCCCCCCCCCCACTTCTTCCCCTGTCACCTTCCCCTGCTCTTCTGCCTCTCCCTTCCTTGTCTTTTTTTGTACTGTGGTGCACTGTTAGCCAGAATCAGACACACAAAGATAAAGAATGTACAACAGGCTTTAATCCACAAAGACTTCCACAGAGCCAGGCTGCCTGTGGCTGGAGCAACTCTGAGTGAGGCCTCGGGAGGCCGGCGCAGGCTTATATCCCAGAGGGTGATTGACACCCGACCGGGTGGGGCTTGATCCATTCAGGCCGACTGATTGACAGCCGGCCAGGTGTTGTCCTGTCCCCTTACACTCCTGCAGGTACAGAGGTTGCCCCTGCAGTAGGCCGGTGGTGTACCACCACATGGACAGACATGATAAGTTCTTACCTCCCTCCTTATCATATCCAATTAACATGTTTTGTTGGTCTGGATTCCTTGCCTAGCTGGTATTGTCTGAACTCTGAGATTTTCTGAGTTTGCACCCTGAGGAGGAGGAGGATAAGGAAGGTGAGGTATGGAACAGGATGCCTCTTGTGCCTCGTCTGCCACAGATCCATCAACCACCTTGGTCCCTCATCTACTCCTGGTGCCTCCCCCCTCCCCCAAGTACCTCAACCCCTCCCACTGCCTCATCTACTTCCATTACCTTGGCTGACCAGCAGACCTCAACTGACCCGACGACAACTGGCAACAATACAGGAATCATGCCTTCTGATATACCAGGAGCTGGTAAGACTCGGAATTTATCTGTTCAAAGAAAATTCCTGTTTGAATTAAAGATGAGGGTGTGGCATTTAGTTCACATATTTTCTCACCGATATCCAGGACCCAGAGGAGGCAGAAATCTAAGGAGCCCACGAAGAGGCAAGAGGCGGCAAATGAGATGCACGTGCTTTTATCCAAAATAGACCAGATGGATCAGGAAATGTGGAAATGTTGTAGGGGCTGATGCAGGAGCAATGGCTGGTACAGCAACAAAGTGAAAGTCAGGAACAAACCACCGACAGAGAGGAGCTCCAGGCTGAAAATGATGGATATGTACACCTGATAACAGAGATTAGGCAGGAGGTGCAGGCACAGACTGAAGTAATAACCAGACTCATCTTATCACTCGAAGTATTTGTGCGAGACCAGCCCTGGCCCTCCACCATTCAATCTCCTTCCACCCTTGGCAGGCATCCTGCATCCACCCTTCCCACCAGCCTCCCTCTCATTCCAAGCATCCTCTGCCACAAGCCTCATTGCATACCCCTCCCTCCGCACACCACCTCCCCATTCCATACTCCTCCCTCCTACAGACCTATGCAGCCTTCTCCTTCCTGCAGCCATCTTCCAATGGTGCACCCAGCCTGCATGCCACTGTTATCAACTCCTCGGGTGGGACACACTCGTCACCAGTGGGTGCTAAGAGTTCAGCTGATCAAGCCCTTATTGGCCATTATCTCGGCTCCTACCTTGACTTACTGGAGGAAGAGGATGAGAATGCCCAACGATCAGTTTACATCCTTCATTTTTCATGAGTTGAAGTTGAAGGTTAATGCAAAGGAAAAGTTGCCAAAAATCTGTCTTCAAGATGTTAAAGTTTTATTCAAGAAAGTTTTGCACTGCCTTAATTGACAATTATTATCTATGTTTACATGAATGATGCAAATAAAGTTCCAATGCTTATTATACAGTTTTTATTTTAAGGTTCGTATTTTACAGTTGTACTATATTCAAAGATGAGCAATAATGTTTAATTTACACTCAGTCATTACCCTCATTTCCACACAGGACTGCCATAATAGCCTCATTGTATGGGCTGTGGACCACAGGCTGTGGCACCTCTGGAAAGAATTATTTCGGGAGGAGAGAGATTAGAGGCTTCAGCCCTCCATTCTTCCAGGAAGTGTTCCTTGTTAAGCTGTAATGGAAGATTCTAACCTGTTTTTTTTTTAAACTTGCAGTCCTGGGTTCTGGAAGGCTGAGAACCTGCTTGTGTTTTCGAATCAGCAGACATAAGCTAAATTCCACCAAGGGGCCAGAGATGCTGTTATCTGACGAAAGGACATCTGTGTACCAAGAACATTTAATCTTCCTGCTTGTTTTGGTCACAGACTGTCAGAGGCCTAGCCTTGATGCAAAATAAACCATTGTATTCAAAGTGATAAGCTGAAAATTATGTTATTCGTTAGAAGCCTAGCATGCTGGCTTGCTTGCTTATCTTTCTTGCTGCGCTGGGAATAGGTGGTTGGGTAAGCAGTTTTTGGGTAATATAAGCCATGGTCCCCCTGCTGAAGTTTGAGACTCTCCGAGAGGTGGCAACATCTCTCAGCAACAAGAAGAACTTCTGGAGTCCAGCTAACGTCCCGGTCAGGGGAGGTGGAGAAGCTGCTACCGGCGCCCTGACAACCTACTACAAGTGTGCAGTCGTTGCCTCGCTTCGGCAATTGGGACCAGTCCAAGCGTTGATAAGTATAGTTGGGAAGGGCTTGCATATTGTAGTGTGAAATCAGCTTTTGAATTTGTAATAAACGTTTGTATAAACTGAACTGCTCTTGGTGCGTGTGTCTATTTTCTTTCGATAGCTCAAACACTGTGACCAATCTAAAATGAACAAAATGAGAGGTATAAGTTTACCCAAGACAATTGGCGCTGCGAGCAGGGTTGGTCTCAAGATGTTTTGCCGAAAGAAAGAAGTGAGCCCTGAGCAGTTCTTGATTCCAGGATGGACTTCCAAAGAGAATGGGTTTGGCATGTGGCCCAATACCCTGTCTTTGTTGGGACCACCTATTTGTTGGGATGAGAAGTTAGATCCATCAAGTGCACCTCTGGGAGAGCGGGTTGCCACTCTCCTTTGAGAAACAAAATTTCCTGATAAAAAGGGGACGCTGACAGATGGATTTTGGTTGCTGGCCACAGCCTTCACAGCGTGAAGCAGGATCAGTTCAAAGAGAAGTAGAATCTCAGCGCAAGAGAAAGCAATTAGAGGAGGAGCTAGAAGCCATGCGACAACGCTGTTCCATGATGAGCGAAATTGTTCGCACCAGTCAGGACAGAGCCAAAGAATTGGAAGATAAGCATGTCCAAACGATCTGCCGTAATATTAAACTCCGGCAGCATCTCTATGCAGATAAGGAAAGGCAAGGAGTAGAACCCGATCCATATCGTATTCGTGCCATGATAATGAATGGTGACGATCCTGATGTAATTGAGGATTGGGATGGGAATATCTGGAATGACAATGGTAATAATGCAGATACTCGTCAGCATGTGTCTAACATACTACCCTCTCCACCTGCTGTTCACGCCCGCCCCATAAGGCAGCAGATTTCCCAAACAGACGGAAGGGGGAATGATGTAAGGGTAGAGATTGAAGGGATAGATACCCCGGTCTCCCATGTGGACCCAGGGGAAAATACCCAAACCCCTGCTTATGCTCTATGGCCCACCCCCTCTACGGGATGGCCTCGACCTCCTCCCCTAGACTGGGTGGAGGGCCCTGTGGGCCAAAGTGGGAACAGGGGTCGGAAGCAGTCAGTGATACGTGACTTCTCTGTAAAAGAGCTGGCTGCCATTGGAGATCGATTTAGGCAAAAGGCAGGAGAAGCTCTAGCAGCCTGGCTCCTGCATGTCTGGGAACAAGGAGGGGGTAATGTATTTTTAACCCCTGAGGAATTGTTGGGATTAGGAACATTGTCTACTGATATCAGGGTCACTGCTGAGCTGCGGGGTAGAGGGAGAGAGATGGATTACTTATTACTCTAGGGGATGCCCTGCTATGAGTATACCCATCACCAGTAAATTGGGATTTACATTTACAGAACAATTGGAGAACCCCAGAGGAGGGCATAGCAGTAATTTGTCAGCAGGCCCTGACCTCTGCCTTGTACGCAGGGCGTTTGAGGCTGTGGGTACATGGGGGAGAGCCCTGATGAAGAGATATTCACGGCCGGAATGCATACCAGATTGGTTTGTTCCGCCCAACCCACTACACGGGGGCTGGTTCTGTCCGTAACTAGTCCACTAATTGGGCACCCTGTGTGCGGTGCATGCCTTATCTGGGCTTAGAGAATTAGAGTTGGGAAGTAAAATCCACTCACGTACAACCCAGGTTAAATCAGACAAGCAGGATGAAAAGAGAGGGGCTGCTACTAATAACGGACCGACAAGAAAGGACCTTTTTCTAACCTTGTTAAAGTTAGGCGTACCTAAAAGTGATATTGATGGGAAACCTACTGCAGTCCTTTATGCCCTTTATAAGACAAAAGCAGGGGAACATCATCCCCAGCTGCTGAGTCCTCCTGGCCCAACTGTGCCCTCTGCTCCCCCTGCTGCTTCTATCGAGCAGGCTTCTCCTGCTCTAATTACCCGTGATGAGATACAACAAATGGTTAACAAGGCTCTAATGGATGGCATGTGGGCCTGGAAGCCTCCGAACCCTACTAAAGCATGAAGGTGTGGGCAGGGCTCCCGTGTCTACTCCATTGAGATACGACAGATACAGGGGGATCCACAGCCCTACATACCGTTAACAATCCATTGGAGTGGGGGTAATGACTGCCAATATTTGGCCTTGGTCGATACCGATGCGGAGCACTCAGTGATTCCAGGAAAGCCCGACCTCTGGACTGGACCGACCTTTCGAATAGAGGTGTTGGGAGGAGCGGTCACCCTGGCAAAGGAAATAAAAGTCCGTGCCACAGTGGGTGATAGCCTTCCCCTATATGGTTACGTGCCCTGGTGGCTATTAATATGTTGGCCGGTACAGCCCTTAATACTAGCCAAGGGGGATTTGCATTTGGAATTCGGACTATTACAAAGAAACTAGTAGTGGGTCAGGCTAAGTGGGATCCTGTGATGGTGCCACCCCCCATGAAACCAGTGTGCATTCCACAATATCGCCTCCCTGGAGGGGAAGAAGAGATTAGTGCCACCATTGATGCTTTGCAAGAAGAAGGGGTAGTGAGCCCCGCAACGTCGCCCTTTAATAGCCCTGTTTGACCGGTCCAGAAGCCGGACGGCTCCTGGAGAATGACAGTTGATTATCGCTTTTTGAACAAACATGCCCCACTACTTGCTTCGGCAGTTCCGGGCATTGTTACCCTTATTGAAAACATTGCTACTGGGAACTCAGGAACATGGTATGCTGTCATTGATCTTGCTAACGCCTTTTTTAGTATTTTTATAGCTGAGGACTCACAGGATCAGTTCGCCTTAACCTGGAAGGGGTGCCAGTATACCTTCACACGCCTCCCTCAGGGTTATGTACACTCTCCCACTATTTGCCACAGCCTAATTGCCCGTGACCTGGTGTCGGACTCTGGCTTTACCTTACCCTCAATTTAGTCTATGTGTCGTCTGAGTCCAGCGTGCTCGTTGAATGAAGTGATAGGAGAAGGTATTCGGTTCAACAATCAGTTTATTACACAGCACAAGAATAAAGCTTAACAGAGCTCTGGTTCAGTCGTTAGTTCATAGGTCACCTGCACAGTGAGCTATTCCCCAAGACTGACCCCTACTGTCCAGTCTCTACAGTTTATATAGCTCAACCTTATCATACAGAACAAAAGTTGGCTTCCTTTGCTAGATCTCATTATCATACAGAACAAAAGTTGGCTTTCTTTGCTAGATTTCTTGCATAAGATTTATCACAAGTAATTTCCTGCTCTGCAGATATCTGGGGTGTAGAGTTCCCATCTTAATCCTCAAGGTCAGAATATCCTGTTGTTTTGATCAGAAATCAATTCATACCCCAGATATTTCTAATTATTTCTTTGTTCTCATTTGGCCATATTCTTCTGTTCTACTCAACACCTCCTTCTGCCTTCTTACTAAGTTATTCCATTCTCTTTGTTTCTGTCAGTCTCTGTCAGGATTCTCTTTGTTCTTGTCTGGCCATCGGCTCCTGTGCTAATCAACACCTCCTTTTGCCTTAACCTTCCTACTAAATTGTTTCATACATATCCTCTCTTTTGTATTTTGGGAGCAGGCAATTCTAAACCTACTGGAATCAGCCAACTTTGCTACATACTGTGGCTGCCCCTTACTTACATTACTCTTTCCCTTCACCATGAGGTAAATATTAAATTGTTACATAGTACTGGATTCATGTATACAAAATGAATAGTACATAAGCATATATTCTACATATTTTCTATGATTAATTAACCCCTATATTCCAACAGTCCCCCTTTTGGTGTCATGAAAATGAGACCAACCACCAGTTAACTTATGGGACCGAGACCTCAGGAGTTCTTGCAAGGACCGGCATCTCCGACCCCTTGTTAAACTTAACCTCATAAACTTGGCCATTATGAACACACTTCAGTCCAGTGGGGGCCCCAACACAGTGTTCAGGAAAGTCAGTCCAATCCGCAAAGTACTTTTCCGGTTTGTTATGGGCCGCCCAGGCTGACCGCAAACACTTTGTTCAGTTGTTTCCTTCTCCAGACCCTTCAAGGGCTAGGAGTAACATCACCCATAGTCCCACATAGTGTCCATCACAGCCCCCTAAATTCTGTTGACTTCAGTATAGAAATATCACTTCAAATACTGAAATACAGGGCTAGGAGTAACATCACCCATAGTCCCCTTGGATAACAAGGGAAATTAGAGACAGCATTGGGTCCAAAGAGAGAGCATATCAATTGACCAAAAAAAGTACTGCAACCGAAGACTGGGAGCAGTTCAAGATGCAGCAAAGGAGGACAAAGGGATTAATCATGAGACCAAAAATAAATTACGAAAGTAAGCTTGCGGCAAATATAAAAACCGACTGCAAAAGCTTTTATAAATATGTCAAGAGGAAAAGATTGGTGAAATCCAGAGTAGGTCCTTTGCAGTTGGAATCAGGGGAATATATAATTGGGAATAAGGAAATGGCAGACCAATTAAATTCTTACTTTAGTTCTGTTTTTACAAGAGAGGATACAAATAACCTCCCAAGGATGTTGGGAAACAGAGAGACTAATGCAAGGGAGGAACTGAAAGAAATCAGTATCTCTAAGGACATGGTCTTGGGGAAATTGATGGGATTGAAGGCACATAAATCCCAAGGGCCTGATAATCTACATCCTAGGGTACTCAAGGAAGTGGCCAATCAGATAGCAGATGCTTTAAGAATTATTTTCCAGAACTCGATAGACTCAGGATCAGTACCCATGGATTGGAGGGTAGCTAATGTTACCCAACTATTTAAAAAGGGGGGTAGAAAAAAAGCGGGGAATTATAGTCCGGTGAGCCTTACATCAGTAGTGGGCAAAATGATGGAATCCATTATTAAGGATGTAATAGCGGAGCATATGACTAGCAGAGAAGGGATCGGACAGAGTCAACATGGATTTACAAAAGGTAAATCGTGCTTGAAAAATCTATTGGAATTCTTTGAGATGGTGACAGGTAAAATAGATGGGGGAGAGACAGTGGATGTGGGGTACCTGGACTTCCAAAAGGCCTTCGATAAGGTCCCGCATAAACGACTGGCTTCCAAAATCAAGGCTCATGGGATTGGGGGCAAAGTATTAATGTGGATTGAGAACTGGCTGGCAGGTAGAAGACAGAGAGTTGGGATAAATGGCTCGTTTTCTGAGTGGCAGGCGGTGACCAGTGGGGTACCACAGGGATCTGTACTGGGACCCCAGCTGTTCACAATTTACATTAATGATCTGGATGAGGGGATTGGATGTAATATCTCCTAATTTGCAGATGACACTAAGCTAGGAGGGATTGTGTGCACGGAAGAGGGGGTCAGGAAGCTCCAGTGTGATTTGGATAAATTGAGGGACTGGGCAGATACATGGCAAATGCACTACAATGTGGATAAATGTGAGGTTATCCACTTTGGTAATACAAACCGGAGGGCAGTAGAGGCAGGTTCATTAAATATATTTAAGAGGGAATTAGATCTATTTCTTCAATATAAGGGTATTAAAGGTTACAGAGAGAAGGCGGGGACGGGGTACTGAACTTTAAGATCAGCCATGATCTCGTTGAATGGCGGAGCAGGCTCAAAGGGTTGAATGACCTACTCCTGCTCCTATCTTCTATGTTTCTATGTTTCCCCACATAGTGTCCATCACAGCCCCCTAAATTCTGTTGACTTCAATATAGAAATAACACTTCAAATACTGAAATACAGTCACCGTAATCCAATAGTCTCTTTAAAGGAACCCGTTAAAAAATTCTTAGTCCGTAGTTGCTTCACAGGTTCTCAGTCACCTCCGTTCGAATCTGTTCCAGTGTCCGTGTAGGTGGGTCCGTTGCTGTTCACTGACTCCAATGATACCACGTCTCGCCTTTTCCCTGTAGTCGAACCGCGTGGGACATTCTTTCCACCTCTCTGTAGGGTCCTGTCCACCTGGGCTCCGACCACTTTCTCTTGATGACCTTCAGCAGAACCCACTCCGCGGCTGATGGTATTGGGGTTTCACCTTTCCATTCGGAACTTGTAACCTGTTGTGAAAAAGCTGATACCAGAGCCGTTAGTTTATCATAATAAAGCTTACATTTCATTGGACTTACCTCTTCCTTTGTGGTATGAATCCCGGCTCCAGGTCCTGGAAACTGGTGCCCCATTTGTAGTTCATATGGAGTAAATCCTGTCACATAACTTACCGAACTCCTTATTGACATCAATGCCAGGGGCAACGCATCCACCCAATTTAATTTGGTCCATGCCTGTACTTTCCCGATCTTACCTTTTATTGTTTGGTTCATTCTCTCCACTTTTCCTTGGGATTGTGGATGATACACCATTCCAAAGGCATGTTTTAACCCCAACATCGCTTCTACCTCCTGTAAATCTTCATTCTTAAAATGACTTCCATTATCTGACCTGATCTTCCTAGAAAACACGTGTATAGGAATGTACTGGTTGATTAGGAACAATTACCGTCTTTGGATCTTCTCTTTTGGCAAGGATTGCCTCAGGCCAACCTGTGAACACATCAACTGCTACTAAGAGGTATCGATATCCCCTTGCCCTCTCTATCATATCCGTGTAATCAATTACAATTTCCTGCCCTGGTAACTTAGGCAACGGAAACTGTCCTTCGTGAGGTTTCACAGTCGTATTGACATTATATGTTATACATACCTTACACTCTCTGATATGATTCTCCACCATCGCCAGCAGGAAGGGGTACCACCAATGTACCAAATACCTTATCATCTGTTTCTTCCCGCAGTGGGTTAACCCATGTGCCTCCTCCAGGAGGGGTTTCATGAGTCCAGATGGTAATACTGGCCTACCGTCCATTGATCTCCACAGTCCTTGATCTTCGGTTGCCCCCCTTTCTTTCCATACCATCATTTCCTGGGGTGATGCCAGCGCTTGTTCCTGAATTATTACTTCTACCTCACAAGGTGGCAATAAGTCATGTGCCATTCTATCTGCCTGCATCATAATAAACTGCTGTACCCTGCTGCCCTTTTTGCGGCCGTGTCTGCTTCCTGATTTCCCTGAGCTACCATCGTATCTGTTTTATCATGGCCCTTACATTTAATAACTGCTAATGCCCTTGGTTTCAAGAGGGTCTCAGCCAATTTCCTAACATCCTTCTCGTGTTTAATTGGGGTCCTTGCTGCTGTTAAAAACCCACTTCTAATCCATTGACTCAGCTCAACCTGTATTGTCCCTACCACATATGCCGAATCTGTATATATATTTACCTCCTTTCCTTCTGCCCATTCTAATGCTGCTATCATTCCCTGTAGTTTGGCCAGTTGTGCTGACTCCTTTCCTGTCACTGCCCCTGTAATGATTTCTTCAAATCCTCCTGTAGTTTTTCGTACCACCGCATAGGCGGCTTTTAATCCGTCCGTGGGATGTCTGTTACAACAACCATCTGTAAATAAGATTTCATCTGGTTCTCTCAAGGGTGTAGCCTGTAAATCAGGTCTTATTTTAATATCCCTTAGAACCCTCTTTTCACAACAGTGTGGTTCTCCCTCTCCCATATTGTCTGCCATATTAATGCCTTCATGGGTAAACGTAATATTTGGAGCATTCAGAATCTTTTCCAGTCTCGTCTGCCTCAGTGATGTCATTGTAAACGCTGTCAAGATCACAAATGCTACAATACTTTGTGTTGTTAATACCATCAGGGTATGTCCCATCACTATGTGTGCCACCTTTTGTAAAATCTTTACTACCCCCACTGCATGTCTCGTGCATGGTGGGTGTCTGTCTTCATTCGGATCTAGTGTTATACTCACATACATGAGCACACATCTTCCACCCCCTTTTTTCTGAATTGGTCGCCGTGCAGAGGAGTGACCTCATGGAGTGGAGCACCATGGGTAGGACTTCTTGCCTGCATGAGTCTGGATGGCCTTTGGACTGGAGAGTCAATTTCACAGCCTTCCATACAGTTATGTTCTCTTTTTCAACTTGTCTGTTCCTTCAGGGTTGTAGCTAGTCATCCTTTTTGAGGTGATGCCCCTTACGAGCAGGTACTAGTGTAGCTCTTTGCTCATAAATGATGAGCCCCGGTCACTATGGATATAGCTGGGATACCTGAACAGGGCAAAAATAGAGTGTGTGAAGACCGTGGTCATGACCGTGGTGGTCATGACTGAGCATACTCGTTGATGACATTGAGAGAGTACATGTTTCCATTGGCGGAAAGGAGAGGACCCTTGAAATAGTTATTGAGTCATTCAAAGGGGGCGGGTTGCCTTTATCAGGTGCGCTTTGTCGGGGTGGTAGAAGTGTGGTTTGCACAGCGCAGATCTACCAGGACCTGGTCATTTCCCCGATGACCTCAACGTAGTAGGGCAGGTTGCGTGCCTTGATAAAATGAGCCATGCGAGCTCATAGTGGAGTTACCGCAACTGGCTGGTGTGAGCAGAGGCACAGCTTCCTCTTGACAGAGCATTTGGAGGTTCATTGAAAGTACCTGGCCTGTATGCTATGTCATAATTATAGGTGGAGAGTTTATTCCTCCACCTAGTATCATTCTTTATTTTGCCAATTTTTGTGTTATTAAACATAAATGACACAATCACTGGTTGGTGAGCAGTGTAAATTTTCTGCCGGCCAGGTAATGCCTCCAGTGCCTGACAATGGCTTGATTCTCTTTCTCCACAGATGGATTCTGAAGCTTGTGGCCTTATAGGGTGCGGGAGAAAAAGGCAACCAGCCTGCCCACCTGTTTAAGGGTAGCAGCCTGAGCTACGTCAGAAGCATCGCTTTCCACCTGGAAGGGTGCACTCTTGTCCGCCACATGCAAGGTGGCCTTTGCAATGTAGCTCCAAATGTAGTCAAAAGCTGCCTGGGCTTTAGATGACCATGGGAAAGAGGTGGGCTTTAAGAGGGAGCGGACCTTAAACACATAGTGAGGGACCCACTGGGTGTAGTAAGAAAAGATGCTAAGGCACCACCTTAGGGCCTTCATGGTTTCTGGCATTGGGATTTCTAATAGGGGGAACATCCTCTCAGGGTTGGGGCCAATGATGCCATTCTCCACCACATCGCCCAAGATCACCAGATGTTTTGTCTGGAACACGCACTTATTGAAGTTGTATGTGAGGTTCAGGGCCTTGGACATATGGAGAAACCTCTGGAGGTTTGCGTCATGATCTTCTAGAGAATGTCCACAAATGATGACATTGTCAAGATAAGGGGAGGTGGCCATCAGCTCATACTCGTCAACCATTTTGTCCATCTGTCTCATTGCATTTGTATCATCTCATTCCCCTTTTATAACTACCACCTGAGCTCTCCATGGGCTGTTGCTAGGTTCAATGATGTTTTCTTTGAGCAAACGCTGTGTCTCAGCTCTGATAAATTCTCGATCCCCTGCACTGCATCACCTACTCTTTGTAGCTATTGGTTTGCAATCGGGAGTCATATTCAGAAACAGTGGGGGGTGGGGGTGGGAAGAATCAATATTTAATGTAGAGAGACCACATGTGGTGTCCGGCTTTTGGGACCTTCCATTCCACACTGTGATTGGAGTGAGTGGGCCAGAGTACTCTATGGTCACGTTTTTAAAGTCCATGCCAAGCAACATAAGAGCACACAAATCCTTCTGTACATACAATTGGAACTTAGAAAATTCCCCCCCCCTTTTACAGTTGGATGATACAATACCCCTGAACCATCACAGAGTGTGAGTGCGAACCGAGGAAAATATGATAGTCTGTCAGGTAAACTCTTAAGTTGTACTGCAGAGCTGTCACAGAGTTTATAAAGCCCTCTGTGGAGCCAGTGTCTACTAAACAATCAGTCAAATGACTGTTTACTCTCACCTCCATCATCAAGTTATTCAATTGGTGAGGTATTGCCTGATCCAGGACGACAGATGCCAGTGCTCCGGAAACCCTGTCACTCCCCATGCTGATATCAACTCTCTCCTCTTGGCCCACAGGCAGACAAGATGGTGTTGACCACAAGATGCAGCAAGATGGCCTCCCTCCATCTTGATCCAACAACGAACTAGGTGTTGTGACCTCAAGGCATGGCAAGATGGCCACCGTGGCTTCCCACAATGCTTCATTTCCGGTGCCAGGTACCGCCACGAGGCACAGCAAGATGCTGGGGACGAACAGCACGGAGAAATGGAGGCTGGCACTTTGGGACTCAGGCACAGGTTGAGCGATGATTCAGGGGTTGTGCATGCAGTTGCCCTCTTCTGGTTCCCTTTAGCCCAGCAGATCTTCACCCAGTGTCCTCACATAGAGTCCTTCATGGAGCATTGGGCACAAGGGTGCTGTGCCTGTCCACAGAAGTAGCATCCCTGGTCACTGGGAACTGGGGCTGCAGAGGTCACAAGCGCCCCAATGACCTGGTCCTCTGAAAGGCACCACTTTCACCCATGAGGTTGTCAGCTCCCAGTTGGTTCTGCTTGAGCACTTTCGCAAGTTCCAGGGTGCTGGCCAAGTCTTTCTTCCCCAATTCTAGCAGTCGCTGCCTCACGTACCTCAACCTCACTCCTGCCATGAAGGTGTCCCAGTCTCTCACCCAGGCCGGGGCCACTTCATAATGGCCTTTTCTGGTCAGGGCCTACAGTTAAAGGACATAGTTGTCCAGTGACTCATCTTGACGCTGCCAACGTTGAGAGAGTCGATGCCTCGCCAGCACATAATTCTGGGGCCTCATGAAGCAGGCCTTCAAGCCTTCTCTGATGACAGCATATCCACTGGGGCCAACTCGAGAGAGAAGTGTCAATCTCCGGAGACCATCCGAGTTGAAGATGTCTTGTGTGACCATCAGGTAGGATTGGAAGCACTCTAGAAAGTAGATGAATTCCTCTGGGGCCTTAGGGAACAGAGGGTCAATCTGGAGCATGCCTGGCTTCAACAGGGCTTCTATCCCATTTCAAAGTTAAGCTATTAAAATTGTAACGCGATTGATTGCACTCGGGGACAAGTGAGGAGTACAAATATGCTTTTAATATCTTACAATCAATGGCCAGTAGGCACAACAGTTCTCAGTTGAATCTGAGGTAAGGCGGGAAAACCAGAGTTTATATTTGGGTGGGTGAGGGTGGAGCTGGGGAGAAGCTGGCCACCTGAACAAATACATAGACAGTAAATTCCAGTTCATTGCAATGTTGAAGTTATTCAAGTCAATGGTGAGGCCATACTTAGAATATTGTGTACAGTTCTGGTCGCTCAGCACTGAAAGTGTGCCAAGGAGATTTACAAAGATGTTGCCAGGTCTTCAGGAGTTGAGTAACCAGGAAAGATTGAACAGGTTAAGTCTATCTATCCTCCTTAGAACAAAGAAGAATGAGGAGAGACTTGATAAAGGTTTATAAGATTATGAGGGGTAGAGACAGAGTAGATGTGAATAGGATGTTTCCACTTAGATTGGGGAAGATAAATACAAGTGGTCACAGCATTAGGCTGAAAAGGGAGAGTTATAAGGGGAACATTAGGGGAAAGTTTTTCACTCAGAGAGTGGTAGGAGTGTGGAATAAGCTGCCATCTGATATAGTGAATCCAGATTCAATCTTGAGTTTTAAAAATAAATTGGATAAATACATGGATAGGAGTGGTCTGGAGGGTTATGGAATGAGAGTAGGTCAGCGGAACTAGCTAGTTTTATTGGTCAGCACAACCTGGAAGAGTCGAATGGCCTGTTTTGCTGTTCTGTAATGTTCTATGTTCCATGGTTAAGTCTGGAGCGTGGTTCCAGAGGACTTTGGCATTTTGTGTTCTTATGCCTCAGGTGTGGCCTCAGTATCCTAGCAATGAAATCGAATGTGGCACGCGACGTTTGTAGATTCTCACGCCACTGAGCATCATCATGTTTTTCATATACCTAATTCCAGAACATGGGTCCCTGAAGTCTCTCCCTCTTCCACATGCTTCTACCATTATGCACCCATTCAAGATTCTTCATTATTACCAAATGTTTTTTATGATGGATTCTCCTCCTCAAAAATTCTCCTCCTCAAAACACATCACAGATTATAAGCAATATATTAAAATTCTGCCACCTGAGATCAGGAGTTCACTGTCTTTTATGATCAGTCACTCTTTGCAACAACTTGCAAATAAGGAGGCTGATAAGATCTGACCATCTGGTGATAGATTCACACATCTTCAGGACGTGCAAAGCAATCTGTCTAATGTCCTCCATTGTTTTTACCCCCTCCATAAATCTTCGTCCGCGAAGCCAAGCCAAAGAAGAAGAATGTCCTCCATTGTATAGAATGACATGACCTCGATTCTGTTTCTTGTGTGCCGCATCATGCAGGCACTTCCGATTGAAGGTAAAACAGACCAAACGCTGGGGATAGACCTTTGCAAGTTTGAAAGTGTTCATTATCCCATTTAGGAGTGGTCTAGTATGAAAAGCCAAAGCCCCCTTCCTATCCCAGGACACTAAACAGTCGATTTAGTGGGATGCAAGTGTGAAAGGGGCTTTTGATGGCAGATGACACAAAGGTTGGAGGTGTTGTGGATAATATAGATGGTTGTCATAGGTTACAACGGGATATAGACAGGATGGAGAGTTGGGTAGAGAAGTGGCATATGGAGTTCAATCCAGATAAATGTGAAGTGATACATAAATCTCTCAAGTTTGCTGTGTAGGCTGATAGTGTAATTAAGAAGGCTAAAGGTATGCTGGCCTTCATGAGTTAGGGGATTGAGCTGAAGAGTCAAGAGTCAAGAGGTAATATTGTAGCTCTATAAATCTCTGGTGAGATCACACTTGGAATATTGTGTTCAGTTCTAGTTGCTTCATTACATGAAGTTCTGGAGAGGGTGCAGAGGAAATTTAACAAGATGTTGCCTGGATTGGAGAGCATATTTATGAGGCAAGGTTAACAGAGTTAGAGCTTTTTACTTTGGAGTGAAGAAGAAAAGAGGTGACTTAATAGAGGTGCACAGATTCTGAGAGGCATAGAGAGAGTGAACAGTCTGGGGTGACAGTAGCAAATATCAGAGGACATCTGCATAAAGTGAGGGGAGAAAAATACAAATGAGAAGTCAGGGGCAAGTTTTTTTTACATAGAGTAAAATGCTTGAAATGCACTGCTGGGGTGGTGGTGGTGGAAGCTGGTACAATTGGGATATTTAAAAGACTTGAGAGGCACACAGATGTAAGAAAAATAGAAAGTTATGGATGTGAGGTAGGGAAGGATTAAATTGTTGAGTAGCTTTATATGTTGGCTGAAGGGCCTGTACTGTGGTGTAATGTAATGTTCCACGAAGAAACATAGAAACGTAGAAAATATGTGCAGAAGTAGGCTATTTGGCATAAAACCCTACACTACCATTCATTTTGATCATGGCTGATCATCTACTCAGTACCCAAATGTTGCCTTTTTTCATGAAGACACCAACCTGCATTATTGTGCAAACAAGAAGCTTGAGGAATTGAACAAATCAGGCAACATCCATGGGTCAACTTTTCAGGTGGGAACTGTTTATCAAGACTAAAGTAAGAAGGGGGTGATATTATGTATATGAAGGGAGAGAGAAGCTGGGAGGGGCCAAGATTTCATAGAGTATTGAACAGAAAATGAGAGAAATGGAGAGACTAGAAGAAGGAGAGACTATTGGGAGGGTTATTTGAAGGAGATGGAAGCCCTTGAAACAAGTCAAGAACATGTGGCACTAATCAGTGTAAATGGGTGTGATTTAATGACCAATACAGAAATGTAGCTGAAGGTGAAAATGACTGGGAATGAAATACACAACAGTATGAGGTAATTTGGAAGAATAGCCAGAAATATAGGGAAGTTGCGTGCATTCTTAATTAACAATAGGCCCTTTCAAACTGCTGTGTAAAATGGGCTTACCAGGTGTAATGCGCATCGAAAGAACCAAAGACTTGTTGATCCAAACCAAGGCTTTTATTAACTAAAAGACTGGAGCATATCACAAGTAGGTCAACCAGTCCAGAATGACCTGGTCTGGCTAGGAGCAATCCTTTAAGACCTGCCAGTAGGTGTGGCTAGACTCTCAGCCAATCACAGACATCCTACACTACCATCTGTACATATGTACATATACACATTGGTGATAGAATCTGTACTATTACACCGGGAAAATTGCCCGGTTAGAGCCCCAGTTACACAGAGGTTAGAAAGGGCTCGACCCAGTCAACCCATTGGAGTCCAATCGGGTCTCTAACGTACCTTAGAGGTAGTCAGGAAACCCAGTTATACTTACCTAGGTTGTGTCCGCCTGCTTATTCTGGTGACATCAGCACTTGTGTGCATTCATCACTGGGCAGCCAGCTTCTGAACATCCGACAGTTCTTTCGGTGAGTGCGTGACACGTCATTGCAGGGGTGGGATTCCTCTTAAATCGCCGGGTTGGGGATTTAATGGGTCGAACCCCCTACAATTAGAAAAGTGCTTCCAGCACCTTTATCCCAGTGATCACACCCGGGTCCCAGGAGGGCTACCCAAGTGCAGCAATTTAAAAGGGGCTAATGAGATCAGGGCGATGGTGGGAGATGATTTAAGATCTTATGAGCAGAATGTTAAATCTGTCTGGGTAAAGATTATGAATAGTAAAGGGAAAAAACACATAGAATTGTCTATATGCTGCCAATTAATAACATTACAGCAGTGCAGGCAATAAACGAAGACATATATCAGATATGAAATAGAAAAATCTCCAGATGCCTGCACCATCACAGGCACCAGAATTCACTCCGTCGAGAATATCTACAAAAGTGGTATCTTAAGAAAGCAGCCTCTATCCTCAAAGACCCCCACCACCCAGGCCATCCCCTCTTCACTCTGCTACCATCGGTAAAAAGATACAGGAGCCTAAAGACGAGTACTCAATGGCACAAGGACAGCTTTTTCCTCACTGCCATCAGATTCCTGAATAATCAATGAACCAAAGACACGGCCTTACTTTTCGTGCTCTCTTATTGTTATTATTCTGTTATTTTATTTGTTATAGTAATGTTGTAAGATGATTAAAATACGTATGTTTGCTGGAAAACACCGAATTTCATGACTTGTTCATGATATTAAATCCTGATTCTGATTGATCTTTGCTACATAAAGGACACCATTTGTCATGCTGAGTTTGTCCAGCATTGTGTTTTTACTTCAACCACGGTGACTGCAGACTTTTGTGTTTTACCTCATAATATCTCTCCTTGTTATTTTAGTCTTGATAAAGGATCCCAAACCAAAACGTGAACTGACCATTTCTGCCTGATCAGCGGGGATCCTGCAGCTTCACTTTGTTTGAGATCCCAGCATCTGCAGTTTTTGCTTATCAACCCACCTTAGTGTTTTTAAAAAGTTACTGAACCTCAAAAGGGTCTAAATAACTACCATAAATTTGCATCAATTCTGAAACATTGCTGACACCTAGTGGGAAGAAATGCCTTACTGCTGACATGTTAAATTCATGTCCAAGAATATCTTTTAGAGATATCATTATCCATGGATTCCTGGAAGAAAACATTTAACACAAAATATTTACCACCAAGTTAACTTAGGTCACACAGCATGCATAGGAATTAAGAGGCCATTGATGTTTTGGGCCTGATCCATTAATCGGGAGTGCCAAAAATCAGTCAGAATAAAAAGAGGGAAGAAGAGCACAGGCTAACAGGTAAGAGGTCTTTCTTTGGCTTGGCTTCGCGGACGAAGATTTATGGAGGGGGTAAAAAGTCCACGTCAGCTGCAGGCTCATTTGTGGCTGACCAGTCCGATGCGGGACAGGCAGACACGATTGCAGTGGTTGCAAGGGAAAATTGGTTGGTTGGGGTTGGGTGTTGGGTTTTTCCTCCTTTGCCTTTTGTCAGTGAGGTGGGCTCTGCAGTCTTCTTCAAAGGAGGCTGCTGCCCGCCAAACTGTGAGGCGCCAAGATGCACGGTTTGAGGCGTTATCAGCCCACTGGCGGTGGTCAATGTGGCAGGCACCAAGAGATTTCTTTAGGCAGTCCTTGTACCTTTTCTTTGGTGCACCTCTGTCACGGTGGCCAGTGGAGAGCTCGCCATATAATACGATCTTGGGAAGGCGATGGTCCTCCATTCTGGAGACGTGACCCATCCAGCGCAGCTGGATCTTCAGCAGCGTGGACTCGATGCTGTCGACCTCTGCCATCTCGAGTACCTCGACGTTAGGGGTGTGAGCGCTCCAATGGATGTTGAGGATGGAGCGGAGACAACGCTGGTGGAAGCGTTCTAGGAGCCGTAGGTGGTGCCGGTAGAGGACCCATGATTCGGAGCCGAACAGGAGTGTGGGTATGACAACGGCTCTGTATACGCTTATCTTTGTGAGGTTTTTCAGTTGGTTGTTTTTCCAGACTTTTGTCCAAAGGCGCTATTTGCCTTGGCGAGTCTGTTGTCTATCTCATTGTCGATCCTTGCATCTGATGAAATGGTGCAGCCGAGATAGGTAAACTGGTTGACCGTTTTGAGTTTTGTGTGCCCGATGGAGATGTGGGGGGGCTGGTAGTCATGGTGGGGAGCTGGCTGATGGAGGACCTCAGTTTTCTTCAGGCTGACTTCCAGGCCAAACATTTTGGCAGTTTCCGCAAAGCAGGACGTCAAGCGCTGAAGAGCTGGCTCTGAATGGGCAACTAAAGCGGCATGAACTACTCTTTGCAGATGATGTAGGTAAGAGGTAGCTTTCCACTAAAGGTGCAGGCAGTTGTGGAGCCCAGGTCATTGGATGTTTTTAAGTTCTTGATTAACCAGGGCATGAAAGGTATGGGGAGAAGGCTGGGAAGTGGAGCTGAGTGGGAAAATGGATCAGCTAATGATTAAATGCAGGGCAGATTTGATGGGCTGAATAGCCTTTTTCTGCTCCCACGTCTTATGTTCTTATGGTGATGGCTGAGAAGCTACATTATCATTGAAAAGGCAAGAGTACATGAATTGTATCTAATGCATTACCTTGGGTTAGTTTTGATTGTCTGAGGGAAATAGATCAGATATATTTCCTCATCATCTGTTTTTATTTTATCCCAACCTTTTGCCTCCATCAGGAGGTCTCATGATCACTGATGTATGATTTTAACAAATTCTCAGGATGTAGTTATTTATACATTACCCATTGCAATTTCCAGTGGAAATGGAAAGGGTGTCTACTGACAAACACTGTGTATCTATGTGGTAAAAAGGATTGAGAAAGACAGAGTCACAGAAAAATTAGGTGCTTGAATCTAAAGCAAAGAGCAAACTCCTGGAAGAACTTATGATTCAGGCAACCTCTGTGGAGGGAAATGGACAGTCAACATTTCAGGTCGAGACTCTCTACCTGGACTGAAAGATGGGTGATAGCTGGTATATTAGAGAAGAGGGGGAGAAGTGAGGCAGTGGTTAGCCAATGCTAAGTAAATCCAGGTGGGGGGGGGGGGGAAGGGTGGAGACAGCAAAAGAGGCTAGGAGATGAGGTGGAGACAATGAAGGGCTGTAGATTATGGAATCTGATAAGAAAGGAAGAGTGGAATCAAATAGGGGAAAGATATTAGGCTGTTAGGAAGAATGGTGAGAGGGGATAGGTTCTGAGTTGAAGGAATATGTGGGTGATGGGCAGATTGAGTAAGTGGGGATGGGAGAAAATTGGAATACATGGGACAGGGCATACTGGAAAGAGAAGGTTGTGAGGGGACCTGGGAAGATCAGGAGGGCTAAAAGGACAGAGAGGGGATAGTTACCTGAAATTGGAGAATTCCATGCCCATTCTTCATTCAATGTTCTTTTTTAAAAATTTGTTCATTGAACATGGACTTTCCTAGTAAGCCTACATTTATTGTCCATTCCTATTCACCCTTCCTAAGTCATTTCAAAAGTAATTAGATGTGATCCAATTAACCAGAACCAGAAATGTAAAATCACAGATTTCATTCCAAAGGACATTAATGAACCAAATGGATTTAACAACAATCCCTTATGATCAAACTCAGATCTATTTATTTATTTATTAATCAAAATTCAATAAGAATACAAGTAAATACATAATATTTTATCCCACTTAATTCCCCACCCCAACCCTAACCTACCCAACACCCCTCTAAACTACCCCAAAGAAAAGAAAGGAAAAGATAGAGTAAAAGGGAAGATCAACTTACATAACAACCTTCAATTATTGCCAACTGTGGGGAAAAAAAACTATTACAAATTCAAACCCATATATCTTGTATACGGGTTCCAAACTTTAACAAAGAAAGGATAATTAATATGCAAATTGTACGTGATCTTTTCCAATGGAATACAAGACCTCATTTCCAAGTGCCACTGTTGAATACTCAAATCAGTCTCATTTTTGCAAGTAATTGCGAAACAATGTCTAGCCACAGCTAATGCCAATCTCAAAAAGGGAATTTGAGACTGATCTAATTTTAATTCCAAACTCAATTTCATAACCCAATAAAAATACTAGATTTATTGTCAGTGTACATGAATGACATCAAATACAACCCTGAGATTCTTTTTTACCTGCGGGCGAGGCAGAATTACCACATATCGGTAATGCAAAAAATAACTGTACAGAACATACACATGTAAACAAATAAAGAAATGTAAACAAACTGCAATAGAGAGAGGAAAAAAGATATTAATATGCAAAATTAGGAGTCCTTAAATTAGTCCCTGAATTGAGTTTGTTGTTGAGAAGTCTGATGGTGGAGGGGTAGCAGCTGTTCCTGAACCTGGTGGTGCGAGTCTTGTGGCACCTATACCTCTTTACTGATGGCAGCAGTGAGAACAGAGCATGACCTGGTTGGTGTGGATCCTGGATATTTGCTGCTGCTCTCCAACAGCATCGTTTCCTGTAGATGTTCTCAATCGTGGGGAGGGCTTTGCTTGTGATGTCCTGGGCTGTGTCCACTACCTTTTGGAGGGCTTTATGCTCAAGGGTATTTGCATCCCCATACCAGACCATGATGCACCCAGTTTGCACACTTTCCACCACATACCTGTGGAAATTTGCCAGGGTTTCCAATATCAAAACAAATATCCAAAAACTCCTGATGAAGTCGAGGCACTGGCGTACATTTTTCATGATGCCACTTGTGTGGTGGGTCCAGGAAAAATCTTCAGAGATAGTGACTCCCAAGAAATTAGATTTGCTCACTCCCTCCACCTCTGATCTCCCAATGACCACCAGTTTTCCCATCCTGAAGTTATAAATCAGCTCCTTTGGTGACACTGAGTGCAAGGTTGTTGTTGGTGCACCATTCAGCCAAGTTTTCAATCTCTCTCCCTTAACCTGACTCATCAACCCTTTTTATACAACCCACTACTGTAGCATCATCAGAAAATTTGTAGATGGTGTTGTCATACTAAGCCACATGGTCATAGCTGTAAAGTGAGTAGAGCAGGGGGCTAAGAACGCAGCCCTATGGTGCTCCAGTACTGATGGAGATTGTGGAAGAGATGCTTTTTACCAATCTTCACTGATTGTGGTCTAGAGGTGAGGAAATCAAGGATCCAATTACACAGTGGGGTGTTGAGTCCCAGGTCTTGGAGTTTGTTGATTAGTTTTGGGGGTGATGGTGTTAAATAATGTTGAACTGTAGTCGAGGAGTGCACCCTGATGTATGCACCTTTTCTGTCCAGGTGTTGGTATTCCATGGCTTTGTGCAGAGCAGTGAGATGGCATCTGGCATAGAGCTCCTGCAATGATAGGTGAATTCGAATGGATCTATGTCACTGCTCAGACAGAAGCTTCTACACCAGTCATTCAAAACACTTCTCACTGTTGTGATAGTCATTTAGGAAACACTGGTATAATTGACACTTGTTTGCAACACTTGGGTACCATGCCCTGCTGGAGTGAGATGTTGGTCAGTTGGTCAGCATAGATTTTAAATACTCAGCCGGATACCCTGTCCGAAGCGGATACTTTCCTTGGATTCACCTTCTGAAGGCAGCCCTCGGATACGGACCGGAAAGGATCACTAGGGGGCATGGGAGTGCACAGTAAGTGGTTCTCTTGTGTTCGTGTGGTCAAATCCGGCATAAAAGACTTTGAATTAATCTGGGTGTGAAGCTGAAGCTCCCAGATGGGATGAAAAAAGAACAATAATATTTGTCCAGGTAAAACACAATGTATGCCTTTGAGGAGAACTTGGTGCTAACATTTCTTTTGCCCATGTCTCTGTACAGAGTGGAAGTCACTGATTTGGGACAACCAGCTGGTAAATCTTTTATGAGCAGCTGAAATGCATCTTCTAGGTGGTGATGTTAAACAGTGTCGCAGCTGTAGTGAGAGGGGATATTAAATACAATGGATACAGTCTAGTTCAAGCAAACTCCTTGAACATGAATGTTATTCAGGGCAGATGGGATACTTTACCGCAAATAACAATCTGTGAAGGGGCTGGATAGATTAGAATTTGTAAAATACATGCAGGATAGATTTTTGTAGCAATACACCGAGATACCCACTAGAGAAGGGGCAATATTGGATCTACTGTTGGGGGATAAGGTATGGCATGTGACTGAGGTGTATGTTGGGGAGCACTTCAGATCCAGTGATCAGAGTACCATTAGTTTCAATATAATTATGGAAAGGGATAGGTCTGGTCCAAAGATTAAGGTTTTTGAGTGGGGTAATCCAGATTTGAAGAAATGAGAAGGGATTTGCAAGGAGTGGTTTGGGTTTATTTGTTTTATGGGAAGGAGGTAGAGGAGAATTGGAGGTAAAAGCGAAAAGAAGGTATGAGGTGGCTATAGCGAACAGGGTGAAAGTAAATATGAAGAGTTTTTACAAATATGTAAATAGAAAAAGGAGAGTGAAGGATAAAATTGGTCCCTTAGAGAATCAGAGTGGAGAAAGCTGTGTGGAGCCGAATGAGATGGGGGAAACATTGAACAAGTTCTTCTCTTTGGTATTCACTAGGGAAAGGATATGGAATTGTGTAGGATAAGCGAAGCAAAAGGGGTGATTATGGAAAATGTAGGGATTAGGAAAGAGGGGGTGTTGGAACTTTTGAGGCATATAAAGGTGAATAAGTCTCTGGGTCCTGACAGGATTTTTCCCAGGACCTTGAGGGAAGTCAGGGAGGAAATAGCAGAGGCTCTGACAGTGATTTTTCAAAAGTCACTAGAGGGGGGCCATGGTGCTGCAAGATTGGCGTATCGCAAACATGGTTCCTCTGTTTAAAAAAGGCTCCAGGTGTAGGCCCAGCAATTATAGGCCTGTAAGTTTGACGTCAGATATCAGTAAATGAATGGAAAGTATTCTTAGAGATAATATGTATAATTATCTTGAGAGGCGCAGGGACTGATCACGGACACCCAACATGGGTTTGTGCAGGGAAGGTCATGTTTGACAAATTTTGTTGAATTTTTTGAGGAGGTGACTTGGAAGGTTGATGAGGGTAGAACAGTTGATATAGTCTATATGGATTTCAGTAAGGCCTTCAATAAGGTTCCACATGGAAGGTTGCTAAAGAAGGTTCAGGTGCTAGGAATTAATGTTGAGATAGTCAGATGGGTTCAACAGTGGCTAGAAGGTAGATACCAGAGAGTCATGATGGATAACTGTCTGTCAGGATGGAGGTCGATGACGAGCGGTGTGCCTCATGGATAGGTGTTGGATCCCTTATTGTTCGTCATTTACATTCATGATTTGGATGATGGAGTGGTAAATTGGGTTAGTAAATATGAGGAAAATACAAAAATAGGGGGAGTTGTGGACAGTGAAGGTTGTTTTCAGAGACTACAGAAGGATTTGGACTGCTTAGAAGAGTGAGCTGAAAGATGGCAAATGGAGTTTAATACAGATAAATATGAAATGCTTCATTTTGGGAAGAATAATCAAAACAGTACATATGTGGTGAAGGGGAGGGTATTGAGGAATGCAGAGGACCAGAGAGATCTTGGAATAATGGTTCATCATTCTTTGAAAGTGGAATCTCATGTGGATAGATTGGTAAAGAAGGCTTTTTGTATGCTGGCCTTTATAACCATATAACAGTTTACAGTGCGGAAACAGGCCATATCAGCCCTAGGAGTCCGCGCCAGTTCACTTGAACAACTCCACTAGCTCCCCCCTCCCACTCTCCGCCCATAACCCTCCAACCCCCTCATATCCATGTACACATTCAATCTTCTCTTAAATGACACAATGGACCTGGCCACAACTATCTCCTCTGGAAGATCATTCCATTCTACCACTACTCTCTGAGTGAAGATGTATCTTCTAACATTTCTTCTAAAGTTTTGCCCCTTACACTTAACTTATGCCCTCTTGTTCCAACCTCCCCTGCCCTCAGGGGAAAGAGTCTACTCATGTCTAATCTATCTATTCCCTTCATAATTTTAAATACCTCTATCAAATCCCCTCTCAACCGTCTACGTTCCCATGAATAAAGTCCCAGTCTCCTTAATCTTCCTCTGTACTCTAGATGTTGTAAGCCAGGCAACATCCTTGTAAATCTTCTCTGCACCCTCTCCACCTTATCTATATCCTTCCTATAATTTGGGGCCCAGAACTGAACACAATACTCCAAACCTGGCCTCACCAATGCCTTAAACAGTCGCAGCATCACTTCCCAGTTCCAATACTCTACACTATGATTTATGTAGGCGAGCATGCCATATGCCTTCTTAACCACCCTTTCTACAAGGGAATCTACCTTCAAGGAACTCTGTACCAAAACCCCGAGATCCCTCTGCTCCTCTGCATACCGCAAAGGCCCTCCCCTTAACTGCAAAGGTCCTATTCTGGTTATTCTTTCTGAAATGCAGCACCTCACACTTGTCTACATTAAATTCCATCTGCCATCTTTCAGTGCACTTTTACAAACAAACCAAATCCTTCTGTAATCCAAGAAAACCTTCCACCACTCCCCCTATTTTCGTATAGTCTGCATATTTGCTTACCCAGTTAACCACCCCCTCCACCAATTCATTAATATAAATGATAAACAATGGGAGATCTAGTACTGATCCCTGAGGCACACTGCTCGTCACAGACTTCCATCCTGACAGACAGTTGTCCACCATGACTCTCTGCTGTCTATCTTCCAGCCACCTCTGAACCCATCTCACTATCTCTCTGTTAATCCCTTGTGACGGAACCTTCCTTTTAACCTTACATGCGGAACCTTATCAAAAGTCTTACTAAAATCCCAATGGATCACGTCAACCGCCCTACCTTCATCCACTTTTCTTGTCACCTCTTCAAAAAACTCAACAAGATTCGTCAAACATGACTTTCCCTTCACAAACCCATGCTGGGTGCCCCTAATCAATCCTTGCCTATCCAGATATTTGTACATAATATCTCTAATAGATAATTACTTGGCCTGCACCTGGTGCCTTTTTTATATAACAGAACTACATTTGCAACCTTCCAATCCTGCGGCACCACCCCTTCCTCCAGTTATCGTTGCAAAATCACTGTCAGAGCCCCTGCTATTTTCTCCCTGACCTCCCTTATGTCCTGGGAAAAATCCCATCAGGACCACGATACATCCACCTTTATTGACCCTAGAGTTCCAAAACCCTCTCTTTACTAATCCCTATCCTTTCTATAACTAAGCCATTTGCCTCACTAATCTCACATAGTCCAATGTCCCTTTCCCTCATGAATACAGACGAGAAAAAAATAGTTCAATATCTTCCCCATCTCATACAGTTCCTCACATTGTCCAATGTTTCCATTTTACAGTGGACCCACTCTATCCTTAACCCTCCTTTTACTACTTACGTATCTGTAAAAACCCTTAGGATTCACTTTCACCTTATTAACTATGGACCCCTCATACCTTCTTTTTGCCTTTTTAATTTCCCTCTTAAGGTTCTTTCTGCAATCTAAGTAACAATCTCCCCCTCTTACTCCAGCAAATCTGTCACATCTAAAGCAGCGAAGTCCTGGAATATTTAACTGCTACTCACAACCCTCCTTCAACCACATCTCACTAGTGGCCACAACATCATAATACCATGTGTCAATCCGCGCCTTTAGCTCACCCACCTTCCTTACACACTCCTCATATTGAAATAAGTACATCTCAGAGATCTCTCACATCCTACTTTTTGCCTATCACCCTTTCTTCCTTTCTCACCATTGTCATTATAACATTTATTCATTACTTCCTACCATTCCATCCCCAAATTATGTGAATATGCCTTTTTCCTGTGCCTACAAACCCTCTCTCTGCTATTCTCCCTTACTTGAACCCCTTTCCCCAATCACACTAGTTTAAAGCTCCCCTGGCAGCCCTAGCAAATGCCCCTGCCAGGAGACTGGTCCCTCTGGGATTCAGATGTAACCATCGTTACGGTATAGGTCCCATCTCCCCCAAAAAAGGTCCCAGTGGTCCAAGAACTTGAATCCCTGTCTCTTACTCCACCCCTTTAGCCAGGTATTTAACCTCCACCTGATTCTATTCCTGCCCTCATTGTCACGTGGCACAGGAAGCAATCCAGAGATTACACCCTTAGTGGTCCTTCTTCTAAGCTCCCTCCCTAACTCCCTATATTCATTCTGCAGGGCCACTTCCTCCTTCCTTCCAACGTCGTTGGTACCAACATGTACCACAACCTCAGGCTCTTTACCCTCCTCTTTTAGAATGTTCTGGACATGCACAGTTACATCCTGGATGTTTTGGACACGCACAGTTACATCCTAGACCCTTGCACCAGGGAGGCAAGCCACCATCCGGTTTTCTTTATTGCGTCCACAAAAACCTCTGTCAGTCCTCCTGACCATCAAATCCCCTATAACTATTGCCCTTTTCCTTCTCTCCTTACCTTTCTGGATTACAGAGGCTGACTCTACACCTCTGCTTTCCTTAGTCTGACTATCCCCCTCCTCAGTACTCAAGGTGGAGTACCAATTGCTGAGGATTTCAGACTCAGGTGCTTTCTCTTGAACCCGACCTCTCCCTTTCCTCCTCCTAATGTTAACCCACTGACCCTCCTTCTGTGGCCTTGGTGTGACCACCTGCCTACAACTTTTGTCTGTGATAGCCTCACTCCCCCTAACAAGAGCAAGGTCATCAAGCTGCTGCTCAAGTTCCCGGATTTGGTCCCTTAGGGTATAACTCTTGTCTGTGATGGCCTCACTCTCCCTAACCAGGGTGAAGTCATCTAGCTGCAACTCAAGCTGTGGACTCAGTCCTTTAGATTCTGTAGCTCAGCACACTTTGTGAACACGTGGATGACCGGGAGATGAGAAGACTCCATAACTTCCCACATGTGACACTGAGAGCAGAAAACTGTCCTCACACTCATCTTTCCTCCTACTCGTCTCACTTTACAAAAGTAATAAATAAACAGATATATATAAAATTAAATGTGACTGTCTTACCTTAATCCTGACACGTTCGTCCTCAGCTTCTGCTTGCCTAAGCCTCTCAAGCCAAAGCCTCAAAGACCCACTCCTTTCACTGTGCCACTCACTCACTGGGTCACTCTTTGTTGGCTGCCTCCCTATACTTACCCTCCTTTTATTTGCACGAGACCAATTAATCCCATCACTTTTTCCAAGCTCCTCCTCCTCCAGATATCGCCTGAACTCCAGTCGCCGCCTCCTCCGACTCTCAGCTCGAACTAAGTAGCATAAAATATAAAAGTTGGGAAGTGATGTTGAGATTATTCAAGGAATTGGTGAGGCCATATTTGGAAGACTGTGTGCAGTTCTTGTCCCCAAATTATAGGAAGGATATCAATAAGGTAGAGAGGGTGCAGAGAAGATTTACTAAAATGTTGCCTGGATTGCAGTATCTAGAAAACAAAGAAAGATTGATTAGACTGGGTCTTTATTCATTGGAGCATAGAAGGTTGAGGGGGAATTTGATAGAGGTATATAAAAATATGAGGGGGATAAATATAGTAGCTGTAAATAGGCTCTTCCCCATGAGGGTAGGTGAAGGGTAGGTGAGATTGAAGCAAGAGGTTATGAGTTAAGGGCTAGGGGTCAAAAGCTTAGAAGTAACATGAGAGGGAGCTTCTTCACTCAGAGAGTGGTGGCTGAGTGGAATGACCTTCTGGAAGAGGGGGTTGCAGCAAGGTCATTTTTGTCATTTAAGAAAAAGTTGGTTAGGTGCATGGATGTGAGGGGATTGGAGGGTTATGGGCAGGGTGCAGGCAAGTGGGACTAGAGGAGATCACTTAAGTTGGTCTGAACGAGAAGGGCCAATATGGCCTGTTTCCATACTCTAATTGTTATATGGTTAAGATAAATAGTAGAATATCATTTAAAAAGGGAAACAATTAAAATTCAAACAGATAAAAGGGTCTGTTTGGAGTGTTGGATGAACACAATTACAGAAGGCAGCACAGAAATTCAGTTTACTCCAGTCATTTCTACCTTTCTATTTTTAATAAGTCCAAACCCAGCACAAAAATGTAAAGTTTCTTTTATTTATGCTTATCTCAAACATAAATAAAATTAACTTTTCATTTTTGATGCCAATACATGCTGTGTTTTTAATATTAAAAGCATAATGATATTTTTACAAATATAACTAGCAGCTGTACCACTAAATTCTCATTGGTGTCAGTGTTGAGCTATCGAATGCTGCAGTTCCCAGGAGTTGTGCATAATGAATCATTACTTCAGATTTCAGATTTAGATTTTGGATTTTAGATTTCAGATTTATTGTCAGAGTACATACATGACATCACATACAACCCTGAGATTCTCTTTCCTGTGGGCAAGGCTGTATTACCGATTATTGATAGAGCAAAAAAAAACTATACACAATATACGCATGTAAATCATTCAAGAGATATAAACAAACTGTGCAATACAGAGAGGTAAAAACAATAAAGTGCAAATGTAAGAGTCCTTAAATGAGTCCCTGATTGAGTTTATTGTCGAAGAGTCTGATGGTGAATGGGTGGCAGCTGTTCCTAAACCCGGTGGGGTTCAAATCTTGTGGCACCTATACCTCTTTCATGTTGGTAGTAGCAAAAACAGAGTGTGTTGGATCATAAGGATCCTTGATGATTCCTTCTGTTCCCTATGGCAATGTTACAGGGAACGGTGCTGGTTGCCACTGACGGTGTAAACAATGACGCGTGGGGGGTAATAGCGCACATGCACGGGTGTGTTAAGCGTCAGTACATAGGTGATGAATCGGAGATGCAGGAGGAGGTGAGTGAGAGAGTCAGGATCACCCGTGTGGCAGTGAGTCAATGAGAAGGTCAGAAGAGTTTAGCTGAGTGGTGTTTGTGGAGTTGAAGAATGCGATGTTGTGTCTAGTGAAATAAAGTCAACTTCAAGGTGTGCTGAAGTATTTTTTTATTTGTGTGTAAGCTGTAGTAAATCAGTGCTGTTTCAAGTGGTGACCCCATGAGTTCACAGTACTTTCTAAATTAATATGGATAGTAATGAGGACGTTTCGTATAGGAGCAGATGGGGAGGTCAAACTAAAGAGCCCCCGACTTTTTTATTAATAATGCACCAGCGTGGTTCATGATCCTCGAAGCACGTTTCCCTGTCCCCAGTGCGACGAGTCAGAAGACAAAATACAGTTTACTTGTGGAGCGCCTTCCAGAGCAGGTTGCCTGTGAAGTGAAGGTTGTCTTAGTGGATCCGAATGGTCATCTCCCAGATGACATGCTTAAGGTGGCTATTCTGCAGTGGACTCAGCCATCTAGGGAGACTTGCATTGCCCAATTACCAGCTGATGACAGTCTGGGCAATAAACAACTGTCGCAGATGTTGAGGAGGAGGCGTAAGGCTAGCTGGACAGACACCAGAAGTTTACAAACTGGGGCTGCTCTGGACCCGTGTATCCTACACGTGTAGCGGGCACCTGCAACCCATTACACACTGGATCCTAAATTGCCCAGTCGAATGGCAACTGTGTAATTTAAGGGTGGTCCCGCCCCTTCAGTGATTCATTGCCAGAGGATCTGCAGGGATGTACTGACAATAACCACAACAGCAGTGTGAGTATAAGACAGCTTTAATAAACTAATATGTACACTGAGAGGTCTTGTCTCTCTGCAAGACAAACCTGGAAGGCTAGACTGTAGCTCTGGACTGCTTTATATACAAGGTCACCGGGATGACCCATGGTGATCTAGTGGTGTAATTACATATCACCACATTCACCCCCCCCCTTAAAAAATTGTTATATCCCCCCGCCCCCCCCCCATCATCCTTCCCTTGTTTGTAAGTTCATGAGTCCAAAATTTTTTGTGGCTTCCGTGGCCTTCTGGACCTCCTTGGTAGTGGTATAGGGGAGGGGAGTGCAGTCTGCCTTTCGGCCTTTCTTGGAGGAGGTGTGGGAAGTACTGGTTGGTCATGTGGCCACGTGGGCTGGGGATCCTCTTGTATGGGATTAGGTCCTGCCATCAAGTCTAGGGTGGTGATATTTTGTGGGGCGGGTGTACCCAGGGTCCTGATTTTTGGGGTGGGTGGTATAGTCCTCTGGGGTGACTCGATGGACGACTGTTCTAGTGACTGCTGCTGCGCTCCTTGTTGATCCGTAGACATCTGTGTTTCCTCCGCGTTGCTCACACATCCGGCCGGCGCGAGATCCCTGGTGGCCACCGAGTCTTCTCTTCCATCTGGGTATGTGACGAAGGCATACTGAGGGTTCGCGTGCCTCAACTCCACTTGATCCACCAGCGGGTCTGCTTTGTGGGGTCTGCAGTGCTTCCGGAGGAGAACAGGTCCCGGTGTCATCGTCCATTTAGGCAGCACTGTGTCCGTCATGGCTTTCCTTGTGAAAGAAAAGATACGGTCATGTGGGGTCATGTTAGTGCCTGTACACAACAAAGAACGTATAGAGTGTAGGGCCTCTGGCAACATTTCTTGCCATCTAGTAACAGGCAGATCTTTTGGTTTTAAGATCAAGAGGACTGTTTTCCAGATAGTGGCATTTTCCCTTTCAACTTATCCATTCCCCCTGGGATTGTAACTTGTAGTGCGGCTGGTAGCAATCCCTCTCTCATGCAGGTACTGCTGTACTTCTGCGCTCATGAATGCAGCACCCCTGTCTGTGTGTATGTAGTTCGGATACCGAAATATGCTGAGGCATTTTATAACAGTGGTTGCTGATACATCAGAACACGGGATTGCGAAGGGGAAACGGGAATATTCATCTATTACGTTTAGGAAATAGACATTTCTATTATTGGATGGGAGTGGGCCTTTAAAATCGAGGCTGAGGCGCTCAAAAGGTTAGGTAGCTTTTATCAGGGTGGCTTTGTCTGGCTGGTAAAATTGCGGTTTGTATTCTGCACAGATGGGGCAGCTCTTGTTCACTGACCTCACTTCCTCTACTGAAAATGGGAGGTTTTGGGTTTTAATGAAGTGAAACAGTCTAGCAACCCCCGGGTGGCCCAGCTCATTGTGCAAGTTCTGCAAATGGGACGTGAGGTTAAGGATGGCACAAGAGCCTCTTGACAGTGCGTCCAGGGGCTCATGAGTCTCTTGGGGTGGTATAGAATGTTGTAGTTAAATGTAGACAATTCTATCCACCAGTGCAAGATTTTGTCATTCTTAATTCTTCCCCTGTTCTGGTTATCGAACATAAAAGCCACAGACCGTTGGTCCGTGATGAGAGTGAAGTGTTTGCATGCTGGATAATGTTGCCGGTACCTTACTGCTTCCACAATGGCTAGGGCCTCCTTCTCTCCTGCTGAGTGTTTTACTTCTGACCCCTGTAGGGTTCACGAGAAAAAGGCCACCGGTCGTTCGTCTTGGCTTAGGGGGGCTGCCAGAGCCACATCGGATGCATCTGTTTCTACTTGAAACGGGATCGACTCATCTATGGACTGCATGGTAGCTTTAGCAATATGGTCCCTCATGTCCCTGAATGCTCTGGTGGCTGCTGGGCACAGTGGGAAAACTGAGGCTTTTATATGTGGGCGGGTCCTGTTGGCATAGTTGGGGACCCATTGAGTGTAGTAAGCCAACAGCCCTAAACACCTTTTTAGTATTTTCAGCATGTGTGGCACTGGGAGGTCTAAGAGAGGGTGCATACGGGCTGGGTCTGGGCTGATTTCCCTGTTCTGCACTACGTGGCCCAGGATTGGCAACTTCCTGGCGCTAAAGACACATTTGTCCCTGTTGTACGTTAGGTTCCTTTCCTCGGCTGCCTGGAAGAAGCGTTTTAAATTTGTGTCATGATCCTCCTGAGTGTGGCCACAGATTGTCATGTTGTCTAACTAGGGGAACACCGCTTTCAGTTGGAACTCATCTACTATTCAGTCCATTTCTCTCTGAAACAGGGACACTCCATTGGTGACACCGAAGGGAAGTGGCAGAAATTGATACAGCCTGCCGTCTGCCTCAAATGCCGTGTAAATGCGATCGATGTTTCTAATGGGCAGTTGGTGGTATGCTGCCTTCAGGTCTATGGTGGAGAACACCTTATACTGCGCAATATTGTTGACCATGTCTGCTATGCGTGGAAGGGGGTAGGCATCTAGTTGTGTAAATTTGTTGATTGTCTGGCTGTAATCCACTACCATGCGCAGTTTTTCTCCTGACTTTACTACAACCACCTGGGCTCTCTGCTCTATGATGCCCTCCTGTAGTAGCCTGCGAACCTCTGTCCTAATGAAGGCTCTATCCCTCGGGCTGTACCTCCTGCTCTTTGTGGCTATTGGTGTGCATTCTGGGGTCAGGTGTGTGAACAGCGGAGGGGGGTTCTATGTTCAGGACAGACAGGCTGCAGTGTTGTTTCTTCGTAAGGCGTAGTGGGGGGTAAAGCCCGTTGTGCACTATTGTAATGCTTTCTAACTGGCACTGAAAATCTAACCCCAATAATACCAGGGCACAGAGGTGAGGGAGTACTAGTAATTTGAACCCTTCGTATTTTTTGCCCTGGATTTCTAGAGTAACCCTGCAAAACTGTTTTACCTCAGCCGCAAGGCTGCTGGCTGCTAACAGGATCTGGTGCTCACTCGGGCATGTGGGGAGGGCAAGGCGGTTGACTAACCCCTGGTCAATAAAACTTTCAGTGCTTCCACTATCTATTAAGCAACTTACCATCACATCATTAATTTTGATGCACACAGTGGCGTCAGATAAATTGTGTGGACTCGCCTGATTCATGCGTAGGGACGCAAGTCTGGCGTGTCCTTCGTGTCCTTCCATTCGATAGTCCCTCACCTCTTGGTGGTTTACCAATCCCACACTGGCCCCCTCCAACCCTTCTCACACTGTCCTCCTGATGCTGCCCACCTCCCTCCTGCACTCTCAGGCCTGATTAAGGGTTCGTACCCAAAATGTTGACCATTCTTTTTCTCCTATTGATATTGCTCAACCTGGTGACTTCCTCCAACGGATGCTTTGACCTAGAAACGTTTGTATCATTTGCACTTCTCTTCTATAATTTAGAGATACAGCATAGTAACATGCCCTCCGGCCAACTAGCCAGGTTACACCCATGTGACCAGTTCATACTTCTTTCGAATTTGGGAGGAAACAGGAAATTCATTCTTCTTTCCAGTTCAGGAAGACAACACTACGATAGAAATAAAACACAAACGAGTTATTATTACGTTCTCTTTTATTCTTAGTTATTTTTAAACTTTTCCTCTCTCTTTCTCATCCACTCTTTATGATTCTTCAATACCTTTGTTTGCATCTACTTTGATTTTCTTTTATGCAATGATTTCTTCTGGCATTTAGAACAGAGAAGAGTACTGCACATGAACAGGCCCTTCAGCCCATGAAGCCAGTACACAGCGTGATGCCCAAATTAAACTAAAATTGCTGCTTGCAAGTGATACATATCCCTTTATACCTTGCATAATCATGTGCCTCCAGAACCTTCTTAATTGCTGTGGATATCTGCTTCCACCAATGCTCCTGGCAGTCTATTTCAAGCACCTACCACACATTGTCCAAAAAGTAAAGCTCCATTATAAACCTATCCTCTAGTATATGACATTTTTTACTCTGACTGCTTGCCTCTCATTATAATCTTCTATCAAGTCTCTCCTCAGTCTACACGGCCCCAGAGGAAACAACCCAAGTTTGTACAGCCTCTCCCCATCGATCATACCCTCTAATCTAGGCAGCATCCTGATAAATTTCCTTCTTTTATCCTGCTTCTTTCTCCATTCATGCATTTTGCTAGATGAAGAAATAATCCACCATATTTAGGAGGCTCGAGGTGTGACAGAATTTTGCTGTTCCAGCATTTTGCTAGAAGATGAAGTCTAATTATCACTAATTACTGGACACAGCTTTGCAGTAATTTATGGATCATGAAGACTCACAATTGGCTTAAAATAAAAGTTGAATTACCATTATATAGAAAACATTTCCAAGAATGAAAGTTATTTCCAAGCCATGTATTGAGAGATATTTGCTTTTCTATTGGATATACATACAGATGCAAATATTGTTTACTGCAGATGAAATAATGTGAAAGCTCAAATAAAATATACCCTTCCTTAATATTGTTATTTCCTGGTACTGCCCTCCATTAGCATTTCAGATCCATTGCCAGTGCTTACAAGTAGCAGAACATGGCCTGGCTGGTGCTGGGAGGAACCCTCCCATTGAGATCCTTCCTGTAGAACAGGAATATCACCCAGGACATATGTTGTCCCTTTGATGACTGTGGGGTTGGACACAGTCACCTATCATTTTGCAGAATGCATATTTATTACGAATGTGTGGAGAATGATACAAGGATCCTTGTAACAGTTCATCTCCAGCAGGAGTATGACAAAGGACTCACTGATTTACAAGCTGTTCGCAGGGACATACATAGAGCCAGGCATCCAGAACTGCTGGAAGACCATCAACTTGGTGAAAGAAGCCCTTTGGTCTGCCCAAAGCTTGTTGGTCTTTCAGTACGGAGATGTTGATGAGGGAATGCTGCCAATTGACACATTCCATGCTGCAGGAGTACATGCTGAGGGGATACACACACTGAGACTTGGCACAACGTGAGAGCATTGTGGGGAATGACCACAATTCTTGGCATTGAGGAGCAGAGACTAAGGGAATATTCCCAAACAACAGGGGATGGGGTGGAAGGGAGTAACAACAAGGTGTTATAGTAGTAGCAATGGTGTAAATAGAGACCGTATGTAAAAATGTACAATATTGGAAATATATGGACATGACACGAAGGTGCAATGAGACATGGAATGGTTTTCTTTCTTGTAAATAATTTATTGTGAATAAAGTCTACTTTGGGGGAATATAGCATGTTTAATTTGGATTCACATGTGAATCTTTTTACATCGTGGGCATAGAACATAGAACACTACAGCACAGCAGAGTCCCTTCAGTCCTCAATGTTGTGCCAACCTATATATTCCTTAAAAAAAGTACTAAACCCTCCCTACCCTGTGACCCTCTATTTTTCCAACAAGGATATACCTATCTAAGAGTCTCTTAAATGCCTTGGATGTTTTGGTCTCCACCATCATTACTGGCAAGCATTCCAGGCACCCACAATTCTGCATAAAAAACTGATGTCTCCCTTAAATTTCCCTCCCTTCACTTTGTACATATGTCCTCTGGTGTTTGCTATTCCTGCCCTGGCATCTTCAAGAATATTTTCCATGGGTGCTGCTGGTACAATTATAGAATTGTTTGAGCAAATTTTAAGTAGGGCAGAAGGGCTTTATTTTATGCTATATAATTCATAAAAGTTATGAGTCTAGTCATATTAAGTCCCTAACAGTTCCAAAAGCAATACCAGTAATCCCATTCTTACTCTCGCTTGCTATTACCCTTCAAATTATTCATCTATATTCACAGACTTCCTGCACTTCCTGAGAAGACTGAAGCAGGCAAGGCTACCAGTCACGATTATGTCCTCTATCGAGAGTGTCCTGGCTGGTTGCATCACAGGACCATAAGAGTAGCAGAGAGGATCACTGTTATCTCCCACTCCCCACCCCAATAGCATGATCTACCAGGATCATTGTCTGAAGAGGGCACGCAAAATAATTGAGGCCCCCTTTCACTGTGCACACTGCATTGTTCAGCTACTCCCTTTGAGGAAGATATAGAGGAGTATCAGAACCAGCACCACCAGGTTGAGGAACAGCTTCTTCCCATGGCTGGTGAGAATGGTGAATGACCAAAGGAACTGCTCACAGTAACCATCCAAGACTCTCATATGTACAAAGCAATATTTATTTATTTATTTGTATAGATGAAATACTTGTTCTGCTTATGTAGGTTTTGTCTGTATGTGTGTTATGTCTGGTTGTGTGTCTGCATCTGGAGGGTTGTACTTGTGCAATCAGATGGCAATAAACTTGCCTTGAAAAATCATTTTGGCTAGGGGTTCCAATAATGATCTACAGCAAGAGCCCTTCCTGCTTTTCTTCTTCCTTTATTGTTCTGATAATAAAACAAATGGAGCTTTATCTTGACCGAGTAATGAGCTAAGAATTTTTATAGTTACCATGGCTCAGCATTACCACAAGGAGTTGATTTACCTGTCAATCCAGAAGAGCTCATTTCAAAACTTTTCATAAATGAATCACTGTGTCATTTAACACTTAATGCACTGATGCAATGTAGTTTGTTTTTACAAAGTTTAATGTATATTTTTTATGAGCTCATGAACAAATAGTCAGATTGATGACTAAATAGTACCATTTTGTCTCACCATGATATTACATTTCATTGTAAATAGAAGCATTTTCCTATCATTCAATATATATTTGATGGCATATAGGACCCCGCTTTTTTCCCAAAAAAGCTCATAAACTACCCCAAGTCCTAAATACAAAGACGACATTTTGGTGACACCATTTTGCAAGATGGTGTCTTAGGTAAACTTGTACCTCTCACTTTGTTCGTTTTAGATTGGTCACAGTGTTTGAGCTACAGAAAGAAAATAGACACACACTCCGAGAGCAGTTCAGATTATACAAATGTTTATTACAAATTCAAAAGCTGATTTCACACTACAATATGCAAGCCCTTCCCAACTATACTTATCAACACTTGGAATCTTCCATTACAGATGGTGACAGAAGGAAAGTGCTCAAACTACTCACCTGTGCTTTCTGAAGTTGCCGTCGCTCACTTTCCATGGTAAGAAGGCTCGCTCTCTCCCTCCATCCCACCTGCCAGCTCTCTCTACCCTCACTCCCTCCTGTTGCTCGTTCACTCCCACAGTGCTTTGAGGGGAATGCTGGGTCTCGATGATTATGCTTTGTTCAATGAGCACAACTCCCCGAACAGATTGAATGAGGCACAAGGGCAGGTGAGCGGGGGTCCCATCGCTCGCTCCCTCCCTCCCATCTGTCGTTCGCTGTCTCCCAGTGTTTTGATGGGAGCGCTAGGTCTCGATGATCAGACTCATCGAAACAAGAGTAATGTCAGAAAACTACAACTGTCACCCACATAGAGAGAGCAGCCATTTTTGCACTTCAAATGATTTAATCTTTTGCTTTTACTCAGGGCATGAGATGGAGAGAGAAATGTGAACCTCAGCAATTTTATTTTACTTACATGGTAGGAAAATAACTCAATGAGAATTCTTCATGAATGACATTTAGAATACCTTTGAATGTTTATTGAAACATATAACAAACCACTGCCAAAAGCTGAACCCATGCCTTAAGCATACAAATTATTCTTTATTGATATTGATCACCAAGAAACTCATCATTTGGTGTCAGTAAGCTGCATTGTTTTAGTTCTATTGCATTGCAAGTGGCAGAATGGCTCATACATCATGTGCACTGCTCATATATACATGGGTGGTACATCAGCCTTGTTGCCTAAACATCACCTGTTGGCTTTCCATGATGGAGCAATTGCAACAGTCATCGAATGAAAGCATTGTGACTGAAGTCAGGAGACAGTGAATCTTTGCTGAACAGCATACAACACCTGGCCATCGAGTGAATGGAATTCTTTTCAATTCCAATATTAGACATTGTGTGATAGATAGCCCATAAAGCAATGTGCATGTCTTCAATGGTACACCACACTGTGGGAAAGTTTGCAACTTGAGCAAAGTAATGCACCGCCTCTTTCTATCATTCTTTAGCAAGAGAGAGAGAGCCCACAACTCTGCCCACATCAAAGATCCTGAAGCAGAAATAGAAAATAGCTTCCCGTTCCCGGAAGTGAACATTTCCATTAATCTGATCTGAACAGAAAGCACAATGATTACTTTAATAGAAGACAAAATTGTCAGAATGTCCCTTAACAACTTCTACATGTGCACCACTGAAGGCATACTAGCTGAACACATCATTGTGTGATATTGGAGCGGGTCTGTCAAGTTCGGAAGAAGCTGCAGAGATGGTGAGTGCAGTTAAGAATATCTCACAGAACTCCCTCCTCTCCATCTATACCTCCTTCTGCCAAGTTAAGGCAGCCAACTGAATTATCCCACCTTGGATATTCTCTTCTCTTATTGGGCAGAAGGTTCAAGAGCGTGAAATCATGCACCCACAAATATAAAGACAATTTGTTCCCCAGAGCCACCAGGCCATGGAAAAAATCCCTCAAAAGTGCTCTCATATTGCCATGGCTCTGTATTAACTGATCTTTCCCATTGTAATCATAGATTTATAGAGTCAAAAAAATAGGTGCAGGAGTAGGCCATTCAGGCCTTCAAGCTTGTACACTCCATTCAATATGATTACGGCCAATCAATGCGATCTTACTCCTGCTGTTTTCTTCACATCCCTTAATCCCTATATCTATAATGGTTGTATCAACTAAACTGGCCATAACAAGTTTCTGTGGTAGGGAGCTCCACAAGTTCACAATTCAGAGTGAAAAAAGCATCTCCCAACTCAGTCTGAAATGGCTTACTCGATAATCCTTAGATCAGTGGTTCTCAACGTATTTTCCCCACTCACATACCACCTTAAATAATCCCTTGCTAATCACAGAGTACCTATGGCATCCTTTAAAAAAAAGGTTGAGAACCCTTCCCTTAGACTGTGACCCCTTGCTATGGACTTCCCCAACAATGGGAATATTCTTCTTGCATCTAACCTGTCTAGTCCTTCAGAATCTTATACATAACCTAGTCTTTCTTCATCCATTAATCCAGCCATCCCAGGAATCAATCTGATGAACCTTTGCTGCACCATGTGCTCTGTAACTGTGTTCTTGGCCTGCTACCTTCTATGGCTACATAAATGTCAGATTTGACTCACAGATTAACTCTTCTCACTGGAACAGATAGAATGTGATGATAAACTTGAATGTCTTGTTATGGGGTATATTATATATTAATATTTTTTTAAAAGAGATAGATTATGGGCGTTTAGTGTAGGTCACTTCACAAACAAACACTTCACAAAAGAGAACTAATTTAAAATGCAAGAGGTTTGATGAAAGAGAGACTTCATGTCCACAGTGACTTTACAGAAACTTTGAAGAGTGCCTATGGAGACTTCACAAGTAGGTGTTAATTGGACTGATGTTGTGGAGTAAATGGACTATTGTTTATAAAGCAACAGATGGCCAGGCTCAGGAAACTGAGGCCAGTGCCAGCAATCTGTCTCATTGCAGTTTGCTGTTCAAAGGAACATAGGAAGTAGGAACAGGAGTAGGCCAAAAATGGCCCATCGAGCCTGCTCCGCCATTCAATACGATCGTGGCTGATCTAATTTATGACCTAACTCCACCTACCTGCCTCTTCCCCATATCCCCTAATTCCTCTATCATGTAAAAATTTATCTAACCGAATTTTAAATTTTAAATGAGGCAGCCTCAACCACTTCCCTGGTTAGAGAATGCCAAAGAGGGGGTCATGTGGTTTTGCAAGCAGAGAGAGAGAGAGAGAGAGAGTGAGAGAGAGAGAGAGAGAGAGAGAGAGAGAGAGAGAGAGAGAGAGAGAGAGAGAGAGAGAGAGAGAGAGAGAGAGAAGACCAAACAGAATTTCTATTTTAGAGAGAGGGATCTGAGTTCTGCAGTGGCTTTTGTGAGGCTCCAGCATGATAAACTGGCAAGCTTGGTTAAAACCCCATTTTGAAGACAGGTTGTGAGCTCTGAGTTCAGCCTGTTCAAGACCCTTGATGTCCTTACAAGAGGAAATGGCTGGCTAGAGTGTTTCTCCTGAAATAAGGGAAACAAGAGGAACTCTGTGATGACCTGGAAGAAGAGATTATCATTTGGAAAACCTATGATGGGGCGAGTTCCTTCGGCAGGAATCAGTATCCAACAAGCAACAAATCTCTCTCTGAAACCAACTAGAACCTTCCTGAGTGGTAACCATTTAAGCACCAGAGCCTGGTGAAAATTCGTAAATATTAAATTTTGTGCACATACCGGTGAACTTGGAGGAGTGAGAAGTGAGATTGGACTGTGAATCAAAGAAATTTCCTGACATATACACATTACATATACATGCACTTAGAATTAGAAGGGGGTTAAGTTAATAGTACTAAGTTAAAGTATGATCCTGTTTTTAATGTTTAAATAAAATTAAAAGCAACTTTTGTTTAAATAACAATTTGTCTTGGTGAACTTCTATTGGTGCTGTGTTTTGGGGTCCTCTGGTCTCATAACAGTGTACTCAGTGTTAAACCTTTTAGCCAGATTCCTTGCAAGCAAAAGCTGAAAGGTTTTGCAACATCCCTGAAGTTTGCAAGAAATGACACTGCTCTCTTTTTACTGAACAAAGCTCAGTACACGCCCTTTGGCCTATGATGTTGTGCTGACCTATAAACACTTTAAAAAAACAAAACCCTCCCTACCTCTTCAGTGACAACATTCACACTGAAGTGCAGATGAATCACTTCCTCAATAAAGTTCTGGCAAAACCACTGCCAGAGTTCTCCAACTGGCTGAGAGCATTTCCACTGCACCCTCCCCCCGCCCCCACCTTTCCTCCTCCTCTCATTTTAACAGGTTGCTTAGCTCTTTGTGACCACTTTATCCTTTCACTAAATGTTCTAGAACAAAATCAACTGATTTGCACAGAAACAAAAGCCACAATAAATGGAATGAAGAGCAAAATTGCACTTAAGTTTCAAGTACATGAATTCTGTCAGAAAATACGATTGAAAATTACTACAGTATTTGGAATAATGTGTAAAGTTTTGAATAATGTGTAAAGGTTAAATAAAAGCACTGTATAATATAATCCACCTCACCGACAAAAGGCAAAGGAGGAAAAACCCAACACCCAACCCCAACCCACCAATTTTCCCCTGCAGCCGCTGCAACCGTGTCTGCCTGTCCGGCATCGGACTGGTCAGCCACAAACGTGGACTTTTACCTCCTCCATAAATCTTCGTCCGCGAAGCCAAGCCAAAGATAATTGCTATTGCACAAATGTCTATAATTGTAGTTTACATAGCATTGGTTAAAAAATGGCAATTGGTTCGTTAAAATTGCTTCCTCTTTAAGAACATTGTCAATTAGTTAATTCCTCTCCAATCTGCAAAGTCGTAGAAACTTTCGGAGCCTGTCAGAAGAAACCATTAGAATATACTGTCATATTTGTTGTATTTTCTGAGTCATCAAATAATGATTATTGCAGTAAAAGCATTAGATAAGAGTGTATTCCAACCATGGATCTCTACATCCTCATTGATAGATGCGGTTTTAAATCCATCTGGGCACCACACCCTCTGCTGATGTATGAAGAATAATATGAAAAAAATTTACACAGACTGAAACCTGCTCCTTGGAGTTCCTTGGCATTAATTGGTCACAAAATTTGGCTATGTTACAAATGGAAATACAAGAATGAAACACTGCATAATGTTCTGTCAAAACTTTAATATTAATGATGTCAAATTAAGGAAACAGTTTTGTGCTATGTGCTATACCCAACATGGAGAATGCAAATCTGTGATACAATTGGCTGATTCGGTCATCCAGTCCTACTTGCATCATTAGACTGCTGCTCTATAAATCTCTGTCTTTCAAACAGCTTCAGACACTTGCCATTCTTTGTGGCCAGTGTTATGATGTGCAGGTTTTGGGATTTCCCATGACCTTTCTACATTTTGCTTCTCCTTGAAGTGTTCCAACCCTGTTCACTTGTTAAATCTTTGGCAGCATATTCAGAACTGCTTGTGCACTTCCAATCGGTGAATTGCAGAGAGTCCGAGAAATCAGACTGCAAATCACTGATGTCATTCTCAACAGGGATTTTGACTTCTCCTGTGTGGCCACTGCAACATTGATCTTCTCCAGCCATGTGCGTATACATGGCATATGCACAACCCATCATAGCTGAATTTGGGTTGTAAACCCTGAGGTGAGAATTATTTTGAAAATGCTGGTTGTGATGATGTTGGAAATGCTTGAATTCTGGACAATAAGCCATGCTTTGGACTGGACTGTGAGACGGGCTGTGGACCGGGCTATGTGATGGGCTGTGAGGCATGGGACAGGTCACAAGGCAGCTATTCCTCCTGATGACACGGTGGATGTCCAACTTTGCAATGAGTGGTTTGCCCACATCCACCTCCTTGACTTCTTCCACAGGCTCATCAAGTCCATGGTACTGGTAGCGAAGGACGACTATGAACACTAGCCGCTCCTACAGCAAAAGAACAACGAAGTTCTCATTTTCCAGTTCATTTCACTTTAAAAAATTGAACATCTCCAACAACTTTCAAAATTAAGGCATTATTGAATTAAGAGTCTAAAAAGTTTATTTTTCTTGAAATCTAAAACAGAAAATCTGTACACTGGTTTTCAATGTTCGTATTATAAAAGGATACTCCTGCAACTGCTCTAGAGAAGCAGGGAAAACATGGAATGGGGCAGAAGATACATGGAAAATAGACTCCAAATTAGCAAAACACCATTATGTATGCATTTTAGGTTTTATGCTGTCAGAGTGAATTGTCATTGGTGCATGGTTGGAGCCTGGATTATGGTCTGTCAGAGATGGGAATGACAGTAGGTTTGTGCCAGTGCCTTGGTCTGGAGTGTTGGCCTGGTGTGTGACTAGAGTCAGGAGCACCAGGGTTTCAAGATTATGGGTAACTTTGCTGCCAGAACAGAGTTGAATGTTGTACATTTCAGGAGATGTTCCCCAAAAAGATCACTGTTTGAACAGGTTATCATTGCCATATCACAAAGTGGAAAATTGTTTATTAAATAGATTAGGACCTGGTGCCACATTTTTGAACTTGGAAGAGGTGACTGGGTTGTACTTGTCACAACTCAGTTGATGATGTTGCTGGCAGGAAAAAAAGATGTTTGAATTCTAACATAAAAGAGAGATTAACCTTAAAAATTATTTGAGTTTGTCATTTAACTGTTATAAATTTTGCAAATGGCTGTCCATTTATATGAATCCCAAATTTTATTTCCAATAACAAGAATTATAAAGAGAAAAAAAATCTAAGAGAGACTTGAAATATACATACTTTAATAAGAGTGTATACCAACTAAGAACTCCACTGGACTTGCTACTCTCTCACAACCCTGTGGGTTTCCTTTCATTTGGGAGTAATTAATGGCTTCTCTCCCATTTGAGAGACTCATTTTATATTCCAATCCTGACAAAGGCTTTTTGGGCCATCAGCTCTATGTGAGTTCATATGCAATCCCATGCCTCCACTTATTTCCCTGAAACCTATTTGGTCTCTCATAACCATTTTCCTGCCTCCACCTGCATTAGGGCAATTTATAATGGCCAATTGACCCACCAACTCCCACATCTTTGGCACACGGGAAAATACTGGAACATGCAGGAGAAACTACATGGTCATGGGGAACGTGTCCCAGCTTCATATAAACAGGACTGTGGATCATGATAAAACCTAGGTCGCTGGTGCCAAGGCAAAAATTCTACCCACTGCCATCTAAAGATTGGGCTTTTTCCCCCAGAGTGTAGAAGTTGAGGGGTGACCTTCTTGATAAATGTAAAATTATCAAACAATTATCCCCCAACCAGAGTAGGGAAATCTAAAACCAATTTAATTTTTCAAAATTTACTTTTAGAGATATTTAGCACAGTAATGGGCCTTGTGGCCCTCAAGCCTACACCACGCAAATACACCCATGTGACTAATTAACTAACTAACCCTGTACATCTTTGGAATGTTGAAGGAAACAGGTGCACCAGGAAGAATGCCACATGAATATGGAGAAAACTTACAAGCTCCTTAGAAACAGTGGTGGTTTCAAACCTGAGTAACTTGAGGAATAACAGCATTGCACTAACCACTGCACTAAAATGAAAAGTATGGATTTAAGATGAGAGGGGAAAGATTTATATGGGACCAGAGGGGCCCCTTTATCACATAGAGGAAGGTGTGTATATGGGAAAGAGCTATTAAGAGTAATTGGTAGAGGGAAGTACAATTACAACATTTAAAATACATTTAAACAAGTTCATGGATAGCCAAACATAGGCAAATGGGACTAGCTCATTTAAACCTGGTTGGCATGGATGAATTGCACCAAATGACCCATTTCCATGCTGATTTATTTTTATGAAGACTTCTTAATTTATGAGGAATATGGGCATGGATCTCCCATTGAGACAAAAACATGGATATCAATAGGTCCACTGCAATGATACACAACAGCTAATTTTTCCTTGAATTTAATAAGCCCATGCACATTTCAGTTTGTGTGTTCATCTTACCAAACAAAGCCTGAAATGTACAACATTCAACTCTGTTCTGGTAGCAAAGTTACCCATAATCTTGAAACCCTGGTGCTCCTGACTCTAGTCACACACCAGGCCAACACTCCAGACCAAGGCACTGGCACAAACCTACTGTCATTCCCATCTCTGACATACCCTAATCCAGGCTCCAACCATACACCAATGACAATTCACTGACAGCATAAAACCTAAAATGCAATTAATCTTATGGCAAACAGGATTCACCAAACATTATTGCCAGGAGTCTGGAAGAATAAGATAAATTTATCAACTGCCCCACTAAGAACAGGAAAGGTTGTGTACACGGATCCACAGATAATATCAGCAGATGGCAGGTTTTAGTGTAACATGTAAGATGGGCCATCCACAATTAATATTAGAAGTGTCTACTTGTTGGAGATAGGAATTCAGCCCATAACAGGAAATTGCGATAGAATGTAAAGCAAAAGTAGAAATTAAAGTTTTGATCTTCTTATCAATTCAGATCAGGCATATCTATATCTCAATGCCTTTTGTCCCTGAAGCATTTTCATCTAAAATACATTATCTGGTAACACCAATCTTACTGTTGTGGGAGCTTGCTGCAAGTAAATTAAAATAAACCTCCAGATGCATGAAATTTGAACTTAAAACAGATTTGACTCAAGGTCTTCAAAGTGATATGTTAACATTATTTCTTTGCCCAGAAATTCTGCCTGATGTTCTGAGTGTTTGTGGCATTTTCTATTTTCATTTCTTTCTCTGCCAATTGAGCCCGCTTTCTCTTTTGCTTAAAACGTGACAGAACTTCAATTGGCATTTCATTGTCTCCAAGGATTTTTGGGATATCCTGATGTTTTGAAATGTGCTGATATAAATGTCCTTTTTTTGTTTTGTGATGTGACAAATACAGACAATTTTCCACATGCAATGAGCATGATGGGTGAATGTAACTGCAATCTCACTCTAGAAAGGTCAAATGGTTCTTAGATGTAACAGCAACCTGGGAAAATAACAAGGAAGTGCATGCTTGAATGAGTGACATGCATAGAACATTCCAACAGTAAGGAATCATTGAATCTATTAAAGGAAGGGCCAGCTTTCAGTTTTGTTTATTCTTGGCTAACATTTACAAGTACAGAACAATGTTGTTGAAAAATGAGCAAAACACTGTTTCTGTTATCTCTGTGAAGTATCTGAAACTAAAGCAGAAACAAAAATGGCAGCCCTGCTGCTGGTGCGGTCCTGAGAGCGGGGAGTGGAGAAACAGTGCTCCCCTACTGGGTCCTACCATCCAGTCCGACTGCCAATGTCTTCATACAGGCTTTACATGGCCTGTTAAAGGAACCATCCCAAGATGGCGGTGCCTAGTACAGCAGCAGCTAAGAGGGGTTGCAGACTCTGGGGGAGCAGTGGACGGGTGTAGTGCTCCAATAATGGGGAGAACACCTCCTGTTCAGGAGAAGCGGATGATACAACCCCAAGGATGGTGCCCACGGTGACTGAAGGTCACACACAGGCAACGAGCTGTTGGCAACTTGCGGGTGAGAAACCCACACAGGCCGTCGGGCGACTTGAGGTCAAAGGACTCACACCAGGCTTTGGGCTGTTGGAGAATGGCTCATGAGAACTAGATATTGGAAGTGGGATTGAAAAGGGTGCTGAGGTCAAGAAAGGTCCCCTAAGTGCCATGGATAATGTCAGATGTTTGGGCTTGGGATCAGGTTACCGATGGTTTGAACAAACCTGGAGTCTTGCGCAGCTGCAGGGACTGCAGGAGCACTGGAGGTGAATCCACAGAAACTCTTGAGTGTACTCTCTTTTGTTTCTCTTTCTCTGACTGTAAGGGATGCCAGGCAATGCTAATGGTGCATCTTTGCCCTATGGCAGACTAAAGGCAATTTTGTGTATTACATAACAATAAATAGTATCTGATCTGATGAGCTAGTTCAAACCACAGTTATTTTAAATGAAGCCAGGGAAGTACACCAGGTGACACGAATTCAGAAGGGGCATTAAGCTTAAAGTGGTTGTATATCTATCCCTGAAACCAAATTGAATTATAATGCTAGGTTAGGATGTGTTCTGTTTTATTTTAAGTATAAAATACACCAGAAATGCCTTAGTAGCTTGAAAGGTCCATGGAGAAAGACTTAGATTTAATCTCAGCCCTATTTTCTTGTTGTATAAAATCAATTCCCCAAAAGACTGGAGACTCTATATACAGAAGACGTTAGCAGAGGAAACATCGAAGTTGTTTCCCAAATGAGTGTGGAAGTTGGGCCAATATGCCATTTTCAACTCAAGTAATCAGCAAATGTGGAGCAAGGGCTCACCAATGCTGATGGTCAGATTGGATGGCAAAAGAGGGTCAAGCCATATGTCATTTGTGTCCCCCCCCGCCTTAAAATCTTGCAGCCCTTAATTAACATCCCATCTGGGAATGTGTCATAATTAGAATATTTAGCCTAATATTAAATACCATAATGGCCTTTTACCTTCCTTTAAAAACACAGTGCTGGAGAAACTCAGCAGGTCAAATACATAACCAACATTTTGGGCTCGACCCCTTCATTAGGGTATGGAAAAATGTAAGCAGACATCCAAATAAAAGAGTAAGGGGGAGGTGTGATTGCAAAGGCAGGAAATAATGGATGGAGAAGTGGGGGGTGGTCAGTAGTGATCAAGGGGTGGAGGGATGGCTAGATGAATAGAGGGGGGGAGGAGAACAGGTTAACATAAACTGGAAAAGGCGATGTTAATGCCATCTGGCTGGAGAGTGCCAGACGGAAAATCAGATGTTGTTCCTCCAATTTATGGGTGGTCTTGGTGGGATAGTACACAAGGCCATGGTCAGACATGTGAGAATGAGAGTGTGACACAGAACTGAAAGTGTTGGCTACTGGGAGGTCTCTGTCACTGGTGCGGACGGAGCGAAGGTGCTCAGCAAAGTGATCTCCAAATCTGCACCCAGTCTCTCCAATGTAGACCACCTGCAAATTGGTGGAACAACACCTGGTTTTCCATCTGGGCACTCTCTAGCCAGATGGCATTAACATTAACTTTTCCAGATTCTGCTAACCTGCTCTCCTCTCCCCCCTCTTCCCTCTCTATTCACCTACCCATACTTTTTCCCCTTGATTGCTGCTGTCCCCTCCCTCTTCCACCTATCACACCTGCCTTTGCGACCACACCTCTCTCCTTACTCTTTTGTTCGAATGTCTGTCAATATTTTTTCATATCTTGATGAAGGGTTCAAGCCCAAAATGTCAGTTATGTATTTTTACCTTTGCTATATAAAGGACACTGTTTGATCTACTGAGTTTCTCTAGCATTGTTTTTACTTCAACCACAGCGTCTACAGATTTTTGTGTTTTATTTCTCTCCTTCCTTTGTCTGAAATCTCATTTAGCCCTACAAACATCCAGAATTTCTGCAATCTTTAACTTCTGTGTGCATGTCCATTTGAATAATATTTCTGGAAATGCCTAATTTCAAAGTTTTGGTGTTCACTCCTTAAACCTTCCATTATTCCTTTAAGAATATTTTTAAAGCTAAACCAATTCACAGAATTAAAGTGATTGACAAAAGAATCAGAGGTTGCATAAGGGAAAAACACAGTGTGAGTGACTGACATCCAGAATGTATGATTTGAATCAAGGTGTAGGTGACGGATTCAATCATGATTTTCACAAAGGATTTGAATGAGTGCTGGAAAGAAAGAAAATACATGGCATTTGAGAAAGGTTAAGGGATGAGACAAGACTCACTTATGGAGTCAGCACAAATTTCAAGTGCTAGGTGAGTGGAACGATCTGATGATGGGAATGTGGGGATAATGAAATGGAATTAATACAAGAATAAAGTAAATGGGTGCCTGACAGTCAGTGCAGTAGGACAAAGGGCCCATTTTTCTGCTGTATGTGCACCCTCCTTCTGCTCTGTTACTATTTAATGATTTATACATTTCTGGTCATCGATCAAGTTTATCTTTTTATGACTTGACGTGATTTTTGTCTGAAAACTCTGCAAAGCAACATAGAATATTTACAACTTTGCTGATGTTCTAGGAATGCAAGTCTTTAAGTTTCTGCTTCTTTTTAATCCTCTTGGGAAGTCACAGTGGGAATAATGGTGCTCAGGAGAAAAAGAACAGCAGCAAGGAACAGGAAAATAATGCAAAAGCTTCTGGAGCAGAATAGTGATGTAGTGAGTAGAATGGCTGTCTGAATGCTCCAGCAACACGTTAAATACTAAACTCAAGCATTAAGTGTAGTTTGCACATTCTCTCTATGAACACATCAGTTTTGTCTTTGTGCTAGGGTTTCCTTCCACATCCTGAAAATCTTCAGTTTGGTAGGTTAATTGGTTCTTAGTGTGTAGGTGAGCGGCAGAATCTGGGAAGGGGTATCGTGGAGGTTCATAGGAATAGGAGAGGATAACGTGGAAGTTTGAAGATAATGGACTTGGCTAAAAGGCTGTTTCTGCGCTGAATCTCACTAGGACTATAAACAAAACAGCCTAAACTATAGAGCAAACAATGAGAAGATGGAAGACTCAGCAGGTCAAGCAACATCCGTAGAGAGAAATGGTCAGTCAATATTTTGGACTTTTCAACAGAGTCCCAACCTGAATCTTGACTGGGTCCTTGTTAAAGGGTTTCAATCGCAATGCTGACTAGTCTCAATAAAGGGGCCTATCCTAAAACGTTGGCTGACCATTTGGCTCTATGGAGGCTGCCTGATCTGCTGAGTCCCTCCAGCTTCTCGTTTGCTCAAGGTTCCAACATTCGCAATTCTTGTGTTTCTCTAAACTATTGCTTGTCAATGTACTAACGCACCTGATTTCTGACCAACACTGAAACCCGCAGAAATAATTAACTCATATCATGGCTTCAGGTGAAAGCAAAACAGAGGAATGACCAAGTGAGGCAGTCCCTCCAATTATAATGGTTCAATCTCACAGTGTACTACCATTCTGATTTGTTCTCAATAGAATCAACATTTGGAGTCTTTACCTTTAGTTTCTGCAGAGCACTCAGCCTAGTGTATAGACACTGCTCTGGTAAATCCTTTGAGAGTAAATAGCTGCCTGTTTCTTCTGGTGTTTCTTTGTTTGTCTTCTTAGGATCTATGTCCAAGTCCTGTTCTCAACAAAAATGGACATGAAAAAGTTATGGCTTCTTGGCTCAATATGCAGAACTTAAATATTAATTATTATTAAATTGACTTTTTAATCTCAGTTTCATGTTCACCTAATTACAAAGTTAAACATAGAATTTTGTGAACCTGTTATTAAATTATCTGCCTGAAGTTTGATTATAGCCAGATCATGTTCCCTGGAGAGTTGTGAGATTACAAATATTGAAACCTGAAAGTGGGTCAAAATCTTTTTCCTTGAAAGTGAAACTTCAATTGCAGATTTTTACAGCACAGAAACCGGCTCTTTGGCCCATGTTGGCCAAGCTAGCTCTTAAACATGTACTTGTCGAAATGTTTCTAAATGTCACGTTTGTCTCCACTTCTACCACTTCCTCCAGCAGTTTGTTCCACATACCTACCACTCTCCATTCTCCATTCTGGGTAAAAGGCAGTAAATATTTTACCTTTTCTATGTCCCTCATGATTTTATAAACCTTGATAAGGACCCCCTTAGCCTCCTACATTGCACATAGAAAAGCCCCATCTTACCATTGTTACGAACTAACAACTCTTTTAATTATTTTTGGGACTAAATGGACTTTGTTAGCATTAACACAAGAACAGCAATGGAAAATTCACCAGACAATGGTAAATTCAAAATAATAGTTTTTTTTTTTAATTAAACTATTAACAAGATTAACATTTCTTACTTATCTCTAAGGTTACTTAATTCTAAAACCCACTATGCACAAATGTAAATGTATGTACATGTGTGTATAAATAATGTCCCACTCTGAAAAGTCATTCTTTAAAAGTTCTGCATTATTTTAGTCTTGCTTGAAAGTCTTAAATTCTCATTTCAGAAATAACTATAAAACGCTTTTAAACATTATCTTCAGGCCTTTTTACTCACAATGTGGTTATTTTCTTCCATGATGAAGTCACAAACCAGTCAAGGGTTCAACATAAAAATAGACCCAGTAGAAATCTGTCCTCTTTTCCAAAGAGACAGTGAAAAGGTCTTCCTTATTTCAAAAACCACTAATTCTGTGTTCCCCTTTCCCCAGGAATAAAACATAACAGCAACAATTCTTGTCACTGTAACTCAACCCTTCTTTCACAAGGTTTCAACCCATGAGTCACAGGGGTTTTGACTTCTGTACTCTCCAAACTGATCTCTTCCAAAACTGAATTCAAAATGTCTGAGTTCAGTAATATATTTCTCCAAATCATTTGACAGTTAGATCATGAATAAGGTGAGTCCCAATTCTTGGAAACCACATTACCATCAGTTTTATTTCTATCAAAATTCTGTTCCTTTTTCAAAACCATTCCATATCCATAACAACCTCTGACCTTTTCTCTGTTCAAGAGATTTAAGTGGTTTTGATTAAAAACAGCTTGAAATCCATTAGCTCTGTCTGTCCAAGACATGTTGACTCGAGAATGAACACTCTTCTCAGAGAACATTGGTTCTGTACAAATGTGCTGTGACCTGTGTGTGACTCTGTACCAATCTACAGCTAACTTACTAAGAATACAGATACAATATTTTAAATCTATAATTTACTAAGCATTTTTGTAAAAGAAATAGAGTTTAACATTAAATTAAACGTTAACACAAATCAGTTACACCAGTCTTGGTAACATTCTTGTAAATATTTTCACCACCCTTTTCTGCTTAATGATATCTTTCTTATAGCTTGCTTACCAAAATAGTGCAGAATACACCAAGTGCTGTATCACCAATGTCTCAAACAAGACATTCCTCCTCTTCTACTCAATGGCTTGACTGGTGAAGGCAAACATTCCAAATGGTTTCATCATCACCATATCTACCAGTGTCACCATTTTTATGGGCCAATCTCTGACAACACTCTCCAGAGGCCCTACAGTGAGAGTCCTGCCTTAGTTTCTTATCAAAGTGAAACATCTCACACTTGTCTGATTAAATTCCATCTGCCATTTCTTAGCTCACTTTCCCAAATCAACTAGATCCTGTTGTAATTATAGACAACCTTATTCATTATCCACCATACCACCAATTTTAGTGCCATCTGCAAAACTACTAGCCATGGTAACTACATCATCATCCAAGTCGTTAACTCAAATAACAAAAAACAGTGGATCCAGCACCAATTCCTGTTACACACTATTGGTCACAGGTGTTCAATCTGAGTTCTTTTCGGTAAATGTCAAGTTTTATGTTAACGGAAATAACATGGAGAAGAAAGATCTAAGTTTTGTGTATTGTAATAACTATTCTGATAGACAGGAATGAAGATTCAGAGAAAGGGGATGAGGGAAGACTGGAATATAAAACAAGATTTGTGACAGGATGGAAGGACGGTGAAATCGGCAGAGGAAGTGATGTGGTAAGGTTACAAGAGTCTAGAGAGGATAACAAAGCAATTTATCAAAGCAATCTGCTGAAAATAGGAAAATAATATCAGAAATACCTATTAAATTAAATTATGAAACTTGATTTTGTGTTTGAATAGAGAATTGAGATTTTATTGAGCTTTGTAAAAGGACACTGAGAACAGAGAATTAAAGTGAGACACAAAGGAATCTCAAGGTCACACTTTCTTTCCTATACATATGACAGGGGGTTGTTCACCCTATCTGGTCTACATTGGCTCCCAGAAGAACAATCCCATTAGTTCCATTCCCCATCTCCATATTTTCCTGTAGCCCTTCAACTTATTCTGTCACATATGCTAATCAATGAATTTATAAAAAGGGGTGAACCGGTGCGGACTCGAAAGGTCCGTAAATGGTTATATGGGTCATTTTACAGCAGCCAAATGATCGACCAATGCAACTTTGGGATATAGGAGGGAGACAGAGCACCAGAAGAGCCGTATTGTCTCCAGACAGAATGTACAACACAGCACAACAGTGGTAAACTCAATATCCTGGAGCTGTACAATGGCAGCTTTAATATTTGCATCATTGGGCCATATCGGTGCATTGAATGGAACTATTTTGCAGTGTGGCAAAGGAGTTAAGGGTTATGGGGATAAGGCTGGAAAGGGGTACTGATGGTAGTGATCAGCCATGATCTGTAAAATGGCGGTGCTGGCTCGACGGGCCGAAGGGCCTACTCCAGCTCCTATTGTCTATTGTCTATTCTGCATTTGGTTTTGTCAGCATATTGAAGACCAAATTATTTGTGCATTCTAAGTTAAAGGAAGTATAAATAAAATGCTGATTCACATGAAAACAATTGCTCTGATACAAAAAAGCAATGAGAATAAAAAGGCAGGTGCAGTAGCATCTTTTTGAAAATTGTTATTTTCATTCCAACTTTATTATATTTGATATATTTTCGCTTATCCAGTGTTTCTCAATTTTTTTCTTTCCACTCACGTACCACTTTAAGTAATCCCTGCTCTGTGATTGGTAAGGGATTGCTTAAGGTCGTATGTGAGTTGGAAGGGAAGGTTGCGAATCACTACACCCAATTGTTACTGAAATATTTTGCTTGAGAAAAATTGTTATTGGCCCATTTCCTTTGGAGTTATAAAACCGTGCACATAACGAGTCGATTAAGTACGATTAAGTTTTCAAACTTTTTCTTTCCATCTTAAGCAATACTTTACTAATCATAGAGCACTTATGGCATAGGGAATACTTAAAAGTTGTATGTGAATGGAAAGAAAAAGGTTGAGAACCACTGCCCTAATCCCTCCACTCTGGGTTGACTGAATAGATCGACAGGGAGAGTGGGTGAATACATCCATGCTCGTGTGGAAAATCTGAACTGAAGTGTTATTGCCAAATCCTGCTTGCAAGGCATGTCTTCACTGCACTACACTGAGCTCAAGTATCTAACCAAGATATCAGGTCATCATCTATAACAGGGGTGTCAAACTCAAATTCACAGAGGGCCAAAATTAAAAACTTGGACTAAGTCGTGGGCCAAACTAAATATTTATTGAAAATTTTCAACAACATCTGCATGTTTTCTTTTCTTTCAACATATGTAATGTTAAACTTTTTCTTACTAAAATAAAAGTTTAATAATAGTTTTGGTTAAACTCTTTCCAGAAGAAGCATTAACAAGTAAGAAATAAAATATTCAATAAATAATATTTCTCTATAGCCTTTAAGCTCCTTTTAAATGTTTTATTTTCACAAGCCAACAAGTCAAAAAAATAACAACTTGCTTCAATGAAAATCCAATCTTTCAACTATGAACAGTCCAAAGTTAACCAAAGAAAATATTAATCCAAGCTTAGCTTGCTACACTGTGATTTACTCTGATGCACCAGATTCTTGGCATCTCTTCTTAGATGCAAGTTCATCAAACTCTGGGGTCAGAGTTTGCCTCCCACCTGTCTTGAAAGGTCCTGTTTTCCGTCTTTCGTTTATTACATGTGAGTTCGGCAACAGGTCGCAGGTGCTAATGAAAGTAAAGAGGGGAGGTGCGGGCGATTAGCGGGCTGACGGGCCGGCGCCAACATATTTGCAAAGCATTCTGGGATTTGTAGTATTAGCTGTGCATACGCTATACTGGCGCGGCGGCCAGCGGGCCAGCTCTAATACATATTTGATATGATCTTGCGGGCCAAGTATAATTATATCACGGGCCAAATTTGGCCCGCGGGCCTGAGTTTGACATGTGTGATCTATAAGGACTCAAAATATAAACAAGGCCCTAGATTTGATTGATTGCAGATTCATCTCTTATAATCATAAGATACTTAAGGTGTAATATGATTGATCTCATTCAAGAGCTATGATAATACTAAAATTCTCTTCTGTCATGTTGTGATGCTGGGTTTTCAAAGATCAATTACCTCAAGGCTTTGCAATGAGGACTATGTTTGCCCACATTCAAATGTTCAAACCTAGACATTAAGTATGGTGATCTTTGGGATTAAGCATAACCAAGGTCCATGCCAAATTGGGGTCTTGCAATGTAAACAAAATAAACCACTTTTTGAATCCCCAGATTATTAAAAGAAGAACTCCATTTTGCATTGTCTACCAGAAGTCACAGAACAGCCATAATGTTTCCTAATTTAATCTATCAGACAAAAGTCCTGATTACAAGATTGATTTTCTGAAACTCATAAAAGGAAACTCAGCCTTCTCTCACTATCGAATTTCATTGCTCTTCCATTCAAAAATATTTGCCCTCTTGATTCATTTTTCAATCAATCCAATAGCTTTAACTGATGTGTACACAAGGGAACCTAAAATGTTTGCACCATGGAGAAAATGATCCAAGTTACCCCATTAGATTCAAAGGTGGTGAAATCTCTTTCCTCACTTCACCAGTTTAACGCCATTAATTATTATTGCATTTGATTTTCAATTTCAAAATTAGCATCAAACGACTGAATTTCTTGGCATCTGTGATTCTTAAACTCTGTTGGTCAAATCCAGAAATCACTTTAGGAAAGAAGTTTTACCGGAGGGAAATCTGTGACGTAGGCCTCGCACATCATTATATCCTTCGGTTTCTTCACAATCCGTGTGTAAATTATCATGACATTTGAGAATTCAGCAGCAAAACCAAGTTGAATGTGGACACCACATTCAAACTCAAGCCACATGCTTTCGGGTAGTTCTGAGAATACATAAACATCAACCAATATTTATAGATCCACCTGCTTTTTAATTACATCTTGTGTAGCCCTGACTATAACTATGCAAATGTATGAAAATAAAGTTAAAAAGACTCAGGAAAGTTATTGCATTCCAACAGCATTTAACCTAATAACCATCTTATAACCTAATAAGGGAGAGAAAAGGTATGGCTAAATCAAACAAATTCTTCCTCATCTCATAAGAAAATAGTCCAAATTCCACGGCACTGTCAAAATCTACTATTCTTATCACAAACTCAGCAAATGAACCTCAAGGGATCAGCTTCTTCATTTAAAAAGCTCGAGCGACCCCTTGCCCTTTCCAGATATTGGTGATTTGTTTCAAGAGGAGATGACTTTGCACAAACTAAAATCTGCCTAAGGACAGACAGCTGTAGGCACATGAATGTGGAGCAAAGAGCCATCTGATGGAGGAGATCAGCAGGTCAGGTAGCATCTGGAAGGGGAGTGGGTAGAGGCATTGTCAATGTCTTGAATCAAATGGTTTTATCAAGAGTGATCATGGAGAGGGGAGATAGCCAGTTATGAGTCTGTGGAGATTTGGTGAAGCAGGGAGGGATGAATGACAGATGGAGAAGGTGTCAGAGAGAGAGAAGGAAAGAGGGTAAATGGAGCAAAATCAGTGAAGGCGGAGAAAGGTGGTGGAAGGTGATAAGTGGAACAAAAGGTATCTGATAAGTAAAGGCAATAACAGTCACCATTAGGGGAAAGGTGAAGAACAGTTGGATCCAGAAAGAGGAGGGGATTCAATGGGTGAAATGAGAGGTCATTGGAAACTTCATTGTTTTAACCATCTATTACTTTAAAGAGGTACAGCACGGTAACAGGTCCTTCCGGCCTAAAAGACCACATTGCCCAATATGACTGATTAACTCGCTAACCTTAGGGACATGGGAAGAAACCAGAGGAAACCCACATGAACACAGAGAGAATATACCAATTCTGGAATTGAACCTAGGTCTCTGGCACTGTAATCACATTAGAACATAGAACATTACAGCACAGAACAGGCCCTTCAGCCCTCGATGCTGAGTCAACCATATTTTCCTTAAAAAGAGTACTAAACCCTCCTTACCCCATAACACCCTCTATTTTTCTTCCATCTATGTGCCTGTCTAAGAGCCTCTAAAATGCACCTAATGTTTCAGCCTCCACCACCATCCCTGGCAAGGCTTTCCACAACTCTGCATAAAAACTTACCCCTGATGTCTTCCCTAAACTTCCCTTACTTCACTTTGTACACATGTCCTCTGGTGTTTGATATTCCTGCCCTGGGAAACAAGCACTGGCTCTATCTGGGCGTCTTATAATCTATTAAGTCTCCTCTCATCTTTCTATGCTCCAAAGAGAAAAATCCCAGCTCTGCTAATCTTGCCTCATAACATTTATTTTCCAATCCAGAAAACATCCTGGCAAATCTCCTCTGCACCCTCTCCATAGCCCAGCATCCCAAATGGCCTTTTTAACTAACCTATCAACCTGTGCAGCGACCTTGAGGGATGTATGGATTTGCACCCCAAGTTCCCTTTGTTCATCTACACTCTTATATAACTTGCACTCAGCCTTCAGGTTTGTCCTTTTAAAATGCATCATCTCACATTTACCCGTTATCTAGATTGAACTCCATCTGACGTATTTAATGCATTGCACCCACTTTCCTTTACACAGGATCTGTTTTCTGAACCTTCTTGATTAATGAAACATGAACTATTTCCCAGTTTACAGAATGCCACACAGAACCTAATTAGACATCAAATCTGAAATAATAGCTCAAAATACATTTAACACTGTGAAATGGGATTGAACTCAGCATTATTAGCTGAATGAAATGCAAACAGGTCCATTATCTCACTGCCTTGTTGATTGTGAAGTCCCCTTTTGTTTTAACCTCCTTGAAATCTATGGGCTCTCCCCATATTCTACCATTCACACCTGTACTATGAGCAATTTACAGTGGCCAATTCATCTACATACCTGCAGATCTTGGAGAGGTGGAAAGTGGGAGAAATCAGACTGGCATTTAGGCAAGATGGGAAGTTGGCATGCAACAGCTGTGGGATTGGGAACACAACAGGATGCAGCTATGGGAAAGGGGACAGCACTCTAAAGTGTTGGGTAGAAATTGTTGGGTAAAGGGTCCAAGGAAAGAGGGTGTTACGACATTGTTTTGATGCTGCGACGAGCTCAAGGATAGAGATATGGTTTTACTTTATTGCAGATATCCCAATTCAGTTGTCCCTTTTTAGGACCATTAAAAAGCTATCTGTTGTTAGAACTCAAAGGTTTTTGTGGGGAAAAATAAAACTACTAAGGAAACTGATTTGGGCTCCACATCCGAGCATCCACATTTTATTTAGTATCCATTTTAAAGATCATGTTATCTCAGGAGAGACGGTTGACATGTACGTTCTAACCATTTCATTGTAAGGCTCCAGAAGGTGTGCTGCAAAGAGACTGATGCAGAAACAGTGTAAGGTGGTAAGATAACTTCTTGACAGGAAATGTCTGGTCAAATTTCCCAATTGGGGTGACTTCACCCAGAAATGAGAATGAACACAATAAATCAATCTTCAATTTCATTGTGCAATTTCCAGTTAATTTTTTTTTTCCATTCACCAAAATTAAGGGAAAGAAAATAAATTATCCCCCACAGATTTCAGGTCACACTCTTATCATACAAACACAATATTGGAAAAGGCTAGTTTGCGAATTCAGCACCTGCCCTTCCCGAGTTTGACATGCATTGCTTAAATTCCTGCTCTGACTCAAGTTTCATGTTTATTGCATGGTTGAAATAACTTTGCAGTCAGTGGCCAATCCTGATTCTGTTTGAGAGAGTATTTTACCATGAGCCTTTGCCCACTGCAGGTTTCGAGTCAATGATTCTGTAAAGCAGCCCGATGAATGTATAGGGTCCGTCAAAGCTCTCTTCTCGCACAGACTACTGCGAATTTCCAGAGCTTGTTTTCCTTTAGTGAGATCACATTTTCCCATATCTGCAATTAAAGCATCAGTATCACATTAATACAAGAAACAAGCTGGTAATGCTATAAACAAAATGTTATGAATGAAATCATCTGGTAATATGCAAAAAAGTCATCAACGAGAAAGTGAGTGGTCATTCTGAAACCTTTCAAGTGAAGCAGAAATAGGAGGTAGGCGAGCTAAGCAAACCATAAACAACAATAAGTTCCATAGTTTTAACCCCCTATTATCTTCAAACGATATGATGCTCACTGTCATCCTCAGGAAGCTAAATGATGTTTTGGCATATTGCTGGAGTGCACAAAGGTGTTGGAGAAACACAAGAAGTCATGCAACATCCATGGAAAGTAAAAGGCAATCGACATTTCAGATCCGAGCCCTTCCTTAGAAGTGCTGAACATCAACAGGCACCTGAAGAAAAAGTTGAAAGGAGGGTGGAAGAAGGGAGAGAAACACAGGCAAACAGGTATCTTTTGCAGGATCTCAGGTAGAATCTCTTGCAGTCCTCCATCCTTCTGACAATCCAGTTTTCTAAACACACCTTCTTCACTCATTTTGATGTTGGAATCCTCCTCCTCCAATCCCATGTTTATATGTAACATGAACATCAAGATCATGTTCCAAGCAGCCCTCAATAATCGTACCAGTGCCTTCGAAGAGTGCGATAACCTGCCTTAATGACTACCAACCAGTACCACTCACATCAACAATGATGAAGTGTTTTGAGAGCCTGGTGTTGAACATATCAGCTCCTGTCTGAGCTTCAAAGTGGATCTATTTCAATTTGCCGAATACAGCATCTCACTGCAACACCTGGACAGCAAAGATGCATACATCAGGGAGCTCTGTATTGACTACAGTTTGCCATTCAACACCATCATCGCTGAAAACCAATCGGCAAACTCTGAGACCAGGATCGCAATTCCCCACTGTGCAATTGTATCCTGGATTTCCGCACCTCCACACCCCAATCAGCGTGGATTGGCAAGAACATCTCCTCCACAATCTCCATCAGTACTGGAGCACCACAGGATTGGGTTCTTAGCGCCCTGTTCTAATTGCTTCATACCCATGACTCTGTGACTCAGTACAACAATAGCATGAAGAAATTGCCTGCATCACTACAGTAGGCTGTATAAAATGGGATGATAAGTCAGCATACAGGAGGGAGATTGAAAACTTGCTTGAGTGGTGTACAACAGTCTCACACTCAATGCCACCTAGACTTTAGGAAAGGAAAACCAGAGATGTATGATCCAGTGGTCATTGGGGGAATCAGAGGTGGAGGGGGTGAGCAAATTTAAAGTCCTAGGAGGAACTTTCCGGGATCTATCATACCAATGTGATTGTGAAGAAAGCACGTCAGTGCCTCTACTTCCTCAGGAGTTTGCGGAGGTTCAGCAAGTCATCAGAAACTTTGGCAAACTTCTACAGATGTGTAGTGCAAAGTGTGCTGACCGACTTCATCACGGCCTGCTATGGGAGCACCAGTAGCTCTGAGTGAAAAGACCTGCAAAAGGTAGTGGACACAGCCCAATTTATCATAGGCAAAACTCTTCCCCACTGAGAACACAGATAGATAGATTTTTGCAAAGTAGGAAAATGGCATGCAAGAGGAGCCGAGCCCACAGCCAGAATAGTGGAACAGGTTCTAAGGGCTGGATGACTTACTCTTGATCCTATTCCTTATGTTCATCTGTAATGTCAAGCTTACACTTAAGAGGAAATTGGGGTCTTAGGAAATCATTAAAAATAACCCTTGCATAGTTTGTGTTTAAGTCTGTGACAGATCTCAAATACACACCAAGTGGATCAAGGTAGGTGGCAAGGCACGGATTTCTCCACATCTTGTGCATGAAAACACAAGCATGGCAAAGCCTATATACCGCGTCATCAAAAAAGCAGCTTTCAAAATAAAGCAATTACCTTCTGCAACTCTATCAAGCATTACTGTGATCTTTTCATCCTCCAGTAGGCGCTCCTTCAGAAATTTCATAAATATACCATTTGCTAATCCAAAATGCTGAATTTCAAAGGCTTCTGCTCCCTGGCACCTTCAAATGTAAAAAAAAAGCATCTTATTCATCAGATCTTCCTGAAGGTTTCCTTTTCCTTTTATCGTTTTGGTCTGCTTCCATCACAACATTGATGGACATAAAGACTGGGCAGCATGCTGAGCTAGCAATCCCACCATTTAATTGCCTACTGTGAGGACATGGAGATGACTGAAAATCTGGATGGATCAATTAATTCCTTTGCCTTTCCAATTTTATTTTGCTTACCAAATTGTGGTAAAACTGTAAAATTTAATAAAAAAAACATGGTCCCTTTCAGCCCATGAGTCTGAGCTGCACAATTACAGCCAATTCACCTTCAACCCCTGGCAAGTTTTTTTTTTGAAAGGTGGGATGAAACTGGAGATCTCGGGGAAAACCCATGCAGACACGGAGAGGACATACAAACTCCTTACAGACAGGGTGGGACTCGAACCCTGGTCCTGATTGTTGGTACTGTAAAAGCGTTGCACTAACCTTGCAGCCCCAAGCTTTCTAGCTTCGGTGACAAGAAGTGTAGGGTCACCATCAGGATTCACATCATAGACAGATAAGAGGAATTTTGAACATCCCCTCAAAGTAAACTACCAATTCAATAACCCATATATGCGATTCAAGGCTGGTTTGTCAATATTAATTTCCAACAATAAATAAAAATATAATTATGATTAAATACATCGCAAAATATTTTTAATTTGGGTCCACCAAAATACTCCATGCTAAACCTGGCAAAATAACCACAAAAATTATCTCTTTTGATTTACCTCCATTCACATACCCTTAACATTTGTCATCGTCCTTCACTTCTGACTGCACTACTTTACCCAATGACAGGCAGCTTCACCTTCAGCTGTTTAGATTTGATGTTCTAAAGTTCTCATTCTAATCTCTCTACCTTCTCTCCACTCTTTGCCTTTACAAACCTTCTTAAAACATATAAACTTTTGACCACATAATTTATCAATTATTGTGATATCATTTTTGATTGCTCAGAGTAAAAGCATGCTTTAACATTCATTTTAAATTTAAATTTACAACTCGGTAACAGGCCCTTCAATTACCCCAATTAACCTTCAACATTCATATGTTTTGAATGGTAGGAGGAAACTGGAGCACCCAAAGGAAACCTATGCAGACACAAGGATAACTTACAATCTCTTTACAGACAGTGCTGGATTAGAACTCAAGTCACTGGCACGGTAATAGCGTTGCGTTAACCGTGCCACATCTTGGGATGTTTTATCGTGTTAAAGGGATGATATCAGTTTGTTGATAATACAGGAGGATGCAGAAACACCTCCAGGGGATAGCAGCAGATTACATAACTGGGCAAGGCTATAGCAAGAGTGCAGGAAAAGGTTCATCTGAATGATTACTGTGAAGGAGAGAGCTTCAGTAAGGAGAGACTAAGTAGATAAGATCCATACTCTCTTGACTCGAGGAAAATGAGAGCCAGAGGGACAGAATCTCACAATAAGGGATGAACCATTTAGTATAGAGGTGCAAAACCTTTGGAATTCTCTTCCCAAAGGCACTGTGGAGATTGTCGCTGACTATATTCAAGACCAAAATTAAGAGATTTTTCGATACTAAGTGAATCAAGGGTCACAGGATTAATGCAAGAAAGTAGTGTCGAGGTAATACCAGCAATGATCCCATTGAAAGATGGAGTCTGAGGGGCTGAAGGATCAACAACAAAAATAAGCACAAAAACCTTTAGAGATGACAGGCAGTCTAAAAGTCTTTAAACAATAAATTACAGGCTATCTCCTGCTGAGTATGTAGTGACTATCATTTAAATATTATATCCTCAATAAATTTTAAGTTAAAACATTGATTTATATAGTTGCCATTCTCCTCATTAGTTAAAGTAGAAATTTCACACTGCCTCTGAGAGATGGAATAAAAGTCAGAGAGAGATTATTTCTATTCATTCGTCATTTGTTACATTCATACATTGTTTGAAGTGGCCAGTGGAGAGCTCACCATATAACACCATCTTGGGAAGGCAATGGTCCCCCATTCTGGAGACGTGACCTACCCAGTGCAGTTGGATCTTCAGCAGCGTGGATTCAATGCTGTTGGCCTCGGCCATCTCGAGTACTTCGATGTTAGGGATGAAGTCGCTCCAATGAATGTTGAGGATGGAGCGGAGACAACGCTGGTGGAAGCATTCTAGGAGCCGTAGGTGATGCTGGTAGAGGACCCATGATTCGGAGCTGAACAGGAGTGTGGGTATGACAACGGGTCTGTATACACTAATCTTTGTGAGGTTTTTCAGTTGGTTGTTTTTCCAGACTCTTTTGTGTAGTCTTCCAAAGGCGCTATTTGCCTTGGTGAGTCTGTTGTCTATCTGTTATATGGCGAGCTCTCCACTGGCCACTGTGACAGAGGTGCACCAAAGAAGAGGTACAAGGACTGCCTAAAGAAATCTCTTGGTGCCTGCCACATTGACAACCGCCTGTGGACTGATATTTCCTCAAACCGTGCATCTTGGCGCCTCACAGTTCGGTGGGCAGCAACCTCCTTTGAAGAAGACCGCACAGCCCGCCTCACTGACAAAAGACAAAGGAGGAAAAACCCAACACCCAACCCCAACCAACCAATTTTCCCCTGCAACCGCTGCAACCGTGTCTGCCTGTCCCGCATCGGACTTGTCAGCCACAAACGAGCCTGCAGCTGACGTGGACATTTACCCCTCCATAAATGTTCGTCTGCGAAGCCAAGCCAAAGACATTGTTTGAAGGCTTTGACCGAGAAGTACATTTTCTGTTCAAACAAAAATATAATCTTGGAAGAGTTACCTCGTTAATCTGCATAACTTTACAGGTTTATCCATATTAATTGATGCACCTAAAAAAAACTTGTAATACCTAATCCATACTACTCCTTGAAATTGTGTCTCACAAATGTGATATTCAAAAGATTTCCTAAATTGTGGTCATATTCTCAACCTGTGCCTTATTATTGGATTATCTGTCAATTTAGAAAAGGAAAAGGTTAAAAAAAAGAACCTAAAATTGCCAACATAGATGAGGTTTTAGAAAAATTCAATTCAATTTCTACCCAAGAAGGGAAGTCGATTAATTTATCAAAATGTAACAATAAGAGTAAATTGCATATATTGACCGCCCAATAATAAAATCTAAAATTTGGAAGTGATAATCCCTCGTCCCTTTTAGTCTTTCGGAGATTAGCCTTATTCAAGGTTGTTTTCTTTGCCAAAGAAATAAATGAATCCAATTCATTAAAAAAGGATTTAGGAAAGAAAATTGGTAAAGATTGAAAAAAGATACAAAAATGTAGGTAAAATGTTTATTTTAAACAAATTGATATGTCCAATCATTGCAATAGATAAGGGTGACCATCCCGATAATAATACTTTAGTTTCATTAAATAATACCAAAAAATTTAAACTTCTTTATAGATATTTTTTTTTCAGATATTTACAAATTAGGCATTTTTTTCAGTCCAAACTTTCTGATTTCCCTTGAATTCCAAAAATAAATATCCTTGATTTACTTTTTAATTTGCAATTTTTCTATAGTGGATTAAATATCAATTTTTTATAATAACCATGGACTTAAGAATAGATTCAGTGGCTGGCATTGAGAATGATTAGGAATGAGATTTGAATATATCATTTTCAGATGAGGACTGGGACACCACTTTTAATTTGATTAATGAGTCCTCATTTTGTGCACAACATTGTTTGTTACAATTTAAGGTGGTGCATAGTTAAATTATCTCATTTTTATTCTGATATTCATCCACTCTGTGATAAGTGTAAAATCTTCGAAGCTTCATTAATTCATATGTTTTGAGAGCGCCCTAATTTAGAAAAATTTGGGAAAAATATTTTCCAAACTTTATCAATGATTCTTAAAATCAGATTAGGACCATGCCCTTTAATTGCTTTATGTGGTTTTTCTCAAAAAGAGGATATATCCTTGGCTTCAATCCAAAAGAGAGTCTTAGCCTTTACCTCGCTGATAGTGAGACAGGCAATTTTGATGAAATGGAAAGATAACCCTTCACTCACTCATATTCAATGGTTACATGATATCATTTCTTACCCAAGTTTACATCAGAGATGTAAAGTTTGAATTTGATAAGATGTGGGGTCCATTCATGGATTATTGTCAAAAAGTTGGACCTCTCTACTCAACGACACAGTGAGAGTGCTTTCTCCACATGGACTGCAACACTTTACTACCAGCCTCTCAAGGGTAATTAAGATGGGCAATAAATGCTGGCCTTGTCGGTGATACTCACATCCCACAAAAAAAAAATGCTGAGTTAATTTATTTTAAAACCTGCATAAAATGTGAGCTCACCCATTTGAATTCCTTCATTTTATGGCTGGTTTTCTGATTAGTGAAGAAGCTTCCATGCCATTGCACACACAATTCAATACTTTCTAGCAATCAAAGTATTAAAAACTTAAATTCAAAAGTCTAATCTGTGTTTTATTTCTGAACTCTTTAGATCTCTATCATCTTCACTTTACAGTACAAACAGATCAAGAAATCACAAAATCCAATTTTCCATTTTTACATTATTGTTGCTTTTAATTTGTTCACTCAAGAACAAGCAGTTAAAACTTGTCTGACATTTGGATCACTAATTTGCCTACATTTATGAATTTCAATAACTTGTCTACATATTAACAGAATCACGACCTTCAGTGGATAGACTTACGTTGCATATCCAAACACAATATTGGCTGTCACTCTTAAGGCTTCCATATTTGGAATTGTGTCATCGTGGACATTCCTAAAAACACAGAATCATTTTGTACATTCCACACAGTACAATACATCCACATGAGAATCCACCATAGTCTTATACCCACATTCACCACTCACATTGCATTAACTTTAATGGCATATTTTAAACAGATACCACATTATGATAAGGTAATTCAAGGCAGACAAGGAATGAAGAGAACTTCCATTTTGTGGTCATAAATCAAAGAGCAGCATTTATTCAATTGTACCTGAGGAACTTTTCACCCCTTTCTTTCAGTCTCAAAAACACAAATGCTAGAAGGAAACATTTCAGTTATGAGGGGAGAGTGAATAGGTTGGGTTTGATTTCCTTGGAGTGGAGAAGCTGAGGTGGAAGGGAGGGGGAGAAGAACATGAGTGAAAACACAAAGCTGGAGAAACTCAGCTGGATAAACGGTGTCCTTTATATAGCAAAGGTAAAAATACATAACCTACATTTCAGCTTGAGCCCTTCATCAAGGTATGGAAAAATGTCAGCAGGTGTCCGAACAAAAGAGCAGGGGGGGAGGTGTGGTCGCAAAGGCAGATGGTAATAGGTGGAGAAGGGATGGAGGGGATAGCAGTGATCAAGGAGAGGAGGGATGGCTGAGTGAATAGAGGCAAAGTGAGGGGAGAACAGGAAAGGGGAAGGGAAGGGGGGAGAGGAGAGCAGGCTAGCAGAAACTGGAAAAGTTGATGTTAATTTCATCTTGCTGGAGAATGCCCAGACGGAAAATCAGGTTTCATTCCAACAATTTGCGGGTAGTTGTGGTGAGATAGTACATAAGGCGATGGACAACCATGTGAGTATGGGAGCGTGACATAGAATTGAAATGGTTGATTACTGGGAAGTCTCTGACACTGGTGTGGACAGAGTGAATGTGCTCAGTGAAGCAATCTCCCAATCTGCGCCTATTTTCTCCAATGTCGAGAAGGCCACAACGGGATCACCGGATGAAATGAATCAGTCCTGTGGATACACTAATGAAGTGTTGCTTCACATGAAAGGCCTGTGGCAAGGGAGGAGATATGGGTGCAAGTGTGGTATCTCCTGCGACCACAGAGCAAGATGCCAGTGGGGGAGGGGAAGGGAAGAGTGCATGAGAGAATCACAGAGGTCCCAACAGAAGGCAGAGGAGAGGAGATGGGAAGATGTGACTGGTAGTGGATCATGTTTGTTGTAAGTGCTGGAAATTCTGGAGGATAATGTGTTGGATGTGGAGGCTGATGGGGTGATAAGGGGGATTCTACGTTTGTGGCATCTGGGGGCAAAGGGAGCCAGGGCAAATAAGTGGGAAATGGAAGAGATGCAGATGAGGGCTGAGTTGATGGTGGTGAGGGGAAGTCACATTTGTGGAAGAAGGCAGACATTTTGAAAGATCAAAAGAAAGCTGAATTTAGTATTAAAAAGGGATTTGTTCAGTTTTAGTGCTTGCAATTAAGTCGTTGAAAGGTTGCTAATATTGCTGTTGCATTTTAGCTATTGGGATATGTCTTCACAGCCACAGCCCAGTCTCAGCTAAGCCACAGACAGCATTAGAACTGTTTTGTTGTCACATTTTACAGATCTTTATCTTCAACAGACAAATGAAAGCAAATTAAATTACTATAATTAATTGTAATAATTAAAACAGTTGTCATTTTTTAATAGTTAGATTTACCTTTTCCTGCACATGTCCAGTAAAAAGACATTCAATCCAGTCTCTTTCTCTTGCATTAGCTTTAGGATACTCTGAACACACAAGCAGTTTGCTGACCTATAGGGATTTGGAGCATTAATCGGCACCATAAAACTGTTTCCATAGTTTTCGTATCCATGTCCAGCATAGTACAACAAACCTGTAATAATTAACCCAGATATACATTGGTAAGTGCACCAACCACAGTGTACAGATACTTTCACTGAATACCAGGAAGAAAAATACCAGCTTTTTTTTTAAGGACTTCCCAACTTTGCTCTCCATGCTCCTCTGATCTGAAGTAACATCAGGCATTTGGACTACTGGTAAACTTCTTGTGAATCTCTGCTAAAAGAAGCCATCCCAAAGCATGGAGAGAGTATTTAAATGAGATAGCACACCAGTCCAATCGTAGCTCACAATCCTACTCTGATGAGACACACTTTGCCTTCTTCCCTTTTAGGCTGGCTCAGGAAAATGGAACATTTGCTCCATGATCTATATGGTTGAGTAATCACGGACAATTATGTTGAATCACAATTGATCTCACCTTCATGAGACTCAGGTTTCTGGTACTGGCGATCCTGCTGGCAAATTCAGATAAGAACCCAAAATCAACAAACAAGAGGGCAAGAAGTGAATGCTGATAATGCAACATCTAATTATTATTGAAGCTTCCACGTCAAATTCACCATGTTTTAAGATTATTCATCTTTTTCTCTAGATGACTAACTGAATTCTATCAGAGGAAACTTCCAAGAGCGCTTCAAAAAACACACCCCATTATCACTCCTATTTGGCAACGGAATTTCCAAAACTTGGAGCTGTGGGTTGCAGCATCACCAGAAATCAACTACTAGGTACACCAGTCTTCACTGATGTTATAACTATAGAAAAATCTTATGCATTTAGATAATCACCAGCTTTACTTCTTTGTTTAGAGAACATAGAACAATTAGCACAGGATAAAGCCCTTCAGCCCATAATGTCTGTGTTGAACACAATGCCAGTTTAAATAACTTTTTTTCTGCCTGCACATCCCTTGATTCCCTGCATGTTCATGTGCCTATCTAGAAGCCTCATAAACACTTCTATCGAACCTGCTCCCACCACTATTCCTGGTAGCGTTTCCAGGCACCAAACACTCACTGTATAAGAATACTTTAAACAGACCTTCCCCCTCACCTTGAATGCATATCATCCAATATTTGATATTATTACCCTGGGGGAAAAAGATTATGTCTATCTACCCTATCTATGCCTCTCATAATTTGTAAACCTCTCGCCTCCCCTCAACTTTTGACATTCCAGATTGTACAAACTTTCCTCATAACTCCTACCTCCTTAATCCAGGCTACATCCTGGTAAATCTCTTCTGTACTCTTTCTGAATCATCATTCTGATAATGGGCAACCACAACTGCAGAGTACTCGAAGTGAGGCCTAACAAAAGCAAGTAAATGCCATTCTTTCAACCCTTTCTACGTATGACTGCTTTTAGTTGATTGTCTGGATATTTAATAACATTGACTTTATAGATCAATTGAATTATTAGTCCTCCAAGTACAAGACTGTAGAGCTCATGAAAGCTCATACTGCACTTATCAAAATCAGGGGAATGGTGCCAATGTTGGGTTAGTGATTAGACAGCTGCACTGTCGCTGTGACATCCGCGTGCAGCATTACAAAGCCACAAGGTTATATTCCCTTCTGTGTCAATGCCAAGCAGCAGAGAGATCACTTGACCTATATTCTGCCTTTCTGCAGATTGGCTCACCAAGACACAGAAAGATGATCAGCAGAAAGAAAAGTATCTGACATGAAAGCATACCTACAATACTTTCAAATTATGATAAATGAGCATTCCTCTCTCTGGTTGGCAATTAGTGGCTAGTGGTGCACCACAGGGATCAGTGCTGAGCCCAAAACAGTTTACAATACATACAGTAAATGTGAATGATTCGGAGGAGCCGATCAAGGGTAGCGATTCTAAATTTACTGATGATAATATATTGAATTGAAAAGCAAATTGAGTAGAATTCACAGAGAGACAGGTTAAGTGAGTGGCCAAGGGTCTGGCAGATGGAGTACAATGTTGATAAATGTGAGATCATCCAGTTTGGAAGAAAAAATATCAAATCAGACTGTTTTTGGAGGGGAGGAGATGATCTTATAGAAATGTAAAATTCTGAAAGGAATAAATAATATAGAAGCAGGGAGGTGGCTTCTATTGGCAGGTGATACTAGAACTAGGGACAGCCTCAAGATTCAAAGGAGTTTTTAAGAGACTCACACAAGGAACTGCTTCTCTCAGGGAGTGGTGAATCTACGGAGTTCTATTTCTAATGAAGCAGTAGAGGCTGCATTATTAAATACAGTTAAGACGCAGAAAGAGAGATTTTTGAATAATGGAGGGAAAAAAAGGGTTGTGAGAACAGGTGGGTAAGTGGATCTGAGTCCAAAGCCAAATCAGCCATGAACTTATTGAATGGGCCAAATGATCTACTCCTTCTCCTATTTCTTATGTAATTATGATGCCAATAAGATGAATTTTTGCTCAAAATTACCCACTAAATTCCCTGAGACTTTTCAAATGCACCAACTTCTTTCTCAGTTTCACACACTACTTGAGCATCTTTTAACTTGGGGTTTCAACGAATGTTGGAGGCACCACAAGCAGAGAGTAGATATTTCCTCATGGAAGGAAACCTACAACTTGTCCAGAATTCCAGAAAAATACTGACAGATTGTACTTTTTCATTCAAAAAGTGAGTTCCCATCCATTCAACTTGAAAGATATAAAGACTTTTGAGTCATATAATACAGACCAGGACCTTCAACCAATGTGTGAGCTGGTCTCATTTAATTGCATTGGTCCATAATTCTTCCAATTCATGTACCTTTCCAAATGTTTTTTGAATGTTGTAATTGTACCTGCTTCTATAACTTCCTCTGGCAGCTTATTCCAGATTTAGAGTGAAAAAGTCACACCTTAGGTCCCTCTTCAATCTCTCCCCTCTCAGCTTAAACCTATGCTCTCTAGTTCTAGAATCATCTACCATGGAAAATACACTGTGAGCATTTATGGATGTTGTGAATTTATATATACCCATCAACCTCCTCTGCACCAGGAATAAAGACCCAGCCAATCTGACCTCTCCCTAAAACACAAGCCCTCCATTCCCGTAACATCCTGATGAATTTCCTCTGTACCCCTTCCAACTTTGATGGCCTTCCCATAGTTGGGCGACCCCAGAATTGCATACAGTACTCCAAGTGTCACCTTACGAACACCTGTTCAACTGAATCACGAGGTCCAAACTTTGCACTCAATACCCTCAGAAGTGCCTTCTTTGCCACACTATCCACCCAAGTCAGCACTTTCAGGGAACTATACACCTGAGCAATTATGTCTCCAACATACTCCAACATTCTACCATTTACTGTGCAAGTCCTACCCTGGTTTGACTGAACAAAGTGCAACACTTCACACAGATCAAATTTAAATTCCATTTGCTACTCTTAGCCCTTTTTTAAACTGTAGTAACATTAGATGTCCTTCCTCACTATCCACATCACAACTAATTTTGGTCTCATCTGCAATATACTAACCACATGTACATACAGATTGTTAATATATACATTTAAAACAAACAACAGTGGATTGACCCCTGCAGCACTGCTCACAGAAAAGCAGAATCAGAAAAGAGACAATTAGAAAAGTAATCCTCCATGTCTACCTCTGACTCCTTCCTTCAAGCTAATTTTAAATCCAAGAGGTCAGGTCATCTTGGATCCCATGTGATCTAACCTTCCAGACTAACCTGTCAAAGGCCTTGCTAAAGTAAATATAATCAACACTTACTGCCCTGCCATTATCAATCCTTTTGATCACCTCTTCAAAATCTATCAAATTCACAAGACATGATCTCACATGAATAAATCACTGGGAGATCCTGTCCCTCAGAATCCCCTCCACTACCGATAATGGGCTCACCAGTCTGTAGTTTCCTGACTTGTTCTTGTAATCTTTTAAAAATAATGGCAAGGCATCAGTCATCCTCCTGTCTTCTGGCACTTCACCAAAGACCAACGATGATTCAAGTGCTTCTGCAATTTCTTCCCAAGCTTCCCACAAGGTCCAAAGATGCACTTGATCAGGCCCTGGGGATTTGTCCACCTTAAGGTACTTCAGAGCCATCAACACTTCCTTCTTGGTACTTTATATATGGTCCAGAAAATTGCAATTTGTTTACTTCAGGTCATAAGCCTCCATAATCTTCTCTCCAGTGAAGGCCAATGAGAAATATTTATTTAATATCTCACTTTTCTCTTGAAGCTTTACATAAAGGTAACTATGTTGATATTTAACAGGACCTTTAGTTATACATATAGCTCCATAATTTGCCATGAAATTCATTAAAGGAAACAACATTTACAAAAATGTAGAGAGCTCTTATTAACTAAAGCAGCAGAGTCAAGTATGAAAGTGTAAATCACTGAAAGTCATACTGTGCATTTGAGAATACATACAAATATAATAATAAATCATTCAGCTGGTAAGGAACCAAATTAAAATCTCCAATGTCTTCATACATCAATTGAAATTTATGAATACATATTTGCAAGCCAGTGACTTGATATGCAAGTGAATCATGATGTGTTGACAAGTGACTCTCCACTGATGTAAATGTCAGTGAGCTCTGTAAATAGACCTAAATTTCACCTTCTTGACAAACTATCAATATGAAGAAACAAAATGCCTTTATAGATTGCACATGATCATTCATCACTATGTATGCATCATGTTTCAGCTTTGCATCTGTTCAGGTTGGAATGTGTCAACATGATGAGTTTAAGACTCCTTCAAAATAAATATCAAAATCAAGCCCATAGGCGCCAAGGTCTTAAGAAACTGCCTATAATTACCAAGATTTAAAAGTCAAAACCTGTTCTAATCTAGTTCTTGTGATTAATCAGCCTACTGTAATACTCTTTATATCTAACCCTTTTGTGAATTATTTAAAATTTCCATGCGCATGGTTGGTATCAAGCATTTTCACACATCTTTAAACTAAAGGTCTACAATGTTTCAACAAGCCAGGAGCTGCCTTCTTGCTTCTTCTCTGTTGGAAGAAGCTGCATGTCTAATTTTCTTGATTTTTGAGATACTACTCTAATAAATGGCAGTTACTCCAACTAAAATAAAATAGTTTCAAATAATTTAAATGAAATATTGAATCCACCAACTTCTTGAAAATTAGAAGGTGAGTCGTGGCCGTCGACATCCTCTGCAAGCATCGGGAGAGGTGAGTGTCAACTGGTGGTGCTCTCTGTAGGCAATGGGTGTGGTGTGCGGCGGTTAGCGGCGTCCGGGTGCATTGGTACGGTGGCCTGGTCTGTGCCTGTGTTGACCATGTTGTCATCATTGTCGGTACCATCGTCGTTGGAGGCGCATGCACTTGACCGACCCAAAATGGCGGCACTGCATGGGAGTGTGAGACATGGTTGGCCTTCTCTCCCAGCTGCGCTAGTTGCGCCAGGGGAAGTGATGTCACGCTGTCAGCTGTCGGCGAGGGCAACGTCATCATGGGCGGCGGAAGTAATGTCATTCCATAGACTGGAAGTGACGCCATTGTAGTCTTCACGAGGCAGCCCTGGTGAGGGCGAGGACTGGTCTAGGCACATGGAGTGCACGCGGCAATCACTGCCCGTGAGGCCGGAAGTTGAGCCGCCAGGGTTGGGGAGGCTGGAAGTGGCTGCGGGGGCAGTGGCGTCGCCCAACAATTGCACATGATGGGGATCGAGAAGAAGGGCCGCTGAGCTGCTGGCGGGCTTTGAGAGGCATACTTTAGTGAAGTGGCCTTTCTTGTCACATCTTGAACAGTACTGGTTTCTGGCCGGGTAGTTTTGGCACGATCGGCATTCAGATCCATACCAGGATCCACAGTACTTACAAGGGTGCTGGGCGCCTGTAGCAGCGGTGCTTTCATCCCCAATCTGGTCTAGGGCCACAGCAGCCATCTGCGCTGACCATGCGGAGGCCTGGGAAAGCCTGGAGTTGAAGACTTCGGTGTGCAGGGTTCGGACTACCTTCTGCCTGATGGTTCTCGCACATAGCCCTTGGACATAGGCATCTCTCTCAGTCTCTCGACCTCCCTTTCATTTACCCTGGGTTCAGCCAGACAAGGTCGGGCTCCCAGGTAGGACTCAGCCTTCTCCCCGGGCAGCTGGGCACAGATACTTAGGAGGTACCTTCAGAAGACCACGTTCGTGGGAGGTTTATACATGGTCTTGAGGGTGTTCGTTGCTTCCGAGTATCCGGTCCAGTCTTGGAGTGCCTGGAAGGCTCAGGGACCCAGCTTCAATCGGAGTAAAACGAGCCTTTTTCGGTTGGAGTCAAGGATGTCGTCGGCGTGCGCCTCAATGATTGCTTCGACTGTGTGCTTCCAGATCTTGAAGCGTGTTTGTGCATCTGGGTGGCGTGGGTCAATTTCGAGGCTCTCAGCACTCAGCTTTTCCATAGCAGCTTTAAATTTTATGTCGAATAAATTGTGGTGCCCTATTGAACAGAAGCAAATACACAAAACATAAAGTCTGTTCTTCAGGCTTTATTTGACATAAACTTCCAGAGAGCTGCCTGTGAGGAATGCTGTTGCAAGCTTTGAGACTGTCTTCAAAGGGCCAGATCTAGCTTATATCCTGGAGGGTGATTGATAGCCTATCGGGTGGGGCTTGGTCCATTCAGGTCGGCTGATTGACAGCATGCCAGGTGTTTGTCTTGTCCCTGTGCTCTTCTGCAGATACAGAGGTTACCTCCTGCAGTAGGCCGGTGGTGTACCACCACACACCACACTTCCCTTTCAATTGGTACAGGTCATACCATCTCCAGAAGAGATCTCAATGATCTACAAATTTGAACTCCTGCCCCTGCAGCAACTCTTCAGCCACGCAGTCAACTGCTGGAACCCTATTTCTGCCCTCACTGGCACATGGCACAGGCAGCAATTCAGAGATTACCACCATTGAGGTCCTGCTTTACAGCTTCCTTGCTATCTCCTTATATTCCCTCTTCAGGTCCTGATCCCTTTTCCTATGTCATTGGTACTAATGTGGACCACGACATCTGGCTGCTCACCTTCCTGCTTGAGAATGCCATGGACTCGATCTGAAACATCCCTGACCTTGGATCCTGAGAGGCAACGTACTATCCAGGGGCTTGGATCCTGTTTTCAGAACCAATTATCTGGTCCCTATCTAATCCTCAATCACTATAGCTCTCCTCTTCTCCCACTTACCCTTCTAAGCCGAAGTGCCAGACTCTGCCATAGACATGTCCCTGGTAGAAACAGAATTAACTTTTTAAATTTGATGAATCCTTAAAGACTGCTGACTTGCAAGATTAACACTGTTTAACTCACAACAGATCCAATTTATCTTTCTAGGTATTTCCAGCATTTCTTTCTTTTATCATCTACATTAGCCATTCTCAGTGGGGGCCACAGACTGAAATCCCTATTTTTTTAAATGCAGTCAGTAGGAGACAAGTATGGAAGAAATCAACTGAGCTTGACTATTGCACAGGTAAGGGGGTCTATGAACTTTGAGCAGAGTCCCAAGGGGGCCATAGCCAAAAACAAGTTGGCAATGGCTAATCTATATCTTATGGTACATTATTCATATTTTCAATAAATAGTAGCTACAACAGAATTAATTTTGTGAATTTTTATTGCCAAAAGATCTATCTTTTCTATTTCTCATGAGAAAACCATTGTCCACTATGTCTGTGCCAGCTCTCAGAATAATCCATTGACAAATTTAGTTCCTTGCACCCTATTTGGTGGTGTAGCATACAGTGAGGAATAAAATCTAAGTTACAATAGGATCTAGATCAGTTGGGAAAGCTGGCCAAGGAGTGCAAATTGAACTTAACTCTGAACTGCATGAGGTATTGTGCTTTGGTATGTCAAAGTAGGGTAAGATTCCCACAGTAATGAGAGGGGCCTGGAGAATGTTGTAGAATAGAAACCCAAAGATACAAGTGCATAGTTCTCTGAGACTGGTTACTCAGGTAGACCAGATGTCGAAGGCAACGTTTGGCATCCTTGCATTCATTGAGTAAGGTACTGAGTATATAGTTTGGATTTCATGATACAGCTTACGAGGCATTGATGACTCCACACTAAGTGTACCACGTGCAATTCTGATTGCCTTGCTATAGAAGGATATTAATCAGTTGGAAGAGATTCAAAGGTGATTTAAAATGACTGATGAGGACTTTAATTAGGGAGAGAGGTTAGATAGGCTGAATCTAGAGTGTAGGAAGTTGAGGGGATGGCCTTAGAGAATCATGAAGGGTATGGTTAAAGTGAACACACCTTTTTCTTCCAAGGTTGGATGATTCTAGAATTAGAGGGATCGGTTTAAGGTGAGAGAGGAGAAATTTAGGATTCCTGAGGGGAAACTTTAAAAAAAAATCAGAGTAGGGTCCAGATCAGGAACAAGCTGCCAGAGGAAATTGAGGAAGTGGGTATGTTTTTGACATTCAAAAGACATTTGGACAAATATATGGATAAGAAGAGCTGAGAATGAAATGAAACAAGATGGGCTGAGAAGTAAATGAACCAAATACAGGCAATGGCAATAGGAATAGAATATAAGAGCAGGGATGTGAATGTTGAGGGTTTATAAGACTTCACTTGGAGTATTATGAGCAGTTTTGGGATCTGCATTTAAGAAAGGATGTGCTGGCATTGGTTCAGAGGAAATTCACAAGGATGATTCTGGGAATGAAAGGACTATCATGGCAGTTTTTGGCCGTTACTCATTGAAATTTAGGAGAATGTAAAGGGGGGGGGGGGTCTCATTGAAACATTTCAAATGCTGAAAGACATGGACAGAGTAGATGTAGAAAGGTTGTTTCCCATGGTGGGAGAGTCTAGGACAAGATGGCACAACTTCAGGCTTGAAGGAGGTCCACTAATAACAGAGATACATAGGAATTTCTTCTGGCAGAGGGTGGTGAATCTGTGGAATTTGTTTCCACAGGTGGTTGTGGAGGCTAGTTCATTGAGTACATTTAAGGCAGAGATTAACAGGTTCCTGATTAGCCAGGTCATCTAAGATTATGGGGAGAAGGCTCGGCTGAGTGGGAAAATGGATCAGCTTATGATTAAATTGCAGGGAAGACTCAGTGGGGTGAATAGTCAATTTTTGCTCCTATGACTTATGGTCAAATGGGACTAGAACAGAATGCCAACATTCAGCATTGATGAGCTGAACTGAAGGGTCTGTTCTGTATTCTGTGACTCTAAAACACTACAGAGAATGTCAAATTTTACTTTGAACTGCATTTATGAAATCAACATTTCCCAGGAGTTGAACTTAGTAGTGATTCAAGATCTCAACACATAAATTGATACAGAATATTTCAGGTGATGTGTTAAACCAGAGCTCGATCTAGTCTCTGATGAACAGCAGTTTAAGATTTGAGCCTAGTTTAATGTATAAGTTGAAATCTCCTCAAGTGACCGTGAAGTTTGAGAGATTAGATGTGAGGAGGTGTTGAATTTGCACTTGGAGTTTGAAAATATGGACTTTTATGTTGTTGGAGTTGAAAGACTGACAGTGCAGTCTCTCATGTGCGATAGTGCTTTGATGTTGGGCAGTGCAAAATTAGGAAAGCAAGTCTAGAAATCTACATTCCAATTAAAGATGGAAAGTCCAACACTTTTTTGAAGATGATCTGGTAAATGTGGGCTCAGCAGGTTTTCCAATTTAGCAGTGTGGGGAAAAGACAAGGTTGCTTTGGGAATACCAACCAGTGATACACCAATGCAGTGTATCCCATTTCCCAGCAGTGCATGGTGAAAGGCATCAACTCATACTCAACCAATTAAATATTAAGGAAGGATCGCGAGTGACAGATGGGTGGAATTGATCAAATTTCCGGAATGGTGCAATGCAATCTACCATGGGGAAAAATTATCACATAGTTCTTAAAAAAAAATTTGCTATCTTATTTAAGGTATCAAAACATACAGCTTTCATACTTCAGCATATCAACATTTTGAGGAACACTTGAAAAAATATTCCAGCATTGAAAATGAGATCTTTCTCACAGTTCTGAATTAGAGATAACAAATTGGTCGAGGACAGAACTGAGAGGCCAGTAGATGGCTCTTGGCCCTGTGAATGGGGAAGTTCACCACTGAGATCAGGAAGGGTGTTTTCACATTTTATGCTGGTGCAAGCAAATGGGTTTTTAGTCATCGTGTCTTTAATGTAGACAAAGGCATGGTCATTTAGAGCAGATCTCCTGATCTCCAACACGGGTAAACTGCAGCACAGCAGCAACTGTTTTTATTGTGATGTGGTGTGGAGTGAATGCAGCTATGATAGCAAGTCAACCAAAAAGAAAATACTCTGATTGATCCTAAATCTGACTGTTTGTGGTATCAATACCCAGTCAATACTGGGTAAACTTGGGAAAGCTATAGTATAAATTAATTTCACTGAAAGGCAGAAAAAAACATACTCCTTTGACCACTAATCAACACAAAACTCACTGTTATTCTCTGCATGTTGCAAAGAGTTAATTTTTTTTTTTCTGGTGTCAAAAGCAGATAGAATTTTATCAACATTATCTGCATTAAAAAAAAACCTTTCCAGCAACAGCCACAGGATGTGTGGGTGGGCACTTGCCACCTCACTCAGCTTCAGACATTCCACTATCTTGCTTGCAAACATAAATAGTTGTCTTACATGTCTGCTCTGCTTATGGAAGGAAGATCCTGTCGATGCAAAAAGAACTTCTGCTGCACCACATCTACTATGACTGATGAAGTGGCTTCTTCCAAGTTTGTCACTTTGTTTGCTGACTTAGTTAATTTTGTGTCATTTCAGGAGGAAAATACACTGAGATTAAATGCACAAAATGAAAGAAAAATGAGAAGCGTAGTAGTTGAGCATTGCTTTGCATAACACTTTCCATTTCTTCACTTGACTTTTTGTTAAACAAAATTTACTAATATATTTATAACTTGAGATGCAATTCCATGGTGGGAACTATAAACCAGTGAGGCTTGCATTAATGCTGTGCAAACTATATTGGAGAGGATTCTTAGGGACAGGATTTCCAAGGATTTGGAGAAGCATAGTCTTATCAAGGATAGTTAGCATGGTTTGTGAGAAGCATGTCATCCTCATGAGCCTAATTGAGTTTTTCAAGGAGGTAACAAATCAAATTTATGAAGGTAGAGCAGTGGATCTAATCTGTCTTTTCCTTAATCACACTATGACAAAATAGATTTTGAAATAAATAAATCTGATAGGTTATGAGCCAGGTAAAAAGACAAAATGAAGAGATCCATTTCTTACAAAAATAACAGCCAAAGTATCCAAAATGAATTAAAAATTAACATACCATATACTCCCTTGTCCAGTAAGAGTAAAAATTCATACACTGCGTTGCGCATCTCTGATTCGGTAAGATCCAACAAAGACACAACTTTAAAATCAAGCTGCCGTAGCAAATTGGTCAGTTCATATACATCCACCATTGGTGCCTTTAGCTTAGGATGATGGTGATAGGACATATTGCCAATCAGAAGAGCCACCTTGTCTGTAGCTACAAACATAAAGGGTTTAAAATAATGTAATTTTAATAGCATATAAATGTTTTTAATGACATTGCCAAGTATTATAGTACTTAAACTAACTTGGCATTAAAGTAACAAAAGCAGACTAGACTGGGTTTACTTCAGCTCTTCATGATGTTAGTTCACTGTGTGTGGTTTCAGTAAGATTTGGCTGAACTTCATTAAATGGAACAACCAACAGGTAACATAAAAACATAAGAAATAGGCCCTTCAAGCCTGTTTCACGATTCAATGAGATCAAGGCTAATCTGATGACACATTCCTCTTCCCAACAACCCTTAATTCCCCTTCTTTGTAAAAATCTATCTAATCTTGTCTTAAATGTATTTACAGAGATAGCTTTCACTGCTTCAATGGGCAGCAAATTCTAGAGGTTCACCACCTTCTGGTAAAAGCAGTTTCTCTTGATCTCCATCCTAAATCTAATACCCTGGATCTTGAGGCTATGTCCCCGAGTTCTGGTCTTCTCTACCAATGGAAAACTTACCTACCTGTATCTTATCTATGCCTTTCATAATTTTATGTTTCTATGAGATCCCCTCTCATTCTTCTAAATTCCAGTGGGTACAGTGTCAGACAACTCAATCTCTCCTCATAGGCTAATCCCCTCATCTCTGGAATTAAACTTCAAAGCCAGCACATCCTTCCTCAAGTAAGGAGACCAGAGCTTTACTCAGTCCTCCAGATGCGGCCTCAGCAGTACCTTTTCCAGCTGCAGCATAACCTCCCTGCTTCTAAATCCCTCTAGCAATGAAGGCCAACATTTCATTTGCCTCTTGATAGCCGGCTGCACCTACGAACCAATCTTTTGCGATTCATGCACAAGCACTCCTAAGTCCTTCTGCACAGCAGCAGGCTGCAATCCCTTGCCATTTAAATACTATTTGGATCTTTCAATTTTCCTTCCAAAGTAGATAATCTCATTGTACTCCATCTGCCAGATCCTTGCCCTCTCACTTAACCTGTCTATATCTCTCTGTAGACTCTCTGTATCTTCTGCACAATTTGTTTTTCCACTCATCAGCAAACTTAGATAGACTAAATTCTGTCCTCTCTTCCATATCATTAATGTATATTGTGAGCAGTTGTGGGCCCAGCTCTGACCCCTGCAGCAACCCACTCACCATTTATTGGAAAGTTAAAGTTTCCACTCACTTGATTTATTGTATTTGAATCATATCTGCATATAAAGGGAACAGAACAAGAAAAAGAATACTCCACTTACCATAATGTCGTTGGTTAAATTCTGAATCTTGCTGTTCAATCTCACTGAGATTACCTAACAGCAGTGAAAGAAAATTAATATTACTGAATATTCCATCATTGGGATATCTTGCAACTGTCCATCATGAGAAAATATTTCTATTGGCACAAGCTGAACTTCATGGTCACCAACTATTGTAACCATTCATGTTTTAAACCAAATTTTATGAATTTCACAAATTTCTACTACCCCTTAAGAAAATGATAGGTTAGATTTTCTCCATTGGGCTGAAGGAGGAAAGAGATGGAAGGTAAACTTATGATAAATTCTATTTTCACAGTTTGAGAAACGGTGAATGCCTCAATATAATTTACCAAGGTAAGAGCTCCTCCCTTGCCTTAAAAGGCACATATTGATGACTAAATAGGTTTCAACCCAATTCATGAACCCTTGGGTAGCCATGATGTAAAAGCAGAGCCTGGTCCTGCTATATCCATTTTATACCAGTAAAGCAAATATAAATTCTACTTCTAAGACTACTCAACACTTTCTTTCATTTAAATGTTGCCACAAGTCTATGAATGTGACACAATTATTATTAAGACAAATGCATATTCATAAATTAGCACTCATGGGAATGCAAAAAAAAGATCAAAAATCAAAATAATTCTGTTACTCCTTCCCTGCTCCCCCAACTCTTTCTCCTTGAGAAATACCAAACAGATCCTCTAACCTAAATGTGTTGGATTCAATGAGATCGTCAGTTTGCAGAACTTTACACAATTAGGTTTAATTTTCCAAACTCAGAATAACCTTTTTAATATTCCTGTTTGGTAGATTCATGGGCCAGGTAGAACTGAACCACACTGAATTAACAGACAAGGCCAAGTTAAACAATATGTCAATTGAGTCACATTTGTGACATAATTGTGTTATTCATCTTTAGCTATAAAATATATATTTCTTAGTAGTTATTTTGTGGGCTGGATTCAGGGGCACACTTACACAATTAAACTCAGAGAGAAGCCATTTTCAGAGTCGCAAAGTCTGGTAAACAATCCAAAAAAACTAGAAGTGCTTGTTCAATGAAAAATCTAGGACAAAAGGGTTGCTCAAGGAGGACATCTAATTAAACAAAGGACTCTTTGCTTGTTTCCCTATGCTGTTAGAAGGAAACCGATGGCATCTGTTCAAACAAAGCAGGCATCTGCTTGTGGTCAGCAGACAATTCAGAACCATATTAAACTCAAACATTTTGAAGAGAGAAACTTCAAACAGAAGCCAGTGATGAAGTTACATCAGGTGATTATGCCATTTCAAAAAGCACCTTTAATATTACTGAACCAAAAACATCTGAGGTCAGAAATGCCGTAACATTCTGTGAGTAACACAGACTGACACAGAAGGGTGCTTGGTCAAGAGAGAGAGTGCAATGCTGTGGTCACATTTTAAATAGCCACTTGCGACTGAGCCACTTCTGAGTTAAAGAATGCAAGATCATTCTTGTTTCCAGATCATAATCATTGTGATGCTATTTCTTCAGGCTCAGCCCTGAGTTGGTGAAATTATTGCGGACAAAAGGACAAGTTCTGAAATCTCTATGCAAGAGGGAGAAATCATTCATATGAAGAAACAATTCTCTGAAAACAACTCTACAAGAATTTAGTGAGTTTTGAGATGTCTGATGCCACACAGATACTCCATAATTACTTTTGAGCAACAATTTAAAGAATCTGAGTTTCAACACAAAATTGATGGAACTTTAAAAATTTATACTTTTTGCAATTGTGCCTAAACTCTAATGGTTTTGGGACCTGCCACACACACATACACATGTTTACGCATAGTGGGGTTAAGTTAGAGTTAAGTTTGGGGTCAAGTAAGAAGTGTTATGTTATTGATAGTTATTAATAAAAATAATTGTTTTGAAGATACCATTGTGTTGGTGAATTAATATCACTGCTGCTCTGGTACGTAACACATTATTGAGCTTCAATTACTTTGAGCCAGTACTGAATAGGGAAGAAAACGAGGCAAGTTCCTGCTCTTGTTCATAATCGTAGAAGATCCTTGTCGCTGAATTTCTGTTGATGAATCAACTGACTTGATTATAGTGTTAATATTTGTTCATATGGTTTGGATGTTGACAATGAAAAGAACATTGAGAATGAGCTCATTTTGTTCTCAGATTGTTCAAAGAAAAATTCACATCATACTTTACTGGAAAAGTAATTAATGACCAGTCAGAGAAGGGCAGATTTAGAGCAGTGCAGCCAATGTCTGATACACCTAAGGCACCAGAATGGAGCAATCTTATTTGTAGTACACCTAAGAGGAAGTTGTTTACATGGAGGTGAGTCACAATCTGTTTACACTAAAGACCTAGGTTCAGTTTAACATGGTTGATAGGCTTCTACCTAACGCCATAGCAGTTCTGGTCACTAGATTGTTGGATGGATGTGACAGCACGTGAGATGGTGTGGTGAAGAATCAACAGAATTCTGCCTGGGGATAGAGCATTACACTTATGAGGAGAGACTGGAGAAGTAAGGTCAATTCTTCCCAGGCTGGAGGAGATTAAAGGGAACATGACTAAGGTACATAAAATTATGATGGGTATGGATAGGATAGGCAGCAGGAAAGTTTTCTCCACATCAGAGGTTAGAGATTTAATATGAGAAGATTCTCAGGGAACATGAAGGGAACTGTTTTCACCTAGCAAATAGCGTGTAGCAACTACTATCCATTAAAAGCCACTCGGAGCTTAAGTAGGCTCTTTTCTCTTCATAGCGAAGTCCAGATGAGTTTTAAACAGGTAATGTCTTTGCTAACTTGATAACAGTAACAATATTTCTAACATGACTAATGGTCAACAGAAAATATTGAAGCCCTATTCACCCTCCATCTTTATACCGCTTTTACAGTCAATGCGGGATAACGATTCCCCAAGCCCACCAAGCCACTGCATATGTGCCAACAACCAAAGAAAATAGAGCATAGCAAAAATGGAATGCGCGCAGCCTCCAGACCCCGAGATGCTGCCAATGTCCGCGACTACTAATCAACAACAATAAACAACGTGATCAGGTGAATTCTGGCTCCCGCAATATCAGCTCCTAATTATTATGTCTCAAATAATAACTGCACAATTATAAATAACAATCAAACACAGTATCATCCAATATTATGTACATCTTCTTTCTTTGTTCTTCATTAGGCCAGAAGTTACTAGCACATAGCCTTGAAAAAGAGTGATCTTTATTACCACTCTGTGCCAGTAAAGTCTGTGTAGTGGTAAGGTCCAAAAACCAACAAAATAAAGTCAGTTCTAGGCTTGTCAAAGTTCCTCTGTCTCCTGTAGAAGGTGGACTTTGTTGATGAGTCTGTTCAGAAACCCAGTTTTGGTCTTGATCCAAACATGACATACAAGTCCTTTTGTATCCAGAACGGTATCAACAATTTTTCCAGTTAGCCACGAGTTTCAAGGCACTGAATCATCCACAATGATTATGATGTCTCCTGGTGTGAAGTTACATTTGATGTTAGACTATTTCTGCCATTCCTGCAGTTGGGGAGGATATTCTTTAATCCATCTTTTCCTGAACAAGTCTGATATATTCTGAACTTGCCTCTACTTGCGACTAGCATGTATATCGTCCTTCTGAAACTGCCCTGGTGGCATTGATTGCAAGGTCTTAAGGAACAAAAGATGGCTCAGGGTAAGTCATTCAAGGTCATTTGGATGTGCAGAAGCCTTGGTGTTTGGACGACTGTTCAGGATAGCCTCAGCTTCACATAAAATTGTGTGGAGACCCTCCTCATCAAGACTTTGCACATTTAGGGTGGAATTGAGAACCTTTTGCACTGATCAAATTAATCTTTCCAATACGCCTCCATGGTGTGAGGCAGCAGGGGGATGGAAGATCCAACTGATTCCTTTCTGGAGCAGTGTATTAAGGATTTGACCCTGATTCCAGATTCTAATTGCCTCTCTCAACTCGCGCTGAGCTCGCACAAAATTGGTGCCATTGTTAGACTGTAGTTCTTTCACTTGACCATGTCTGGCTGTAAAATGCCAAAGGGCATTGATGAAAGAGCCTGTGTCAAGCGATGATGCCACTTCGATGTGAATTGCTCTTACAGCTAAACATGTGAAAATAACATCATAGTGGTTTACAACTCTCCTTCCACGCTTCACTTCAAAGGGTCCAAAGGAATCGTCTCCAACATATGTGAAGGGAGGTTCATCGGAAGAGACTTTTTCCAGGGGCAAATCTCCCATTTGCTGTGGTCCAGGAGTAGCATTTATATGCGGACAAACAACACATTTCGACACAATCTTTCTGATTGACAGAGTGGCACCAGGAATCCAATATTTTTGGCATCGTCTAGATAACATATGGTTGTGTCAGGAAATCTTGAGACTCAGGAAAACGATGGTCTCACAGTTGAAGACCTGGCCAATGCTGAGATGGAGATCATCTATTTTTGCCAGAAGAAGAGATTTGCAGATAAAATCTCAAATCTGAGAAAAAGAAATGAATGTCAACATTTGTAAACTCAACCCCATTCTGGAAAATGATATATTAAAAGTTAATGGGTGACTTAGCAGAGCAGCAATGCCAGAAGACGTGCATTTATGAAATCAACATTTCCCATCATGTCGGGGTGATTTTGTGGGGAAGTGCCTCATTGTTTCAGCAGTTCTGTACAGAGGGAAGAAAAAGATTGAAAATCACTGTTTTAATTGTAACTCATTGACTCATTATGTGCACGGTTTCATAACTCCAAAGGAAATGGGCCAATGACAATTTTTCTCAAGCAAAATATTTCAGTAACAATTGGGCCCAGAGCTGTGATTCTCAACCTTTCCTTCCCACTCAAATACAACCTTAAGCAATCCCTTAATAATCACAAAACACTTTATGGCATAGGGATTACATAAAGTGGTATGTGAGTAGAAAGAAAAAAGATTGAGAACCACTGCATTAGACTGAACACTCTCTCCACAGGAAGGTTGTCATGGTCCAAGTCCAGATTATTTATTTTTTTCCTCTCTTCTTCAGTTATGGCAGCCAACACATGACGACTGTTACTTATCCACTTGGTAAGTAGAAAGCTTCCCTTGAAACAAATCACTCATAGCTCATGATAAATACCTATTGCATCTTCTGAAGCTGCTAAAGTGAGGCAGTCATCCACACAGAAGTTATTCATGATGGTGGTTACAGCTTGAGAGCGAAACTATTTCATACTGTCCTCAGCACACTTCCTAAGAGTAAAGTTTCTCAAAATAAATGCACTGTCATTCTGTATTTCATCATGTTTTGACTGTAGTCTCCATCAGGCCACCAGAGGAACTGTAACAAGTCACGGTCTTCATTTGGTTCTTTCATCTGATGGAACATTGTTTCATTGTCTGCAATGATTACAACATGTTCTTTATGGAATCAAGCAAGACTCCTATCAATGTACTGTTCAGGTATTGCCCTTGTAAGAGCTGAGAATTTAGTGAAACTCCCCAAAATGTTGCTTCCCAATCAAACACCACTCAAAGATTTTTTTTCTTTTGTGGATGTAAAACATCATGGTGTGGTAGTTACCATTTTATGACATCACTACGTTCCAAGACACCATCTAGTACTTTCTCTGTATAACTGTAGTACTAGTTGATGAAGTAGACAAAGACAATACGGTCAAACAATATTCATGGCTTTTATTAGCAGAAACTTCTGGTACAATAATGAAAGACAATGGGTGCATACATGGTTATACCCAAGGGGAGTGTCCTTAACAGTAGAGATAATGCACAGCCAATGTTAGTACAGCAAGGCTCGCCAGAGGGGAGACAGGCAGCTTAGCAGTGATTCACCACAGTCTCCCCCCCAGCAGAAAAAGGGTTAAAATCAAGAGGACAGCTGCTCAGTAAAACTTAAGCAAGAAATACATGGATAACATATTTGGCATTGAGAATTCTCTGACAGCCAAAATAAGCCAGTAACTAGCAAAGCAATCAAAATATAATGAGATGTTTTATAAATACTGCAACCTCTCAGGTTGTTTACGAATTCTAGTTGACTTTCTCAGAGGAACAGGTGCAGGCCTTGTATGCTTTGCAACTTTGGGAACTCATACAGGTCCTGGGTCTGTAGTGTGGGAAGGTTGGACTTCTGGACCTGCTCCAGAATCGCCAGCATGAGGCAGTGGAGCCTCAGCATGGCCATCTGAAAGTTTACTAGGGGTCACAGGCTGGGGGGGTGAATCCAACCTCTCAGGTTCACTCGGAGTAGGGGTGCGAGGAAGGGGTGAATCAGGCGGGGCCAGATCTCTTAGGGGTACAGTGTCAGTGCTCCCTTCTGGGAATTTAACATGACCATAGTTGGCATTAGTATGCAGTAGCTGAACTGGTTGGACTAGAGGGTCCATTTTACACATCTGAGCATGGCTCTTTAGCAGCATGGTTCCAGGCTCAGATAAACAGGCTGGCCAGTCCATTATAGTCCCTGATTTCCAAGGAAAATTAAACATACATTCATGAGGTGTTTGATTTGTTGTAGTACACAATAATGACCAAATAGAATGTAGCGCCTCAGGCAGCACCTCCTGTTACCGGGTAACAGGGTAACCATGTGTCTTTAAAGCAAGGTTAACAGTCTTCCAGACTGTAGCGTTAGCCCTTTTGACCTGCCCATTGCCCTGTGGGTTGTAGCTCGTGGTACAGCTGGTGGGAATCCCCTTTCATAGCCGGGCTCGTCACAGTTCAGCACTCATGAACGCTGAGCCTCTATTGGTATGAATGTAATTGGGAAACCAAAAACGCTGAAAATTCAGTCAAGTGCCTTAATGACAGACCCTGACGAGACGTCAGGGCAGGGTATCACAAATGGAAACCTTGAATATTCACAGATTGCTATAAGGAAATATACATTTTTGCTCTTGGAAGGTAACGGCCCTTTAATCTTCTCAAAAGGTCGGGGTGACTTGATGAGAGTGGCCTCCAGAGCTTTAAAGTTCTGCGGTTTGCATTCTGCGCAAACAGGACAGCTTTTAGTCAGTTTTCTGACTTCTTCCAGGGAGTAAGGAAGGTTGTTAGCCCTTATGTAGTGTAGTGGAGGAATCTCATGACCCCTGGGTGGCACAGTCTACTATGGATCTCTTTTAGCCCCTCAAGCTGAGCACCGGCAGCAGCTCGTGACAATGTGTCAGAGGGATCATTTAACTTGCCAGGTCTGTACTGGATCTCATAATTGTAAGGTGAGAGTTCTATTCGCCAGTGTGCCATCTTATCGTTTTTGATTTTACTTTTGTGTTTAGTGCTGAACACGTAGGCTACAGATTTTTGATCAGTGACCAAGGTAAATTTTCTGCTGGCTAGAAAATGTCTCCAGTAGCAAACAGTTTCGTTGATAACCTGGGCTTCTTTTTCAATGGCAGGATGTTTAGTTCAGGTCTGCGTAACGTGCTGGAGAAGAATGTCACCGGTCTGCCCCTTTGATTAAGGGTTCCTGCCAAAGCACAATCTGAGGCATCAGTTTCCACTTAGAATGGAACATCCTCGTCAATGGACGAGAGTGCAGCTTTGGTAATATCAGCTTTAATTCTCTCGAAAGCCTTCAAGGTCATAGCAGAGAGAGGAAAAGATTTAGTATCAAACAGAGGGCGTGCTTTCGTAGCATAGTCACGTACCCATTTGCAGTAGTAGGAAAATAATCCCATACACCATTTAAGGGCTTTTACTAAGTCTGGGGGTGGTAACTTCTTAAGGGGAGCCATTCTTTCCGGATTGGGGCGGATTTCACCCTTGCGGACAATGTAGCCCAGAATGGGCAGCTCTGTCACATTGAAAACACATTTACCCTCGTTAAATGTAAGGTTAAGATCTTTAGCTGTTGCTAAAAATTTCTTTAAGTTGTTGTCGTGCTCAGTCTGCCTTTTCCCACAGATAGTGACATTATCCAGATAGGGAAACGTACCCAGTAACTCATACATTCAAACAATCTTATCTATTTCCCTCTGAAACACTGACATACCATTAGTGACTCCAAAAGGTACCCTTTTAAACTGGTATAACCTCCCATCAGCCTCAAAGGCCATTTGGGGTCATTCCCTTTTTTTAATAGGGATTTGGTGGTAAGCTGCTTTGAGGTCGATAGTGGAGTACACCTTGTATTGTGCTATTTGATTAATCATTTCATTGATGCGTGGCAGGGGGTAGGCATCCAGGTTAGTGTAACGGTTGATTGCCTGGCTGTAGTCAATAGCCAGTCGGCTGTAGTCAATAGCCAGTCGCTTCTTAGTGTGATTTTTCACAACTACCACCTGGGCTCGCCACGGACTCCTACTGGGTTCAATCACTCCCTCTTTAAGCAATCTCTGGGACTCAGCTTTGATAAACTCACGATCCTCCTGCTGTAAGAATGGCTCTTAATAGCGATTGGCTGACACTCAGGGGATAAATCACTGAAAAGGGAGGGAGCTTTGATCTTTAATGAGGACAGACCGCAGTAACTAGTGCGGGGGATGGTAAGTGTAGGTAGTGGCCCTTCGAAATTTAACACTACACTTTTCATCTGAGATTGAATATCCAACCACAGTAACACAGGAGCACAGAGCTCAGGCATTACAAAAAGCCAAACATCAGCAAGGCAATGTCGCTGCAAATTTAAAGTAACTTTACACTTGTCCCGTACATTTTTTGTAAGTTCACTACAAGCCATCGATATCTTTCGGTTCACTGGATATCTCTGCAAATTTAAGGCTTTGGTGACTTTCTCATGGATGTAGCTGTCAGTACTCCCCGAGTCTATTAGGCAATCGAGAGTCTCACCATTCACCTCCCCCTTCATATTCGACCATTCCAGTCCGTAATATCCCCCAAGCTTTACAGTCAATTAAGCTATCACAGGGGAACTTGGTGCTGATCTCACCTCACCGTCACTTGAAGCTGATTCAGTCGGCTCGTCTGAATATTCCTCCTTTTCACAGTTGTCTTCCATTCCCGCAGCTCCAGGATGATTTTTCTTGGCGCTTCTCTTCTTCTTATCAATGGGAGTACTTTTCGCCTTACACGCTTTAGTGAAGTGGCTGAGTTTCCCACAATGGCTACAGGTAGCAAATCGGGCCACGCACTTCTGTCTGGGGTGCCAGCTCTTATCACAGAAGTAGCATTTGCCAGGGGTTTGCCCTTTTCTTTCCTTTGGAGTTCCAGCACTCCAAGATGTTTCCCCTTCGGTTTCTAGCATTTCACTGGACTGCATAGCACTTCTCAGTGTTTTGTCTAGAGTGACTGCCTGATCATACGTTAAAGGCTCCATCTCTCGCAGCCTCTTATGGATGTAACTGGAGTCGATTCTGTTGACAAAACTATCCAGCTTCAAGGCATTGCGGTCTTGTTGCACATTGACTGCCCTGACATCACATTCACTTGCCAGTTATTCGAGGACTAGTGCAAAGGCAGCATCACTTTCCCCGGGTTTCTGGCGTCTGGTCAGCAACTGGAGTCGAGCAAGCACCACGTTTTGTGACGCCATGTAGTAAGCAGTCGGACGTTCCCAGGCCATAGCCAGAGTGGTAACTCCTTGCGTTACAGCAAAGGGGACTTCACCCAGCAGGGAATTCAGGTGGCCCCACTGTATCGCCTTATCGACCATGTTGTTTCAAGCCATGTAGTAATCAAAACAAGCAATCCAGTGGTTGAAAATTTCTTTGGCCCTCTGGGCCGACTGGTCGATTATCAGCCGCTCTGGCTTGAGTGCTGCATCCATTTCTGCTAATAAAATTGTAGTGCCAGTTGAAGGAGTAGACAAAGACGATGCAGTCAAACAATATTCATGGCTTTTATTAGCAGAAACATCTGGTACAATAATGAAAGACAATGGGTGGATACACGGATATACCCAAGGGGAGTGTCTTTAACGGTAGAGATAATGCACAGCCAATGTTAGTACAGCAAGGCTTGCCAGAGGGGAGACAGGCAGCTTAGCAGAGATTCACACAATAACCTTTGGATATCATGTCAGATATGAAGTTGGTGTTGTCCAAATGAAAGGAAGAATCCCTCTTGAATCTTCTCTTTAGGGTCAGTGTACGTCATTCTGCAACACTTCTATTGTCAGGCATACGTATTTCTCTTTCCTTTAAGGTAATCCAATGAAATAATGGTCTTTGATAACTTAGCAAATTTTGGCACTGAATCCAAGAACTGTTCGTCTTCTCTTGAAGGTTCTTGGTCGTCAATGAGACACTCCGGGAAGTTGGTCCTGAACTGCTGCTCCCACGGCTCATCAAGTTTCACAAACGATCTCCTTTTGACAGCTGTCGCTGACTGCTCCTGAGCATTATAATTTTCTTCTTCTTCATGGTCCATTAATCGTCCAACCAAGCATGTTTTCACAGCACAAGGTCCGTCTCCCACACTCCATATGACATCTAGAGGTTCCACAGCCTTTGATACATTTGAGCCAGTCAGAAACTCTATCTCAGAGTCACATTCAGGTATATGAACATTCCTCTGATGAGACCACCATTTGATATTGTTTTGATATGGGATGTTCCCTTTGTGCACAGGCATAGTCTTCTGAGTGCATATGCCTGGAACAACACAAAAATCGCTGTTGTCCAGTCCAGCGACCTCTGAGCCTGAAACAATTCATTTCAATGACCTTCAGATCTCAGTAGAATACTTGACCTTCTTCCCTGAAGATGAAGCTTATTCATTAGTCCCACTGTGCAAAATGATGCAGTGCTACCTGAGTCGAGAAATGCATAAGTAAGCACTGTTGTATGCCCTTTTCAATCGTCCTGATATATCGCCCACCAAAAATACATAGGATTTTATCACTCAGTTTGCAGATTTCCTTTTGAGCATCAATCGAGTTCCGATTCTCAGTGATTTCAATATCCACATCTGTTGTCCAAATAAGCCTCTTGTAAGCGAATTCATGCATTTAGTTGCATCTTTTAACTGCTTCCAACATGATCCACTCATAAGCTAGGACATACTCCCGACCCTAGTCCTGTTGTCCGATTTATCAATTAACAACCCGGTATTAATTGATACCTGTGTGTCGGACCATACAACAGTTATATTCAACCTAGTCCTGCCTCGCTTCCCCAAAAAATCTAGTCTTCCTCTGCACTACTCCTGCTACATTAACTCATATAGGTTCTCTGAGGCCCTTATAAGTACTACCATCATGGAAACATCTCCTCCCCACCTCACAGAGGAACTTTCATCCCTATTTAATACCACCTGTTCTTCTATCCTGAATGCTCTAGCCCCACTCAGGATAGCCCAACACAAGTGGAAGCAAGAAAACTACAACTTTCTCTTGAAATTCTGAAAAAGAACCTGCACATAAACCAAGAAACAGTAAAGGCGAAAAGAACAAAATATTTTGCCACCCTAATTTCCAACAACTCCTAAAATCCCAAGGTCTTGTTCAATGCCATCAACTCATTCATTGATCTTGCACCTAATACCAATTCTGATGCATCCCTTAATAAATGCAAAGAATTTTTAAAATTTTTCATAAACAAAGTCGAGAACATCAGAACCAACATTCCCCCCTCCATCCGCAATCTAACTGTACCACAGCTCTGTTCATCCAACCTGGACTGCTTCAGTCCAAACACACTACCCACCTTTAGAAATACTGTGTACGCAATGAAGTCGACAACCTGCCCCCTTGACATTATCTCTACTCCCTTCCTGAGAGATGGTTTTTGATAAAGCCGGTACTAACATCCTCTCTATTAGTAACAGTTCCTTGGCTACCGGGTGAGTTTCAGTTTGTTTCAAGACTTCCTGCAGCTAAATGAAGGTAAATCCGAGATCATTCTATTTGGACACCCCAAGTCCACCAAAAGTATCTCCAATACTCTTGGTAACTTATCCACCCTCATCAAACCACACATCAAATACTTTGGTGTGATATTTAATTCCACCTTCAAGTTTGACAAACAAAGCTAGCTTTTTCAATTTCCTCACTATTGCCAAAATCAAATAATTCCTGTCACTGAAAGACCTTGAGAAAGTTATCCATGCCCTCATTTTCTCCCATTTAGACTACTCTAACTCTCTATACACAGGGGTCTAACCTTTTATCAGGGATCCAAATACCCAAAAACCGGCACTGTTTTCAGTAATGAAAAATGATGCACCTCCTCCCCATCCCCAGTCATTCCCCCCAACCATCTAGCTCCCGACGCAGCAGCATGGGCCCAGTGCTGCCGAGCCTGGAGTTCACTCATGGCAGCAGCTGGCAACAGCTCAATGTGGGAGAAAAGGCCATCTTCATTACCCATAATCCCCCATGTAGCTGGAACTACTCTGCCAGCACCAGAAGTGGTTCCAGCTGCATGGGGTATTATGGCTAGGGAAGACGGCCATTGCTATCACATTGAACTAGCCACAGCCTGCTTCTCTCCCACCAGGTACTCGGGGCCGAGAGTAACCTTTCCACCAAAGAGAGGACAGGGGAAGAGCCAGTTTTATTTTGAAGTTTTACTTTAAAATTAAAAAAAACTATGCCTAATGATATTAAGGTCTTTTATGGTCTTTATTAAATTCACTTAACACCCTGTGCGGGGGTCATGGCAAGATGGCATAAAGGCAAGACGTGTATTCCACCTTCTCCCAGCTGGAACATTAAACGCCCGACTTTAAGTTGTTTAAAATTAGTTAAAAATATTTTAAATTTTTTAAACAATAGTAAATTACTATGGCAACTAATGTAAAAAAAAATCTAAGGCTCAACTTCAAAAGAAATTGCCATTTAAAAGTACGGAAGAATTGAGGCGTACCTTTAAAGCGGAATCCTCGGAGATGATTTCGGCGATTCCTAAGGCCTAGAGGACCCCAGCCCAACTGATTTTGACACCGGTGCCGACCTTGCTCCCGCAAGATGGCACCGACATCTTGGTGAGTTCAGCCGCTGCCGATCTGCACGCACGTGAAGCCGTGTGTGCGGACGACACGGTCGACAGGGAGACCCACAGCACCGCGATCTTGCCGGGCGGCCTGGGGATGTGCGAAGTAGTGTCGGAAGATGCTCCGATGCACCCCGTGGCTTTGCCCGGCCTGCATGGAGCATCGCGGATCCGGGAGTTCCTTGATAAGGTGTGGGCTGCGGGGGAGCCCGAATGCCGGTGCTGGCGTCGGGTGTCCAGACCCACAACTGCACTGCCAAGGCATCCACACCGACAGAAGAAGAGGAATTACTTACCTTTGCAGAGTACGTCCAGTAGGGGGAGCCAGCAACCTATGAAGGTAAACCTCAAAAAGCGGAATCGGAATCTGGAATGAATTCAGTATTTACAGTTCTGGAAGGGATTGCCTATCAGATGGGAAATATGTCAAAACAAGTATCAGATCAAATGAATCAAGGATTTATGGACGTGAAAATGAAGATGCATACTTTATGCGAAGAAATGTCAAATATGAAGCGAGTTATGAATGTGACATTAATAGATGTATAAAATCTGTTGATACTGTACAAGAAAATTTTAAGAAAATTGAGACAGCTTTTTCTGTGTGTCAAAGTCAAGTGGAGCGTAATAGAGAAAAAGCGGAAGGATCTTTCGTAGATTGGGGAATTCAGAAAAGAGACTTATTGAAGAAGATTGATTCTTTGGAAAATCAGAGTCGGAGAAATAATGTGAAGATAGTTGGTCTTCCAGAAGATATTGAAGGCTCTGATCCTATAAAATCCTTTAAACGCTGGATCCCAGAAATTTTGGGTAAAGAGTTTTTTCCTGAAGGTTTGGAGTTAAATAGGACTCATAGAGCTCTGAGAAGAAAACCGCTTCCAGGCCAACCGCCAAGAGCAATTTTGATTCGTTGTTTAAAATATCAGGATAGAGAAATGATTTTACGTATGGTAGTACAAAAAGCATGACAAAACCAATCCCCATTAATGGTTCAAAATAACAGAGTGCTTTTTATTAAATGCTGATTTGAGTCAGGACAGCGAGAATTCAATACAGCTTAAGATGTTTTATGGTGAAAAGGTTACAAGTTCGCTTTTTGTTACCCTGCAATTTTGAAGGTTTTTTATGGAAACTTTCAATCTCAATTTTTTGAAAAGGATCATGATGCCTTAGTTTTTGTGAACTCCCTGCCAGAATTGAGAAGAAATGGTAGTTTTTCGCCTTTGTCTCCAAAAAGGAGATTAAATGGAAATGGAAATGGCAGTCGAAATGGAAAGAATGGAAAGAATGGAAAAAATGGAAAGAAAGAAGAAATACAGAATCCTCTTGATATCAAAGATCCGGAGCAATTGTTAGGTTTGGAGTTACTGGGTTGAAGATTTGGACTATATTTGAATGTGTTTATCCATATAATAAATATGTATCTGGGTGGGGGGGAGGGTGGATGACACCGAAAACTTTGTTTTCCACACCCAGTTTTTAAGGGTAATACTGCTTTTGGGTGGTTTTTTTTTGGTGTGTGTGTTGTTTTTTTTTTAATTTTTGTTTTGAATTTTTTTAAGAGGGTTTTTCCCCTCCTTTTTAATTTTTTTTAATTTTTTTTAATTTTTGAAGGATTACAAAGTGGAGCATTATTTTATAGAGTTTAAGTTTTTAGTGTGTGTATTTATTAATAGTTAAAATTATGTCTAAATTGAACTTTGCAACTTTTAATGTTCAGGGGTTAAATAACCCAATAAAGAGAAAGAGAGTATTGGCGTATAGAAAAATTTTCATCTGAAAATTGATATTTTTTTTTACAACACATTTGACTGAGAAAGAACATTTGAAATTGAAAAGAGACTGGGTTGATCAAGTTTTTTATTCTTCTTTTAATTCTAAAGCAAAAGGAGTAGCGATTTTAATTCATAAGAATTTACCATTTGAATTGGAATCTACTTTGAAGGAAATGCTGGTAGAGTTTTAAGAGTTAATATTATGAGGCAGCTCAGTTGAAGTTTATTAGTAGACTGATGGATTTGGTTCAACCTCCTAGTTGGGCTAAGGTGGAGATATCATGTCTACCTAGAATGGAGATACATGAATTTATATTCTGTTGGAATTTGATTTTAATACAGGAATATGATATGCCAATACTGAAACATTTATTAAAGATTTGGATTAAAAAAATTTTTTTTGGGGTCAAAAGATAAATTATCAATTTTAACTCCATTATATAATAATTGGCTTATTCCTTTTTCAATGTTTAATAGTTATTTAAAGATTTGAAATTCTAAAGGTATAAAGACAATACAGGACTGTTTTGTGGAGAACAATTTGAAATACCATTAAATTCTTTATTTGTGTATTATCAGCTTAGGGCTTTGGTAAAGGATAATTATAGTAGAGAGATGTATTTACCTACTTTATCGAAATTTGAATCTTTGACTTCTACTATACCAAAGAAGGATTATGTTTCAGTTATGTATAATTTATTACCGGATAATATGGATAAACCAGATTAGGAAAAATCTAAACTTAAATGGGAGACTGATTTATTGTTTACTTTTCCTGAAGATTATTGGGTGAACATGTGTCAAGACAATGTAATTAAATTGACTAATGTAAGATATGATATGGTCAATTATAATTTTTTACATCAATTGTATTTGACCCCGGAAAAGTTAAAAAAGTAAGGGTTTAGTAATTTGGATTCTTGCTTTAGATGTGGTTTATGTACTGGTACTTTTTTTTACATGCTGTTTGGACCTGTGTGAAAGTCCAACCATTTTGGCAAGAAATTAAAATTTTTTGAAAAGTTGTATAATTTTAAACTACCCTTGGATCCAATAATTTTTTTGTTGGGAGATTTGTATTCATTAAGGGGAATGGGTTTGGATAAAGTTCAAATTGCTTTTGTACGTTTGGTGTTATCGGTAGCGTGTAAATGCATTGCTAGTACTTGGAAAATGATGTAGAAATTAATGTACAAGATAATTATTTTTTTTGTTGATGAGTGGTCTCCGTATTTGAAATATATGCAATTGGATGTATTTTGAACTGTTATTAACATTTATTTAAAAAATTTATATATATGATTTATATTTTGGATCCCTTTTAGGGAGCTAGCTAGGGTGGGAAAAGGGTATTTTTTTCTTTTTTTTTGTTCTTTTTATATTTGTTTTTTATGTTTGTTGTGTTTGGTTTTTCTTTATATATATAAATCTTTGTCAAATTATTTTGTGTTTGAATATTTAGATTGTATGTTATACTCTTTACTTATTTTTTAAATAAAGTTAAAAAAAAAACTTAACACTCTGCGCCCGTTGTTTTGTATGATTTTGAAACATCGCATTTGCTTAATGGGACCGCCATTTTAAAATGATTCCGAAATCTGGAAGATTCCTGGATAAAAGGTTAGGAACCTGTATAGGAATTAGTCAGATGTCATTATCCCATCTGCAACTTGTTCAGAATGCTGCAGGAAGGCTCCTGACAGGAGCCAAGAAGGAGGACCATATCACCCTTATTCTGGCCTCCCTTCACTGGCTGGCAGTACGGCTCAGAATAGATTTTAAAATTCTCCAGTTTGTTTACAAAGCCATTAATGGACCAGCCCCCTCCTACATCACTGATCTTTTATCTCCCTACTCCACGTCAAGACCCCCTCAGATCGGCCAATTTAAGGCGCTTGGTTGTTCCGTGCTCAAATCGCAAACTCAGGGGATATTGTGCCTTTGCTATTGTAGCCCCCAAACTGTGGAAAACATTCCTCCCTCCATCAAATCAGCCCCTTTGTTTAATTCTTTTAAATCTAGGTTGAAGTTGTATTTTTTACTTGCAAGCTCCAACAACTGAAGAGAATAGTGCTTGTGTGTAGTGCAACTGAGAGCACTCAAGACCAGAGAGCGTACAACACGCTTTTATTCAATAAGAATTGCACACATGGTCTGCGAACTGAGCTGGGGTTTTGGCGGGGGTACAGGGTTTATATCGGGATATGTGGGGGGTGGAGTCAGGGGAGGAGCCAGTCCTTAGAGCATCCCACCAGTAGTGAATTCCCAGTTCACTACAATGTGCTCTGGCAGAAAAAGAATGCACACAGCCTCCAGTCCCCAGGATGCCGCTGGCGCCAGCATCTACTATCATCAACAATAAACAAAGTGATGAGGTGAATTCTGGCTCCTACACAGTGAGTATCTCGCATCCACAACCTGAGAGATTGTTTGAAGTAGGATAGTTAACTGTACATGAAGCCTCCAGGTGAGCATTTCATTTGCTTAGGCATAGATGGGCACGGACCAAGTGCTGAGAGATGGGGGTGAGTACAGAGGAAGCCATTGTCAGCATGGATGTGGTAGACCGAATAGCTTGTTTCCATGCTATACACATCCATGACACTAAGACAGTTAAATCAATAGCAAGGAAATGCCTCAATATTTTATCAATGGTCACAATCCATTTTTGGTGCACAAAATCTTGAAAAGTGAATATTATTAGCTGAGAATAGGCAACAATTCTAAAAATCTAGATGCTAACTTTATCTTAATAAATGTTCCATATTTCAATGGTTCCTGCAAATCTGACTAACAAGCACAGTACTAAGCGATTCGATGACCACTGATTCTGAATCCCTGGCACCAATTCTGGGATAAAATTAAATCTGGCAAATTCTATTCAGTCCTTGAGTTTAAAGGGAGGGTAGAGTTATCATAGGGTATTGTGATAGTACAGATCTATCACCAATGTATATAGTGTATATAGTTACAGTATCTAGACTGTGCTTACAGCGATTGGCTGAGAGCTTAGCCACGCCTACTGTCTGGGCCTTAAAGGGTTGTGTCCCTAGCCAGGTCGGATCATTCTGGACTGGTTGGCCACCTGTGAAGAGCTCCTGTCTTTTGCTAATAAAAGCCTTGGTTTGGATCAACAAGTCTTTGATTATTTCGACGAGCTCTACAGGTATTATTATAATTCTTTCAATAAGAACAGCAGGCACTCAGACACATATCATTTATATGATGGAAACTCAAACCTTATCTCTAGAGTCTGGAACATGATGTGTGAAAAAAAACTTATTGATTTGTCAGGAAGCTTCATAGAAACATAGAAGATAGGAGCAGGAGTAGGTCATTCGACCCTTCGAGCCTGCTCCGCCATTCAACGAGATCATGGCTGATCTTAAAGTTCAGTACCCCGTCCCCGCCTTCCCTCCGTAACCTTTAATACCCTTATACTGAAGAAATAGATCTAATTCCCTCTTAAATATATTTAATGAACCTGCCTCTACTGCCCTCTGTGGCAATGAATTCCACAGATTCACCACCCTCTGGGTAAAGAAATTCCTCCTCATCTCGGTCCTAAATGGTTTGCCTTTTATCCTCAAACCATGGCCCCGGGTTCTGGATTTTCCCATCATTGGAAACATCCCATCTGCATCCATTCTGTCCAGTCCTGCCAGAATTTTATATGTCTCTATGAGATCCCCTCTCAATCTTCTAAACTCCAACGAGTACAATCCCAATTTGCGCAATCTTTCCTCATAAGTCATTCCTGCCATTCCAGGTATCAGCCTGGTGAATCGCCTCTGCACTCCCTCCATTGCAAGAACATCCTTCCTTAGATAAGGTGACCAAAACTGCACACAATACTCCAGGTGTGGTCTCACCAAGGCCCTGTACAGCTGCAGTAAGGAATCCTTGTTCCTATACTCAAACCCTCTTGATATGAAGGCTTATCTGAAAAATTCAAAAATATCGATTGTAGTTGAAAAATATTATCTCCATTTCCTTTGAACACCCAATAGAAATCCTGTTTGTTCTTCATAGCAGTAGGTCCAGAAAGATGTAAACAACAGTAGATTATACAACAAGATGGACCTAGATATCACTTTGCAAAGAATGAGATCAAATATTCAAAATGGAAAATCAAAGGCTTTTTAAGCATCATTTTGCTGATTTTATTGAAAAAAAAAGAACTTTTTTGGTGAATTGAAATAATCTGAATAATTGTAAGTATAAACAGTGAAGAGGAAAATAGATCAACTCCAAAATGAAACCGTTTACCAGATGTAGTGTTGTTTTGATAAACAATTTGTATTTATGAATACACTTTAATTCATACTTCTCAAGGTATTTTATAAGAGTTTATAACACTGAAGCATGGGATGATCCTGAACCATGATTAATAGCTGGGCAAAACAAAAATGTTCCAAAGAGTCCCTTAAACAATGGTGACCACGGCAGTGCACCAATGAGGGGCTCTGCAGGTGAAGAACACACACAGGCTGTGGCCTGTTCGCAACTCAAGGCAAGGAATCCATGTAGGCTGTGTGCGACATGTGGTCAAATTACCCCCAATGGGTTGCAGTCTACTGGAGAGTGGCAGAAGGGCTACCAGGTATTGGAGCTTGGATAGAAGAGGGTGCCAAGGGCAGGAAAGGATCCCAGGGAGCATCAAGATCGGAAGGCTTCCTAATCATGTTGGAGATTTGGATCTGGAACTTGGGTTGCTGATGGTTTGGACTGAAGTCTACATGGCTGCAGAGGTTATGGGAGTGCTGGAGGTGAATCCACAGAGACTTGGTGACTGAAGGAATTCTCTCTTGCTTCTCCTTCACTGATTATAAGGAGTGCCATACAACTTCTGCTGATGGCAAATCTTTGCCTGCCCTACTGTTCAATTTCATGTAATATTACATCTGTTTTATTATATGACAATAAAGGAATCTTGAGGAAAGAAAGGAAGTGGGGTGAAAATATTCAGAAAGGATGTTCAAACTTAAGACCAGGCTAAGATATAACAGCAAAGTTGGAGCAGTTTGAATGTCATTGATTGACCAAATGTTTGGGGAAAGCATCAGAAATGATGGGAAAAGAATTGCCATTATTTTCATTTTGTTTAACGAGTGAGGCCAGGTGATGCAATAAAAATTTCAGTGAAATCACTGACAAACCCAATTAAATCAAAACGGTCATGATGAAGTAAGCAAAACATTTCCAAACTAATCACGTTATTTTCATTCCACTACATGTTTGTTGCATACATCTCTTTGATAAGTCAGAATTGATCATTATATTTTTATGCAATAACAAGCTATGACAATATTGAAAACATATAAAAGTAGAGAAGACCATTCAGGTTTTTAAACTTCCTTCACAATTCATTAGGTTCTTGAATGGTCTTTTAGCTTAGCTTCATTTTCCAGCTCAATCCCCGTATCACTGGATTCCTTTAATATCCAGATATATACTAAACTTTGCTTTAAATGAACATGGCTAAGCCTCCACAGGTCCAAACATTCGTGACCCTTTGAGAGGAAAAAAAAGATTCTCCTCATTTTAGTACTAAACAGCTTACTCCTTGTTCTGAAACCTGGTCCTCTGATCAGAGGAAATAATCTCCCTGCAGCTCGCCTTCCAAGGTTTTTTGAAAATTGTTTACATTCCAATAAGATTTTTCTGAACATCAGTGAACATCAGTGAAAGCATCTATTCAAACTCTTTATATAATAAAGACCTGCCATTGTTGGAACCGAGTGTATCCACTCTACACTCCCACTGGTGTGAGGACATCCTTTCTTAAGCACATATAACAAAAGAAATCTCTTGGTGCCTGCCACATTGACCACCGCCAGTGGGCTGATAACGCCTCAAACCGTGCATCTTGGCGCCTCACAGTTTGGCGGGCAGCAGCCTCCTTTGAAGAAGACCGCAGAGCCCACCTCACTGACAAAAGGCAAAGGAGGAAAAACCCAACACCCAACCCCAACCAACCAATCTTCCCCTGCAGCCGCTGCAACCGTGTCTGCCTGTCCCGCATCGGACTGGTCAGCCACAAACGAGCCTGCAGCTGACGTGGACTTTTTTACCCCCTCGATAAATCTTCGTCCGCGAAGCCAAGCCAAAGAAAGAAGATAACAAAACTATATACAATACTCCAGTTTCAATTTCATCAAAGCACAATACAATTGCAATGCGAATTCCTTACTCCTGTATTCAGTTCTCTTGTAATAAAGACTAGGAGGAAAAACCCAACACCCAACCCCAACCAACCAATTTTCCCCTGCAACCGCTGCAATCGTGTCTGCCTGTCCCGCATCGGACTTGTCAGCCACAAACGAGCCTGCAACTGACGTGGACTTTTTTACCCCCTCCATAAATCTTCGTCCGCGAAGCCAAGCCAAAGAAGAATGAAGACTAGCACATCATAGACCTCTTTGATCACTTACTACACTTCAGTTTGACTTTCAGTGGCTTTGAACTTCAACATTACTCCCAGTCTCTTAATATTTAACAAAATACATTTCTGTAAATTAAACCCACCTTTCACATTCTCACCCACTCACTCAGGATCTCCATGAAGCCTTAATTTCTCCTCTACCATGCGTACAAGTTCAAAAACTAAAGTGATAAACATATCTCTGTTTCCCATCAGAGAAGTCAATTCAGGCAAAGCAAATCATGAAGTGATCATTGTACATTTGAGTTAACGTGCCATAACAACACCTTACCTTCGTCACATTCCACAGCAACTGCTGTACTGACCCTGGGACCTCACAATCAGAATAAATTTGAATGAAAAAAAAGAAAAATAACAAAGTTCATTGTTAGTATCAAATAGCATGCACATTTCCAAAGAGATCCAATTCATGAAATATGTTTTTTTTACATCTTTTCCACTCTTGTGATTCCTGTACTATTCAGATTAAAGAATTGCAGTTCTTTCCATTTTAAGCAACCATACATGTTATCCAATAACAAAAGAGGATCTACTTTGTCCCATTATCTGTAACATAACTACGTGACCTATGCAGGAGATCCAGTAAATTTGAAGGTAATTTTTTTGCTCATTAATAAACATCCAAATCTCATGATTTATTCTTCTGACTGATGACTGTGCAGACACGTGTTTTTTTTCTCAAATATATTCTTTGCTGTTTTAATATCAGCTAATATTAGAAATACTGCGCATGTAACCATCTGGCCTAGTGGTTCCCAAACTGTTTCAGACTGCCATCCCTTTGCCTCCAGGCCACATCCTGAGCGTCCTCCCCCCCCCACCCCCCCATACAAAGGCGCTGGGGTTAGAGGCAGTGCTGAAATGGGGAAATTGGGGGGGCTGAGAGGGGGGTTAATAAAGGGGGGGTAGTGGCAGTGCTGGGAGGGGGGGTAGTGATGGTGCCAAGAGGGGGACTATTGGCAGCACTGACAGGGGGGTAGTGATGGTGCTGAGAGGGGGGTTAGTGGCAACGCTGAGGGGGGAGTTAGTGGTGGCACTGAGGGGAGATATTGGGGGTGCTGAGGGGGGGGTTGGCACTGCTGAGGGGGGTTAGTGGCAGCACTGAGGGGGGTAGTGGTGGTGCTGAGAGGGGGGGTTAGTGGCAGCACTGAGGGGGGGTAGTGGCGGCGCTGAGAGAGGGGTTTCGTGGCGGCACTGAAAGGGGGAGTTAGTGACAGTGCTGGTTGGGGGTAGTGATGCCAGTACCACATGTCAGCCACTGAGACTAGCCCTCGCGAGAATATCTTGTCACCATTTGTTTTGCTCACTACCATCACCCCAAGTCTTGCCAGAAAATTACTACACTGGCTTCTTCGTTAAACTTTGCAGCAGACTAAAGGTTCAGAACATCCCCTTTATCCTCACCACCCCCTGATCGCCCCCTTTTCCATCACTGCTTCCTTGGATCTTTCCACTGCCCACAGTGAGGCAGCATTGCTCAATTTGGGAATCACTAATCTAGTCTGATCAGAAAGAAAATTTCTTCCATACTTTCCTCAAGTTCAACTTTTGCCTCCAGTAATGAATCTTGTGGAAATCTTTCCATTCATATATCTCAGCAGGCAAAATTAAACACCATATTCACACTAAGATCTCACCGGACACAAACCTATATACAAAGTCCTGATCATTGGATTTCCCAAGACCAATTAATCTCCAAAGATCTCACCATAGACTGGTCATTGGAATGATCTAATCTACTAATTATCTAATTACTTTCCCAAATGTGACAAGCAGATGGCAACACAGGCTAAAAAATATTCATGTATTTTTACCCCAGTTCTAACAATATTAATTTACCATATATGCTCATGTTATGGTCGATCATGTGTAATGGTCAAACACCCCCCCCCCCCTTTTATGGCCCAAGAATTGCATCCATTTGACCAGTGTAAAGGTCAACCCCATTGTTTTGGCCACAGCCGTCCGCCCGTCTGACTTCCCTGACTTTCCATCCGAGCTCTTGATGCACCAACCGCAGATTCTCTCCTTGAAATTTACAGAGTCAAGAAGTATCCTCAAAATTATGCGACTCTGCCATATCTAAAGTTCTTCCATCACAGAATGACTGAACAGTGAATCATGGCTGCAGGCATTGTTTAGGGTTCTAACCCGCAGTAACAATGAAGGTCAGACCTTTCATGAGCATCCAGCCAAGCACAACATACCTTCACTGTGATACAGATTTAAAATAAAACTTCTTTCCCCTTTGAGGTTCAGGTCCCAATATTAGGAGTAGCACATTATTGATTGTATATAATCTACATCAGCCATTCTCAAACTTTTTTTGGCTATGGCTCCTTTAGAGCTTTGCTCAAAGTTTATGGGCCCCCTTCTCTGTGAAACAATCAAGTTTTGGTTTCTTCTGTGCTTATCTCGCATGGACTACATATAAAAATCTTTTTCTACATGAGGTGAAAATATACTTTTAAAATAATGTAGACCAATCTCAAAAAATACAATTTCTTACCTATAATTATTTTTGCTTCCAAACTCCATAGTTCTGCTATGTCATTGAACACATGGCAACAGTATTGTCCTCGGTTGTCCAGATTTATTTTATTTATCTGTTTACAAATAAAGGAACACGTTTCTTAAAAGAAGAAAAGGTTTAAAAAAACTGCCTAATGAAACATTTTATATTTCAGGGAAAAAAAAATCACACCCACCCCAACAAACAATCAAACCAATTGTGGGTTTCAGAATTTCTTGGGACAAACTTTGGCAAATTATGCTTCCAAAAGCAGGATGGCAAACGGCCTTGAGAGAGTATACAAATATTTTATGCTTAAGTAGAGAGCTTATACTTAACACTTAGAAAGAAACAATCTAAATTAAGAGCAGAGGTTTGTGACATTAACTAAAGTTTGGCATCTTTCATGACATCAAAGTGTGTCCTAAACTGTTTAACAGCCAAAGCAATGTGCTTAAACAAGAACAATTAATGTACATATTTTGGACATTGGAAAAAACACTTACAAAAAGTGACAAAACAAATGACCAGATAATTGTTGAGTGATAAATATTCAACATGGTACTTTCTCACTCATTCATGTTCAAATAGTGCCATGGGATCTTACACTTTATATCAGAAGTCAAAGAGAGCCTTGGTTTGGCATCCCACATAAAAAAGACAACATCTCTATCATGCCCCTAGTTCTGCACTGACATGTCAATTCAGATTCTACGTTTAATTCTCTGTTTGGGCAAGAATCCAAGATTGAAAAAACGATGATGAACAAAACTTGTCAACTTGGTGTCAACTATTGTTTCATTTAAGCTTGCAGGTTATCTTTAGGTCAGTCAGGAACAGTTGCAAGTTAGCTAATAGTTACTAGACAATCACACCATTGGTTCCTGGAAAAGTATTGACTGCTGGGTCAGGATAATGATCTGATTTTCTCCAGGAATTTTGTTGCGATTTCAATTCAGGATTCTGTCATATTGTTGAAAATAAAACATTAAACGTACTGCAATATTAACTCTTTCTTCACAGATGTTACCTGCCATCCTAAATATCCCTAGAATTCCTCGTTTTATAAATATTAAGTGTGTCCTCATGTACGATTCAGATGCACAACCTCACCTTTTGTTTTTCCCGTTACAATGTACTTTCAGGAAAAGGACCGAAAAGAAAAAGAGCAGTACATTTGAACAGAGCACATTCTTCACACATTTAAACACAATAAAGTGCTGGAAACTACCTTGTATTGTCTTTCAGAGCCATTGGTGACTGGCACACCATTTCTCAGCCATTGATAACGTGGCATTGGTATGCCAATTGCAGTACATTCCAATATTAATGCATCCCCTACCATTAGCTTTTGAGCTTGTGGATGATTTATAATCTGAAGCCTGGACCCATTGGTAAAGAATTTTCCTCCTAGAAGGAAAACAATTACATAATTTTTAGCTATTCACACATAAATATTAAAATCTATGCTAAATGAGGGGGTTAGTGGTGGCACTGAGGGAGGGTACAACTGAGGGAGGTATAACAACTTTAAGATCAAGACAGAGTGACAGTTTTGGATGGCAGTGGCAGTGAAGATTTGTTAAAATGGAAGACAGAGGTAAGACAGCAATTAGCAAGCTGAAAGGCGAGACAGGGCATGTAACTACGTTCAGACTTCATAGGTAATAATGCAGACAGAGATTAGCCATCCCCTTCCCATTATCTTTAGGGAAATGATAGAATCAGAAACTGCTTTCAAACTGCTTTGAAATATAGTTAAATTCACAAAGTAGCAAAAATAAATAGATGGCTGCAGCAAGACCAGCATCTATTGTCCATCTCCAGTTGTGAATGATGTGAAGTTAAGCCTTTGACTCTAATGCTATAGTACTGCTCGATGAAGATGCCATATATCAGGGTTATGTTTAACATGGAGAGAAATGGAGCTGATGCTGTTCCAGTATAGCATTAACACTTGCTCATTCTGGTGGAGTAAGTTGCAGGTTTGGAAGATGCTACAAAGAAGTCTTGACAAGTTGCTGCTGTGTATCCTGCACCTGGTACATATATCAGCCATATGTGAAAATAGTATTTGTGTGTGCATGTCTACGTGGGGCCACAGGACACAAAAGATGGTGGATGTATTGTCAATGAAGTGCATTTTAATTACAATGATATAAGGCCATTCTAGCTCATGAAACCTGTAACTTCCAATTAACCTACCAACCTCATACTTTGAGGATGGAAGAAACCACAGAAACCTGGAGAAAACCCATGCAGGTCACAGGAGAAATGTACATCCTCCTTTCAGACAGCACTGGATTTGAACCTAGGTTGCTGGTACTGTAATGGTGTTGCATTAACCATTTACATTCTTGGTTATGTAAGCACTAAACCATTTGAGTGTGGTAGTGTTGCCATCCAGGAATCTTCAAAGTTTCCCTTTCCTGACTTGTGCCATTTCGGGGAATTTAAGGAAAACAAAGAAATGACTTGCAACAAAATATCTAATCTCTGATGAATCCTACTAGCAAAGGTGGGCATATGGTTGGTCCTAAAAGTCTAATCCTGTAATTTCAACAAAACTAGATTTCATTGAGAAATACAGATTCTTTGAGAATGATAATCCATCCGTGACAAGCTAAGGAAATTATTGTGAGCATAATGATTTCAAGAAAAAATGATGACTTTTGAACTATAGCCATTACCTCACTTTCTCTTCTTTTTACATTAATTAATTTATGTAAAATATAATTCCTTGCAAAACTACGAATTTCATAACATGTTCATGACAATAAATTCGGATTCTGATAAATAAAATTAAACCAAACGCTTATGCTTTCAATCAAGATCAGAAGTCCTATTCATTTAAAAATAATGTGCCAATTTAGAAATAATTTTCAAATATGTTGGTATTAGTTTTAAGTTAACTATGTCAATCTTCTTTTTTCTTTGGCTTGGCTTCGCGGACGAAGATTTATGGAGGGGGTAAAAGTCCACGTCAGCTGCAGGCTCGATTGTGGCTGACAAGTCCGATGCGGGACAGGCAGACACGGTTGCAGCGGTTGCAGGGGAAAATTGGTTGGTTGGGGTTGGATGTTGGGTTTTTCCTCCTTTGTCTTTTGTCAGTGAGGTGGGCTCTGCGGTCTTCTTCAAAGGAGGTTGCTGCCCGCTGAACTGTGAGGCGCTAAGATGCACGGTTTGAGGCGATATCAGCCCACTGGCGGTGGTCAAATAATGTCAATAATGACTGGTTTAATGGACAAATGGAATTGGGCTGCATTTCAGGAATGTTCATTGGGGTGTCAGCATTCACACAACATAAAGCAGGAACAAAAGGCAAATGCATTTTGGTTCATTGCCAATCCTTGTGCTTTCTGTCAAATTGTTCTTCTCCATAATTCTCTGTATTAATATGATAGAAAACTTAAATCACTAAGGCAGCCATTCTGCACATTATTCCTTAATCTTTGTTCTACCCATTTTTCCAGTCTCTGCTGCTTTACAATCTGTCATTACCCAGGGTCACATCTGACAAGTTTCACTCATCTGCAAATGTTAAGAATTTGTAACATTGATTTTAATCAATATGAATGAGTGACAGGAGTAACTTAGCAAACAGTTTACAATAATTTACCTCCTCACCCACAAGAGAACTGAAGCATTAATTCTACCAATTCCACTTCTACCACCACCTTTCCAAGGTCCACATTCATAGATAAATGGTTGTAAATAGATGGTAAAAACAGACATGAGACAGATTATCCTGAGTGCAATATCTAATGGGGCAAGCTACTGTCAATCAATCTTAGACAAATTTTTTTTTAAAAATGTACTATGCATGGTAAAATTAATCCCCCACCATATTTTCACCACTAGGCCCATTGCCTCTGTGGGTCATTCACCACAGAGAAGATTAGGAAACCATTCAGCACCTGGAAAATTAGAGCTGATTAATGTTGGGGTCATGATACCCAATCTCATGTAGAAGAACAATATTTGAATTAAAGAACAAGGAGATATCAATGTAGGCAAAAAACACTGCTTTCAAGATTAGAATACCTCCAGCAGTCAGTTATAACAACACCATATGCGGAGACCCATTTCCATTCCAATGTATCTTTTTAATTCACTTAAATAGAATTCCTAAACAGAACATAATAATTTATTGATGGTGTAGAATTGCCTTGCTTTTAACATGCATTTGCATTTATGTAAAGAAATGTGCCAGTGTTCCTTGTGCTTCTAAGATTAATTTACACATACACAGTATCTGAAGCCATGATACATTAATGAAGTTAAAGTGCTTTACTCAAATTCTACTGAACTTCGAGGTTTATTAACTTCCATCAAACGAATCCAGTATGTGCTCCATGTATCTACACAGAAGCGGCTCTTGGCAATGGCAGAGGTCACATAATTTATTAGCATTGTCAAGAAACTGCCATAAGAATTTAAGCCAATACTCTCTAATGGGAGCTCTTCCAAAAAAAACTGTCTCTGCAATGCTTTTGGGTATCACTTCAAATTTCTCTTGCTACTAGAGGAAACAGTTAAAAGGCCGCATTACCCAAAACAAATACAGCTTGTTCTTTCTAGATCCAACCTACCTTTTGAAGTAAAAGTAAGCTTTTGTACTGTTCCTTATTTTTATGTGAACATGGACACAATCGTAACATGGATTTGCAACATTCCTGAGATGTAATCAAATTACATTTCTTTCTAAACAAATCGTTACTGTAAAGGATACCAGCAGTTACATGACATAATTTCAAAATCGACACATTATTTGAAATGTAGTCAAAGAAAGCACTTTTTTTCTCTAATAAAGGCCTGGATCTCCCAAGTTGTTCAAAGTAGCTGCATGGAAATGTTAACTGATATGGAGTACAGTATTTCAGCTACAAGTAGAGAATGAAGAAGCTGGAATTGTTTTCTTTTCAGTGGACGTGTCTGAAAAGTGACATGATAAAATAAGCAAATTATAAGGGGTGACAATAGGGTAAACAGTAAGAATTTTTTTTTTTCTTGTGGAGAATCTAAGAGAATACAGTACTTTCCCAAATATCCAAAAGCCACTTAACAGAAATTCTCTATTATCTGAAAAAAATTTCAGCCGTAACATGACGCCACAAGTTGAAAAACTAAATTTAGCCCGACGTCCTCATGTGGGGCTCTGACGCGCAGCTAGCACCAATTTGGCAACATCAGTGAGCGAGTGGAAGAAGTCGGCAGGTCAGATAGCGCATGGGAAGATTGTGCTAATTTCAGGAAACTCCCTCCCCTCTCTCTTTCCATTTCTTCTTTACCCTCCACTGCACTTGGTATTCTGCTATGCCGATGTCATCAGGGAGAGCGGCATCCCAGGCAGGAGTGGGGAGCTCTGGCTCCTGGGCAGGATCAGCGTCAGCGGTGGGAAAGTGTTGGGGATCAGCGACGGCTGCAGGAGCGGGGACCTTGGGCTCCCGGTCAGGATCGGCAATGGCGGAGGGGAGGTGTCGGGGATCGGCGGCGGCCGATACAAGTATTCTGCTGATGCTACTGGGCTACTTAAAGCCATTTCTCAGTTCTCCGAAAAATGCAGTTAACCAATTCGAGTGATTCGGATAATCAGAAATGTACTGTCTAGGCATAAAGATGAAAGGCAGGAGGTTAAGAAAGGATTGGGGGAAAATCACACTGTTTGAAGAAATTATGGAGGAAGATACTCTCACAATACTTAAGCATCTAAAGAAGCCCCTGAATTGCCAAAGTGTAGAAAGCTAAGGGACCACATGAGGTTAAATAGGATTAGTCTAGATATGCATAATGTTTGGCATGGGATGAGGGAGGGGGGCTAAGGACTTGTTTCTATGTTCTGCAAATCTAAGTTGAGGGAAATAAAGTAAGGGGATGACAGGTGTTAGGTAAGCAACAAGTGGAAGAGCCATGGTGACATGGGTGGATTTAAAATGAAGAATGATGATAAATCAGTGCCTGTCCTTTTATGTTTAATCCTCTGTCAACATGACTCTGAAGGTGTTTATTGCTCTGGAAAGCACAGCCAAATTTGATCTTTTATCAACGCAATGTCCATGAGCACCCACCTCCCAGCAAATTCCCAGTCAGTCAAACCTGGCTAACATATTCTATTGCCTCCTTATTTAATTGTAGTACACTTACTCCTGGCCTAGTCATGATCAATTTCCTATTTATCCCATCTTCAGTATATGGGTCTTACCAGCAAGAGCTGCAATTATTGCCCATTTCTAATCATGCTGAATTTTCTCTGTGGTAATTCTTCTGGTGAAGGTACTCCCATAATAGTGATTTTAAAACAGTGATAATGAAAGACCAGTGATTTATTTCCAAGTCAGGATTCTGTAAGACTTGGTTATGAACTTGCAGTGATTGCATTCCAATGAGCAAGAAAACCCTTTCACCTTCTTGATAGAGGTCTCATTTTTGAGAGGTGCAGTTAGAGGACCTGGGCAAGTAACTGCAGTACATTTGTAGATGGCACACCACATAGTAGGGAATAAATATTAATGGATATGGTAGCAATCAAGTAGGCTCATTTGGCCTGGCCAATATCAAGGTTCTTCATTGTCGATGATTCTGCACTCATCCAGACAATAGGAAATTATTCCTCTGCATTCCTTGCAGATGTGGAAAGGTTTTGATATGTTGGGAGGAAAATCAATTACTGCAGCAACTCAACCCTGTGAATTGCTTTTGTAGCCATGGAATTTATGCTGTTAGTCCAAGTACGATAATAGAATCAGAATTTATTGTTGTGAGCAGGTCACAAAATTTGTTGTTTTGCAGCAGTATCAAAGTGCAGACATTTATCTATAAACCACCTTACAAAATAAATTTTAAAAATAGTGCAAAAAAAAAAGTCAAATAAGGCAATGTCTATGGTTCATTGTTCATTCAGGAATCCGACGGCAGTGGACAAGAAGCTGTCCTTAGGCTACTGAGTGCTCGTCTTCAGGCTCCTGAACCTTTATCCCGATGGTAGCAGAGTGAAGAGGGCATGGCCATGTTGGTGGGGGATCCTTGAGGAAAGAGGCGGTTTTCGTATGACACCGCTATTGTAGATGACATCGATGGAGTGAAGACTGGTGCCTGTGATGCCACAGGAGTTTTGCTTGTCCTGAGCATTGGCACCTCCATACCAGTCAGTGATGCAATCAGCCATAATGCTCTCCTGGGAACACCTGTAGAAGTTTCGAGAGTCTTTTATGACATACTGAAACTCCTCAAGCACCCCACAAAGTATAGGGACTGGTGAGCCTTCTTAGTGATTGCATCAACATGGAGGCTCCAGGACAGATCCTCAGAGATGTTGACACCCAGGATTTTGAAGTTCTTAACCCTCTCCACTACTGAGCTCTCGATGAGGACTAGGTTTTGCTCCCCTGACTTTCTTTATCTCCATACCTGTTGATTCCATTAACCAATAGGGCCACATCCAACTCATTTATGAATATACTGCTATTTATTGAATTGGACACAACTTTCTGTGGTAGGAAGTTCCACAGGTTCACAACTTTAAGTGACTTTCAGTCTTAAAGACGTCTCCTTTATCCTTATTCAGAATTTCCCCAACATCCTCATCTAACCTGTCTAGCCCTGTCAGGACTTCATTTTCTTCTAAATTCAAATGAGTACAACTGTTCCTTAGATGAAGAAACCAAACTGTTTTGAGTGCTCAAAGTCTGGCCTCATCAAGGCCTGAACTCCAGTAAGACCTTCCTGCTTCTATCTTCAAAATTCTGCTGCAAAGGCCAATATGCCATTTGCTTTCTTCAGTGCCTATTGTACCTGTAATTCAGCCTTCAATGACTGATGCACCATAACCCCAGGGTCTTGTTGCACCTCAAAATTGAAATTTATTCTCAGAGTACATGCGTAACATTACATGCAACCCTGAAGGCCAGACAGAACTTCTACTTATCTGTAGTGCAAAAAAAAAGTACTTAAGAAAAGAAATGCATACAAAAGAGAGAAATGTAAGTAAGCTCCCTGCCTATTATTGTTACCAAAGTGGATAACCTACACATAGTGAATCTACAGTGCATTTGCCCACTCTCCTAATTTGTCCACATTTCTGCCACCTAGCTTAGTCTTTTCTGCAAACTTAAAGAGATATCATATTTAATTCCTTTATCTTGATCATTAACATGTATTGTAAACAGCTGGGGTTCCAACACAGAACATTGTAGTGTTACAGAGTTCTGTGTTGAGTATTGGCCTATGTGTTGTGTGGTTTTATGTTAAAAAGTGACAGTTTGCCTTAGAGAGCCAAGGTGAAGATGGACTGCTGAGAGAGAGCATGTGCAGAAAATTATCTAAAAATTTCTGGACTTGGATGATAAACCACCACTGGGTGGTGCTGTGGAGTGGAAGAAGGCCCAGATCATGAGTCATGGTCTGGAGGAGAGTTTAGAATGTTGGGATTTCTAAAAGGATGAACATTCCGAAGGCAGCCAGAAGGATCCGGACCAAGCCAGTGGTTCCTCTCTCTGCAAGCAACACAAGACCACTTAGAATTTTGTGCTCTCTCTCTCTCTCTCTCCCTCTCTCTCAAAGATCTTTTGGCTTCAGTTTACCAAACAAACTGAATTTTGTTTATGATCTTTGCTTCGGTTGAGATCGAAGTTTTGTGAGTCTTACGTGTTTTGTGTTGTTTTGTGTCTAAGTTTTTCTGTGGGCTGGTTGGAAATATAACTTAGACTTTAATTACATAAGTTATATTTAGACTGGGGAATTTATTAGTTTTACACTGTTACAGAGATTTGCATAGTAACCAGTGGGCATTGTTATAAAGGGGGGGGGGGATTTGAATTAAAGTTTGAAGGTGAGTTTTTTGTTAATAAAGTAATTGTTCATCTTTATCCCTGTGTGATATGCCTTCTTTGTGGATGCTGGTTTGATCTTTTAACTGTAGTACCCCAATAGTAACTGCCTGCAAATCTGAAAAGAAACCATTTATCTGATGAACCATATCGAGAATTAAATAATTATTTCAGCAGCAGGTCTATGGAATATGAGCCATACTATATTTTACACCAAATGTAATTTTCTAACAGAGAATGTAACTCACCACAAGCAGCACTGAAATTATACACCTCCAGTTGTGCCCAGAGACTGAATTCAAAAATGCAGCCACTGTTGACTCTACAGATGTACCATCCCGTGTCATTAATGGTGACTGGATTAATCACAAGCTCTGGGCTGTTACTATTTGGAACCTGTTTTTCAACAAAAACATACATTGTTAAATAATGAAGTGATTTCAAGATGGGAGCATCATGAGTCAGGTTAACATTTATTGCCCATTTTAAGGAGGCAATGGCCAGCCTCTTTGAATTACTGTAGCCTACTTCTGAAGCTGAGTTCCAGGTTTTAGACATGGGGAATGGTGGAAGATTACAAGCCTCAATGGTATTTGTTTTTAAATTGGAGGAAAGCCTGCAGGTGGTGATACTCCCAGCTATGTCCTACCCTTATCCTTCTTAGTGCAGATGTCACAGATTTGAGAACTGTTGTGGGAGTAGCCCATGCAAGGGCTGGGCATTTTACAGACTTTACTCACAACATCCATTATGATTGCAGGTGTGAATGTTCAAGGTGGTACATTTGACCCAAATAAAGAGGACTGTTTTATCCTTGATGGAATGGAACTTCTTGAGTGCAGATGGAACTGCCTTTAGAAAAAAAAACAAGTGGAATGTTTTCAAATAAAAGCACACATAAATGCTGGAGGATCTCAGCCAGTCTCACAGCATCCATAGGAGGGAAAGATATGTTACTGACATTTCAGGCCTAAGCCCATCTTCAGGGCATAAGCAAAAAGCAAGCAGGCTTCTCAATAAAGATTGGGAGAGAAAAGGATAAGAATGGGAGGGGGAAGACTCCAGACCAACAAAAAGGTGTTAATTGGTTATGATAGGAGGAAAGTGAGAACTGGTTTTGGTCTGTGGATGAAGACAGGGAAAAGGGGGAGAGGGAGAGAGAGAGAGAGAGAGAGAGAGAGAGAGAGAGAGAGAGAGGGGGGGGGGAGAGAGAGAGAGAGGGGGAGAGAGAGAGATAGAGAGAGAGAGAGAGAGAGAGAGAGAGAGAAAGAAAGAAAGAAAGAGAGAGAGGGGGATGGAGGGAGGGAAAGGAGACAAGGGAAGATGAAGATGATGGGGGAATCCCCAGATGGAAGATGAGGTGTTGTTTCTCCAATTTGCCCAGTTAGCCTCAGTCTGGCAATTTTTGCATGGACAGACATGTCAGTAAGGGAATGAGATGGGGAATTGAAATGGGTGGTCACTGGGAGAGCCATGCTATTGTGGCAGACATAGCAGAGGTGCTCAATGAAGTAATCTCCAAGTCTGCGCCAAATCTTTCCAATGTAGAGACCACAACAACAGGAACACTGGATGCAGCAGATGACCTCTGCTTGGGGCCTTGAATGGTGGTGAGAAAGGAGGTGCTGGCACAGGTGAAGCATCTCCTGCAGCCACAGGGTTAGGTGCCAAGGAGACATTGGTGGGAAGGGAGGTGGATGAGGGAGTCATAGAAAGAGCAGTTCCAGTGGTAGGCAGAGAGGAGAGAAGGGAATATGTGCCTGGTGAAGGGATCATGGAGGAGGTGGCAGAAATGGCAGAAGAGGATATATTGGTCACAGAGGCTAGTGGAGTGGTAGGTGAGGACAAGGGGGATCCTGTCCTTGCACATGGGGGTGGAGGGGGAGTGAAGCTTTGTCGTCTCACATTGCACCAGATTTGATCTTGCAGCAGATTAAGTAATATAGGCCCTGCCACAGCCATTGGGTTTCCTTTGTTGTTTCCATTTTTGACTAGAAACCCCACTTTTCCCAGGAGGTGGCTTTTCATAGATCATTCTGCTCCTTCTGATCTCCAGAGTGAAATGCCTCTGATCTGGCTTTCAACAGGCTCTGGATTTCACTGTTCATCCAGGGCTTCTAATTGGGGACAACCCTGCATAATTTGGTGGGGACACACTGGTTTACAGCTGTTTTGATAAAGTCTGTGACAGCCCTGGCGTAATCAATCAGATTCTCAGCTGAGTTCTTGAACATCACTCAATCCATTGACTCAAGGAAGTCCTATAACTGTTCCTCAGCCTCCTGTGTTCACCTTCTAGCTGTTGTGATCTCCACAGCCACTCTTTTAAGGATCTGCCTGTATTATGACAGAAGGAGCACAGGCAGGTGACCAGACTTGCGAAATTGCGGTCTAGGGAATGAATGGTAGGCCTTGCTTTTCTTGGTGTAGTAGCAATTGAGTGTGCTGGGATCTTTGGCACAGTAGGTTACATTCTGGTGGTAGTTGGGCAGAGTTTTCATGGTGCAGGCCTGGTTATAGTCTATGACTAAGATTTGTTGTGTGTTGGGGTGGTCAGTCTCTTTTTATAGACACAAAGAGCTAGAGGACAACAATCGAGAGATATGAAGCTTTTTTTTTGAACAGAATATAAATTAAGCCAGAATTATATATTGAAAAATTCTATATTTTCTTTAGTCCATCTGGAATAAAACAGAAGAGGAAGGACAAATAACAAAAGCAAATGAAGGGAAGAGGAATGCCAACATTCAAATTAGGCTGGATACTAAGATTTAAAAGTAAGATAATTTTAAGATTCAATTACTCCATAAATTGTAGAATTTGCAATTACAGATGTGCACAATCCTTCACTGTGCCACATTTCTGATCATGGGTGAAGAACAGTTTATGCAGAAGTTGCATATCCCATGTATAACAATAAAACTGACAAGTGAACACACTTCAGCCATATTCCCTTACTTGCACTGAAATGTGCAACATTTTTGCCCTCAGAAATGATGCAGAATGACCATTGCTCAAAAGAGGGTCCCCTTGATTTTCAATAGCTTTATCATTACCAGATTCCTCAACATCATGACATGCTCAATTTCCAATTTGAATGTAAATTTTCAAACTCAGGGGGATGCTTTTTGCTTTCATATCCTTTGATTTGTTATGAAGGTAGAAATGTGGACTAATGAGGTAATTTATCACACTGATAAAAATTCTTTCTTTTATTTTTGGCCACACAGCTTATTTCTTGGTTGTAGGGTTAGATTTTCCTTTTTTATAATAAAATAACATAATATCAATACAATATAATCCATTTGATTAAAACTGTTGATGAAATTATATGATTTAAGTGTGATGTATTTTTTTTTAAATGTTAACATATATCAAAATGTATTCTGTATTTTTGGATGTGAAATTTCAATGTTTATAAAAATATTGAAAAAGAAAGAAGAGAAATAACATCATGTCGAGATTCATACAACATGGAAACAGGTCCCTTTGAACAACCAAGTCCTCACCAACAGACAAGCATCTATCAATGCAATTCCATGTTTTGTTTACTTACCATTGATCAGGTATTTATTTATATAGAATAGCTATATGGAAAGGATAAGTTTGGTATCTGCTGTTGCCCTAATCCCCATTTCTAACCTTTGGAATAAGACTCCATATTTATGGATATGTGCAGCTAAAATATCACTCAAGAAACTTGATTCAATTCAGGATGAATCATGTAGTATTCTTGGATCATAATATTTTTGTTTAGCTTTTAGTATCATTTTTCTGTTCTATATTTTTGCAGTTGTATTATATTGTAACTTTTTATCCTCTAATATTCTATATTTTTCTTGTGTTACTGTTATCTGATATTCCTTTTCCAATTTTGTTATATCCTTCTCTAAACCTTCTAATTCTCTCACATATTCTCTCTTAATATTTTTAGTATAAGAAATAATTTGTCCCCTCAAGTAAGCTTTAAGTGTATCCCACATTAGAAAATTATTGTCTGTTGTTTTCAAAAATTATTTCTATCTCTTAATAAATTCACAAAAATCCATCTTCTTTAGTCAGGTAGCATTTAAGATGACATCTTGTACATACTTCGTCTGATAAAAATCTTGCTAAATACTTTGCTTTTACCACTCTACTTTGACATTAAAAATAGGTCAATCTTTGTATGTGAGTCATATAACCCTTGAGCAGAACAAATAGTCCCTTTCTAAGGGGTTGAGCCACCTCTATATATCAATTAAATTTAATTCCTTCATAAAAGATAATGTCATTTTTGCAGCTTTCGCCCTTGCTATTGTTCTCGCTGACTTATCCAATATTGGACCTAAACAAAAATTGAAATCTCCTCCAATATTATATTTTGTCTTACCCCTGTGGTTTATAAAGATATTCGACATAAAGATTTCATCCTCATAGTTTGAGGTGTAAATATTCTACAATGTGCCATTGCAAGACTTCCAGCTTGATCCATTAACGTTTCTTCCATTATCATTGGTATATTTTTATTAATTAAAATCGCTACATCTCTTGTTTTTGATCCAAATGCATATGATCTTACTTGCCCCACCCATCCTCTTTTTAATATTGCACGTTACAATTTGGTAAGATGTGTTTCTTGTAAAATGGCTACATCTGCCTTTAATTTTTTTTAGGTATGCCAAGACCCATTTTCTCTTCAACATCCAATTAATTCCGTTAACATTAAAATTAATAAATTTCAATGTTCTATCCATATTATTTTTTAAAACAATTTTTTAACTATAAAATCACTTGGGCTCTTTAAATAGTAAAGTGATCCTTCCCCTTTAAGAAAAACACACCATGTCCCTGCCCCAATAGTGACTCTCAGGCACCATTCTCCCTTTTAGACCAGAGTCTCCACCCTGCTACTACTTTTCACAGATTTTTTTTCTCCCTTTTACTGAAGACCACATAATCTCTCAGGCACCATTCTCCCTTTTAGACCAGAGTCTCCACCCTGCTACTACTTTTCACAGATTTTTTTTCTCCCTTTTACTGAGCTCTCTGTGAATATTACTATACCTTTTTACTTTGAAACTATAAATACAAGAGTTTAATCAAAATTAAAAATACAACCTTTACTTCGTTCCACTATAAATATTTTCACAACCTCTCCTTCTCAATTTTTTTTTAAACAGAAACTTTGCAGAAAATCTTCTATGCCTTTCTTGGTCTTGAAAAATCACCAGTTTCCTTCTGCTACTTCACCCTCAAAGTCACAGGATATATTATTGAGCATTTCAAGTTTTTAAGCACATAGTTTTCTTTTCACATCTTCAAATTCTTTTCTTTGTTTAATCAGGGTCAGGCTGAAGTCTTGAAAAAATAATACCTTTTCATGATCAACCTAGGACGGGCCATTATTCGGTTAAGAGTAGTTATATGCTGCTCCCAGAATTCAGTACTGTTCTCTGTAGCTGAAAAGCCTCACCAGAACTAGTCTCGGTCTCTGGTCACCAGCTCTTCTGGGTCCAAGTATTCAGTGAGCTCTCTTAATGTGCAGTTATTCTCCAAATTTGTCTTTTTCCAACATTTGTAGAATCCATTTTTGAAAAAAATGTTCACTGGGTCTCTTCCCTCAATTCTTTCCTTTAATCTAATAATTCAGACATTGTTCCATCCATTGAAGTTCTCCATATGATCAATTTTGTCAAGCAGTCCTTGTTTATTCAACTCCGTTTTTTTTCCAGAGCCTCATTTTTCATGCATTTTTGTCAATTCACCTTCTACTCTCCTTCCGATCTTCAACGATCTCTTCTATTTCATTCATTTTTTTGCTGACATCTCTCCAATCACCATTTCAACACTTATGAACAGGTTACCCAAATTCTCCATCTTTTTCAGGATGATGCTCAGCTCTTGACCCGACTCCTCAGTTTTACCTAGTTCTGCCGGTCCCGTCACCATTTTTGCACCATTCTCTTTTCTACTTACCCGGTTGAAGAGGAGCTTCCTTATTCTTTGTTCTCAGTTGCCTTGATTTCTTTGTCCCAGCTTTATCCATTTTTGATAAGAACATCTTGATTTTCAAGTTTTAACCACCTTCACAGAGAGCTCAACAAAAACATGTCTGTCTAAGTCTTTCGCATGGCCACACCCCCATGTTATCAACATTCTTTAATTCCAAACAAGTCCAAACACAAATGAAATTAATTCAATTTTTTTAAAAAAATCCAATTAACAAGAAAGAGACAGAAATCAATTTTGCTACCTTCACAAATAACTGTGTTGGGTTAATAATACTGTATTTTGCACAAGGTTAGGCTTGAAATTAACGCTTGTATAGCTTCACCACAAATGATTTTGTTCAGCTACCATTAGAAGTCCCCAATCGAAGCACTTCTCTGATTTAAGTTAAAGGTCAGCTGCATGATGACAATACTCGCCACTGACTACAAATCCTGCCACTGGGTCTGCCGAACAAGCACTCTCCCAGTATGGTTTGGTTCTGGATTGGTCAAGGACCTAACTCTATAGGTAGGCTGGGCTACATTGGGAAAATGATAAATAATTGTCGATATGGTAGACAATTCATTATTTAAATTTGGGATATATAATCAATATCATTTACAATTACCATATTTTCACTCATATAATGCACACACACACACACACACACACATATATAACATGCATAAAATCATAAATTGTACAAAAATATTTTCGTATAATGCGCACATGCATATAACGCACACATGTAGTATTCAAAATTCCAACTAACAAAAGCAAAGTATCTACCACAGTTAATCTCCTTCAATTAACACCCAATCAACTTCCCTCAGAATGTCAATCGCCCATTATATTGATGATATCCTGCTACAACACTAACAAGCTTTGGAGAGGAATCAATTAAATAGAGCGAAAACAGGCTTCAGAGTTAAGCAGGATTTTAATTCTAATGTTATATCATCAGGAGAATAGCAGAGGATAAAAAAAAATTAACAACAAATGTATGGTGAAATTAAATGCCATGAAAGCTATTTTGTATGCATCACCTCTATGTTCTTCTTGAACCATTGATATTCAATGTTCGGATGCCCTGTTGCTTCACAATAGAGTCTCACTGCCTGGCCAGCCAGAACTGCCTGGGAAACTGGCTGAACGAGAATCTTCAATGAGGCTGGAAAAAAAAGGACCAAATGGACCAAATTAATGCAGAGTGTAAAACATTTGAAATCCATGCACCCATCCAGGGCAGGAAAGCCAGTCAATGTCTCAGTGGAAAAAAAACATTATTAATTTTAAGAGTACGAAAGCAAGGACATTTTATAGTTGCAGAGAGGGGAAGTTGGAGAAAACAAAGCTGTTGATAGACTGGAAACGCAAGTCATCGAGGTAACGATTACTTGAAAAACAGGCAGTGGAACAAAACGACAGAAACAAAATGTGATCAATTGAAATAGAATGGAAAAACCACATTTGTGGGGAAAAAAATTGGCAGAATCCCTGAAGACGATAAATCCAAGGGCTTTAACTGGCTGGAACTGAGGAAAAAGTGCTTTTCTTCCAACATTTGGGAGACATCATTAAGCAAATAGAAACCAAAGACAGAAAGTGAGAGTAAGACAGAATGAAGGAGGTAGGAAACTCAAGACTGAACATAGATATGACCCTTTGCAAGGCCACCAGGGAACGATGACTTTTGCAAGGCCACCAGGGAATGATGACTTTTGCAAGGCCACCAGGGAACGATGACTTTTGCAAGGCCACCAGGGAATGATGACTTTTGCAAGGCCACCAGAGAACGATGGCTTTTGCAAGGCCACCAGGGAACGATGACTTTTGCAAGGCCACCAGGGAACGATGACTTTTGCAAGGCCATCAGGGAAGCCAAGAATCAGTAGTGCAGCAGGCTCAATTCCATGAGAACATCAGATACTCAGTAACAATGACAAATATGCATTCTATCATGGAGCACAAAGAAAGTCCAGGCAGCATAATATCCATCAACTTAACATTTCTCAATGAGCTAAATACATTCTACTCACTTTGAATAGGCAGCCACATTCATATCTACCACTTCATGTGTTCCTGCACCCACATTCACTGCTGCTGGTCAGGTCAGTCTTCCAGAGTGTGAACTCGTGGAAAGCGGCTGACATGGACTGAATCACTGGACATACCCTGAGACCCTAAACAGTTCTGCTGGCAGAGAAATTAAATTCATGGATATCTTTAAACTCTCCCTGCAAAAGGTCATAGTTCCCATCTGTTTTGAGAAGGCCAGCATCCTACTCACAGAAGAAAAACTATAATTGGCCTCAGTGACTACCAACTGGTGGCTCTGACATCCATCATGAAGTGCTTACAAGGCTGGTCATAAATCACATCAACTCTAGCCTCCTACTCAGACTTGACTCACTTCAACTCACCTAACACCGCAACATCCATGGCAGATGCCATCTCCCTTGCCCTCCACTCAGTCCTGAAACACCTGTATACTAAAGTCTCCAACAAACATCCCCACACCTCAGGATTTTTGCTTCAGCATCCCCTTCTGCAAGTAGATCCACTTCTTTTCTAACAGACCACAATCAGTGACGATGGACAGCTGGATCTACTCCATATTCACATACTCAGTACCAGAGCTTCTCAAGGATGTGTGCTCAGGTCTTTGATATAATCCCTATATTCATACAGACATACAGCCAAATTCCAGTCCAACGCCATTTTTAGGTTCACTGACAATACCACAGTTGTAGGCTGAATAGATTGGAAGTCTAGCCTTATAGTGCCAGAATAAAGGCCTTTCTCTCAAAATCAGCAAGACAAAGGAGATGATCATTGACTTCAGGAGAGTGGGCGGGGGAACGATGGGTAGAGCCCACACCCATCCTCATCAATGGCACTGAAGTAGAGACAGTAGAATAGCTTCATGCTCTTGGGAATAAATATCTCCAATGACCTGACCTTGACCAAACACACTGACACAATGTTCAAGAAGGTACAAGAAGTCTACTTTCTTAAGAGGACTAGGGAAGTTTGACACATTCCTCGGTCACACAACCACTTCTAGAAGTGCACCACTGAAAGCATTCAAGCTGGTTGCATCACAGTGTGGTATGAAAGTCCAAGATCAGAAGAAACTACAGAAGGTGGTGAATACAGTTCAGAATCACACAAATCTCCCTCCTGTCTGTTGACCCCATCAACCCATCCTGCTCCTTAGGTAAGGCAGGCAATATACTGAAAGTTATATCCCTCCCATCAGGGAGAAGATTCTAGAGTGTAAAAGCACACATCCACAAGCTTAAAGACAGCTTCTTCTCCATAGTTATCAGGATCTCCTCAACTACATTCTCATGCTGCATTTGCCAATGTAATAACTAATCTTTTTCATTGCAACACTATGCTCTGTAACCATGCTCTTCCCCTGCTACTTTGTTTAGCCATATGAATGATAGGGGTGACTTGTGACACTGCCCATGGAACTGTACTATACCAGGTATAATGTGACAATAAACTTGGAACCATAGAACATTACAGCACAGAAACAGGCCCTTTGAATCTTCTTGTCCACACCAAACCATTTTTTCTTTGCCTAGTCTCACTGACTGCACCCAGTCCATAGCCCTCCATACCTCTACCATCCATCTACCTGTCCAAATTCTTTTTAAATGTTAAAATTGAGTCTGCATTCACTTAAGCTTGCAGCTCATTTCACACTCCCACCACTCTCTGTGGGAAGAAGTTCCCCCTAAATTTTTCCCCTTTCAATCTTAACCCCTGTCCTCTGATTTGTATCTCACCTACCCTCAGTGGAAAAAGCCCATCTATATTTACTCTGTCTAACTCCCTCATAATTTTAAATACTTCTATCAAATTTCCCCTAATTCTTCTATGCATCAGGGAATAAAGTACTAATCTGTTTAACCATTCCCTGTCAATCAGTTCCTGAAGTCCAGACAACATCCTAGTAAATCTTCTCTGCATTCTTTCTATCTTATTGATATATTTCCTGTAGTTAGGTGACTAAAACTACACATAATAGACCAAATTTGGCCTCATCAAAGTCTTGTACAACATTAATATAGCATCCCAACTCCTATACTCAATACTTTGATTTATGAAGGCCAATATGCCAAAAGCTCTTTTTATAACCCTATCCACCTGTGATGTCATTTTCAGGGAATTATGTATTTGTATTCTAAGATCCCTCTGTTCTACCACACTCCCCAGTGCCCTACCATTTACCATGCATGTCCTTTCCTGGTTTACCCTTCCAAAATGCAACATCTCACACTTGTCTGCTTTCAATTCCATCTGCCAGTTTTCAGCACATTTTTCCAGCTGGTTCAGATCCCTCTGCAAGCTTTGAAAACTTTCTTCGCTGTCCACAACACTGCCAATCTTAATGTCATCTACAAACTTGCTAATCCAATCTACAAAATTATCATCCAGATTGATAAAGATGACAAACAAACTAGCACCGATCCCTGAGGCACAGGCCTCTAGTCTGAGAAGCAATAATCCACCACTATTCTCTGGCTTCTCCTGTTTTGCCATTTTTGAATCCACTTCACTACTTCACCGTGAATACCTAGGGTCTAACCTTTCTGACTAACCTCCCATGTGGGACCTTATCAAAGGTCTTTCTAAAGTCCATGTAGACAATATTCACAGCCTTTCCTTCATCAACCTTTCTGGAAACCTCCTCAAAAAACTCTTATCAGATTGGTTTAACATGACACAAAGCCATGTTGACTATCCCTAATCAGTTTCTGGCTATCCAAATAATTGTGTATCCAATCTCTTAGAACACTTTCCAGTAATTTACCTACTACTGATGTGAGGCTCATCGGCCTATAATTTCCTGGGTCACTTTTGAAGCTTTTTTAAAACAACGGAACAATGTGAGCTATCCTCCAATCCTCTGGCACCACATCTGTGGCAAAGGACATTTTAAATATTTCTGCCAGAGCCCCTGCATTTTCTACACAAGACTCCCTTAAGGTCTGAGGAAATACCTTATCAGACCCTGGGGATTTATGCACTCTCATTTGCCTTAAAACAGCAAGCATTTCACTGCTCATTTTCACTACTTCCCATGACCTTGTGCCCATTTCCTGAGTGAAAAAAATAAGATCTCCCCCATCTCTTTTGGCTTCATACAAAGTTGACCACTCTGACCTTCAAGGGGACCAATTTTTCCCCTTACTATCCTTTTTCTTTTAATATACCAGTAGAAACCCTTAGGATTTTCCCTCACATTGTCTGCCAAAGCAACCTCGTGCCTTCTTTTAGCATTCCTGATTTCTCTCTTGAGGTTTATTTTTTATACTCTTCATTTGCTCTATGCACTCAGTGCATGAGTATTAAATATCAAGTAACTTACCCAAAGGTAGTTGCTTCTACCTACTATACAACTTTCTCTTCTTCTGAACCAGATCACCAATATCACTCAAAAATTAAAGTTCCCTATGCCTGCTAACCTTGTCTTTAATCCTGCCAGAATTTTTAAAAAAAATAGAAATCTAGGTACTAGGTATATAGCAAAGTAGTCACCCAAATGGCATTGATTTCTCCAATATAGATACACAACCACAATGCAAAATACAGTACACCACATTGAAAGAAATGCAAATGAATTTCTGCTTCACCTAAATAGACTGCTTAATTCCCTGATGAGTATGAAAGGAGATTAAAAGGGTTCCTAGCTGTGAGAAGGGGGTGATTGATGAAGATGGAAGAGTGGACCAGGTAGTCACAGAGGGAACAGTCCCTTCAGAATGCTGAAAGGAGAGAAAAATTGAGAGAAACAAGTTTTCTTGCATTTCTTGCATTCATTATTCACTAAGTGATCATTTTGTAGAATATTTCCTTGCATTCTGCCATGTTAGCATTTTTCTCAAAATTATTTATTTACTACACTAATAGTTAATCTGGCCTGCTCTCAACGTGATCTTTTAAAACTTGAAGACTTCCAAAGTAGACAAGCTAAGTGGCCAACAGAAAATATCAGAGATACTAGAAAAACTCTTCAAAGGACCTCAGGAAAGTACCTCTCAGCCATCAGAAATTGCTTGATAGAGGCCCTTTTTGAACTGGAATACATTTTAAAAAAAACATCAAACTTTTACGATCTTTGGGTAAGTTACTTGATATTTAATACTCATGCACTGAGCCTCCACTCTACACTGTACACATATAGAACCAGCTACTCTAATCTCTATGAGGTCCTAATTCACACATTAAAGGTAACCTTACACTTTAAAGAAGCACAGTAAAACCCCTAGTATCTGGAATTAAAGTATCCAGCAAAAAAAAAAACTAAGAGTAAAATAGTAGATAAAAATTAATACAAGCTTAAAATTGTAGAAGAAAATGTTGTCTGAAATAACACAAATTTTTGGTAAAGATGGAAGCAAATATTCAGCCACCAGAATGCTTTGGTCGTGCTTTGCTTGTAGCAGCCATTCAAATAAAGTTGTTTCAAAGAGCAATGGTATCGCCCAGGTTGGAGAGCTGGTTGATGCTGCTCACCAATGGGGGAGATGACTCTCTTCAAGTGTCTCCTTATCCCTGATTAGCAAGAGTTTCCCCTATCAGAAGCTTTATCTGTAAAGTTGAGAAGGTGGGGTTAATTATCTCTAATGTTCATCTTTCTGGCAGCTCCGTAGAGAGGAAGGAATCTGTAGATGCAGTGACAGTTCAATGTTTTTTTGAAAAATGTAACTGGAAATAAAGTAAAATGTTTTATGGTTTTTATATTCATTTAAATGAAGTTTGTTCAGTTTATGTACAGTATAGTATTTTTGCCTTTTAAACTGTTTATTCTTTTTAGGTCTATTAGTTGAGCATGGTAAGGGTAAGTCTCTAGCAACCAGAAAATACACTTATCAGGCAACTACCAATCCCCCATAGGTGCCAAATGCCAGGGGTTAAAAAAGGTAAAGGTTTACTGTATTTCCTTTGACCACTCATTTTCACAATGGTTCAAAGCCAACAACTACAAAGGTATATAGTAACATATGTCATAAGTCACAAACATTCCTATTTCAGTCAGGCAGAAAACACTTAAAATCAGGATAATTTAGCATTGTGAACACACAAGGAAACCAACCTGAAGTTTTGAGAAGCTGGAAAGCCTCAGTATGTCCCAGATCTTGAAGAAAATCCAAGAGGTCCCTCACAGTCACACCCCTGTTGCCCATCAGGTGGAGCAAACTTCGACTGGGGCTTCCATCAGTGTCCAGCGTTTTCAGTGAGCATTTGTCTATGTCCTCCGAACTGGGGAAAGAATATTTACATGTAGCATCCTTGAGATTGTGAAAGAAATTGACAAAGTAGATCCAATCATTTTTTAAAAAATAAACAACAAGCTTATATTACTTCTTCCTAATGTAATTCAAACTTTGGTATCCAGGTATCATTTTGGTAAATCTTTCTGAGACCAATGTATCCTTTCTAATCCCAGAAAAACTGATGTCACTACAAGTGTAGATGAGCCAAATTCTTGAAATGTGACAGAGTATATAGAAATGTTTTTTGGGAGATAAATTGAGAAAGGTTTGTTAGAGTAGGTCACATGCAAACACTTTAAAGCAGATCTTATTTGAAATACTGGAGCTATGCTAGACATAGTGGCTTCTCACACCTTTTTGCAAGAGTTTTGAAGAGTGCTTAAAAGATGTCACTAATGGATTATTGTTTATCAAGGCAACAGATGAAAGGGCAGGCTGGAACCACTATTGTCTGCAGGAGAATTTTTCTGTTGTAAGAGGATCATGTGGTTTTGCAAGCAGAGAGAGGCTTTCTCTCAGTCTCAGAGTGTGTGAGAGAGAGTGAAGCAGAGATCATTTGACAGTGTCATCCAACACAAGTTGCTGGGACTGAAACAGGACAAGCTGACAAGCTTTTGGAAGACCGCCTGGTCGAAGCCCTTGTAGTTCATGCGAGAGGAGAGGACTGGCTGTCTCATGTTTCACTTGAAATAAGGAAAACAAAAAGGAACTCTGTGGTGACGTGAAAGGAAGAGATTATCATCCAGAAAACCCCAATGGGGCAAGTTTCATCAGCAAGACACTGAGGTGACTGATGGAAGTACATCAGTTGCGGATGTCCTGGAACAACACATCTCTCTCTGCAAACCTACAAGAACCTTCCTGAGCGGTAACCCTTTACCTTACAAGCACCAAAGCCTGGTGAACTTTATAAATGTTAAATTCTGTGCACAGTCAAAGAATTGCCTGCAACCAGTGAACTTGGAGGAATGAGGAGTGAGATTGGACTGTGAACCAAAGAACTTTTCTGAACTTAGTATTAGAAGGGGTTAAGTTAGGTAAAGTAAGTTAATAGTGATCAGTTAAAGTGTAATTCTGTTTAAAGATAATTAAAATCAACTTTTGTTCCAATAACCATTGGTCTTGGTGAATATTTATTGCTGCTAGGTTTTGGAGACCTCTGGGCTGGTAACTATGTCTCAATCTTTCTCGGACTATTCTTATGCACCAAATTTATCATTCCAGAAATGAATCTAGAAAATCTACTTTGTAGAAAAGGTGGGGTGAGCTTTAAAAAGTAGTTCTTGTTTAATAAAACAGAACACGCTGGAAAATCTCGACAGGGCTACAGAAGGTGAAACAGAATTAGCGCGTGGGATTTTCAGCGCAAGTAGTTTTGCCTTGATTGAAAAAAAACTTGTGAGAAGTCAACCAAAATCCGATAATTCTCCTGACAATGTACCTGAGTTTGAAACGCTTGTCAACCCCCACGATTTCCGCCAGTTTCCTCCACCCGCGACAGTCCAGCAGGTCGCTTATCTTCTTCAGGGTGTGCTCCTTCAGGCTGTTAATGTTTGACACCTTCAAGTGCATCGGCTCTGCCATCGCAGCAGGTCAGGACGAAGCACCACACCTCCCACTACGGCTGTCGGCTCCGCTTCTTGTGGCCCGGACAGCACCTAACAAATGAAACATCCCCAATCACCATTCAAAGGCTGGCTGCGATCACACATCTTTCAACTGAAAAACAAAGCGCGACACTTACTGGAAACCCTGAATACGAATAGTTAATTCAAAAACTTATTTTAAACTGGATCATTAATCTGGTGCTGTATTCATCTCTCAGTATTAAAGCATCACCCCGCTCCCTGCCCTCATACTCACCGTTTGAGCACAGTGAAACATCGCAAGGGACGTCAAGCTCTGACAACACCTACTACCGGTGGATAACACACTTCCTGGTCCTGAACTTGACGGAGCACTCACTCACTTCGTATTGGCTCAGCCCCTGAGACAAAGGCAGCTGGGATTTGCAGTTCTACTTTTAAATTACCAATTCCTTCTGTCGTGAAATAGGAAGGGGTGTGGGATCCTGCTGTTCCTCCAATTACTTCTGTGCCATTCCCCCGGCATCAGGACAGCGTTGACTAGCTTTTTAAATGATTTTAAAACATTCCTTAGCAGCTTCTTGTATTCAGAAACTATTTCTCTTTGGCGGACGAAGATTTATGGAGGGGGTAAATGTCCACGTCAGCTGCAGGCTCGTTGGTGGCTGACAAGTCCGATGCGGGACAGGCAGGCACGGTTGCAGCGGTTGCAGGGGAAAATTGGTGGGTTGGGGTTGGGTGTTGGGTTCTTCCTCCTTTGTCTTTTGTCAGTGAGGTGGGCTCTGCGGTCTTCTTCAAAGGAGGTTGCTGCCCGCCGAACTGTGAGGTGCCAAGATGCACGGTTTGAGGCGAGATCAGCCCACTGGCGGTGGTCAATGGGGCAGGCACCAAGAGATTTCTTCAGGCAGTCCTTGTACCTCTTCTTTGGTGCACCTCTGACACGATGGCCAGTGGAGAGCTCGCCATAGAACACGATCTTGGGAAGGCGATGGTCCTCCATTCTGGAGACGTGACCTACCCAGCGCAGTTGGATCTTCAACAGCGTGGATTCGATGCTGTCGGCCTCTGCCATCTTGAGTACTTCGATGTTAGGCATGAGTGAAATTTCTCACTTTAGTAAGCCAACCTGTGTCTTCAGAAAATTATTCTTGAATATTGGGAGTTCTCTTTCATCTGTTGGAAGGTACCTGTATCTGCAAAGAATATATTGTGTTAATGACAGAGAGGCAATGCAGGTACCGTCTGCACACTCAAATTGAACTATTTGAATTCAGGTGATTTTGTTTCTGATCTGCAGAACATTTTCTCATCAACTTTGCAGATTTGCTAGTTTCCTGTAGGAACTTTTTTGAAGGTGAAATGCAATGAGAAAGATTATAAAAGTGTTGGGCACTGTTGGATACAAGTCTTCATTCATTATTAAGCAAATGTATTTTTCAATCTTTTTATTAGTTTTAACATATTCAAAATTCATAGGTATGTATGGTAATAATAATAAAATAAATTAATATCAAATTACAAGTATCAAATAACAATGAACAAGGTACATGTTATTTAAAAAAAATTATTTATAAATTTTAAAACCACAAAAAAATCATTTATTTTATAATATCCATTACAAATACATATGGTACATATAAAAAAAGAGAATTGAAAATAAAAAAAGCACCCCATTAGTTCCCCTTCCTCCCTCCCCCTCTTTCCTCTAAGAAAAAGAGGGGGAAAAAAAGAAAAGATATAGAACAAGAGACCCTCAAGAGAAGCATCCCATATTGTAAACTTCTTATAGCATAGGGAGACCCATTTTAGCAGAAAGGGAATGTTGGAGTTTCATCTAAATATTCATACCCACACTTAGTAAATATGGACTCCATATTTTGCAAAATATATGTTTATCTCTGAATTTATGTCATTTTTTAAAGTGGTATGCAACTCCAAAATTCTGCATGCCATCTCTCCATCTCCAAATTTATAACAAACTTCCAAATTATTGCAAAACATTTTCTTGCTATGCCAAAGCAAATTTTACAAATATACAATCTGAATTTTGGTTTTACCCTATTAATATTAACCAATAAAAAACAATGTGGGATCCTGTGGGAAATTTACTCCAATTATTCTTTCTAATAAATTACCAATTTCCAACCAAAAAGATTTAATCTTAGAATGCTACCAAGTAGAATGCAAAACAAATCCAAAAAAGTACAGTTCAATTTATTTAAATTTTGTGGTATCAAATATAACTGATGAATAAAATGATTTTGTATTGACATATACCTCACCTTTAATGTACTTTTCATATTTTCTCTATATAATTTCATCCAATCACATTCATTTATTTGTTTATTGAAATCTTCTTCCCATTTTTGACTGATTTATGTACTCCTATTTTCTGAGCTTTCTTTTATAACAACTAATACATTAATTAAATAAATTTCTTGGTATGTCCATTACACAATAATAACTCCACCTCTGTCTCTATTGGAAATAATAGACCATGACCAAAGTTTTGATGCAAAAATTTCATAACTTAATAATAACAAAACCTTGTCTTTTCAGATACCTTAAACTTTTATTTCATTTTATTAAATGTAATAAATTGCCCCACTTCAAAACAATCTTCAATCATCTTAATACCCTGATGCTTCCACATCTTTAAAAATTGATTTCCCATAGAAAATGGAATAAATTTATTTTGAAATAAGGGTGTTCTTCTAGACATTAAACCTCCTCCTCCAATCTCTTTATCAACCTTGTTCCAAAGCTCGATTAAATATTTCAATATCAGAGTTTCTCTAGTTGCATAACAATCTTGAATTTCATTTATAAATAAAGTCTTGTGGATTTGCTTCTCCTATTTTACTAAGTTCTATGTTCACCCAGGCTGGAATTTCATCTAAATCAAACATTTCACTAATAAATCGCAACTGGGCTCCTTTATAATAATTCATAAACTTGAGGAGCTGCAAACCGCTTAACTCATAATTCCACATTAACTTTGACAAATATACCTTTGCCATTTTCCCTTTCTACAAAAATTTCCTAACAGAAGCATTTAAATCTTTTTTTTTAATTTTGAGGAATCGAAACTGGAATCGATTGAAAAAGACATTGTATTCTAGGAAATACATTAATCTTAACACAATTTACTCCACCTATTAAAGTAATAGGTAACACATTCTATCTTTCCAAATCATCTCTTATTTTTGTTAATAATGGTGAATAATTTAGTTTAAATATTTTTTTTAACTGTGGTTCCACATGGATACTTAAATATTTTATCCCTGCATTGGCCATCTAAATTCAGTTACTCTCTTACATTGTGTGTAATCTCCATCTATTAAGGACATCATTTCACTTTTACCCAATTAATTTTGTTGTGTATAAGCTTACCCTGCTGTACATCATGACACCCTCATCATGATGTCATTCCTCCAGATATATATTTATGTCAGTAGCCATGTTAGTCTGATGATATTAAAAAATTAGAAAAACCACGTATCTGAGTCCTAATTTGTAAGTGCATACACAACAGTGGTGACGAGGAACAAAATGAACCCTACGTGTGCTCCATGCACCAACTGGGGGAAGGAAGCAAAAGGATAAAGGTAAAACATGACTATCTAACAAAATCCACGAGTTCCTGCCAAAAGAACAAAGCAAAAATGCACCAAGATGGTGGAGGGAAAGTTCGGAGAATTCAACGAAGCAGATGAAAGTTGGGGTAATTATGTAGAATGGTTTAACCACTACTGAGTAGCCCATAATATTATTGAAGCCCTGGTAAACTGAAAATGTGCCCTATTCCTCAATATAATGGGCAGCAAAACATTCGATCTCCTTAAAACTTTGCTGTCCCCAGAAGACCCAGGGACGAAGACATACACTGAGTTATGCACAGCACTGGGGAACCATTGAAGCCCAAGACCACTGGTTTTGGCAGAAAGGCAGCAATTCTATGAACGGAAACAAATGCCAAGGGAGGCAGTAAGTGAATACCTGGCAGTGTTGTGTAAACTGTCCAAGTACTGTCACTTTGAGCATTTTCTAACCCAAGCACTTTGAGACAGATTGGTGATGGGGTTGGCAGATCACCAGGCAAAGCAGAAATTGCTGGCAATGGACAACGAACTAATTCTCGAGATCGCTTATAGAACTGTCAGCAGCTCAGAAATAGCAAACAAAAATTTGGATGTGAGCCAACAAGACTTTCTGGTCTGGAGGGTTTTCCGCCAACAGTGCTTCCGTTGCAGAAAGTACAACCATCACCCAGAAAACTGTTTCTTCAATAATTCCATATGTCACTGTTGCAACAAAAAGGGACATATCAAAGCCAGATGTGCAAATAAAGAAAGAAAAAAACTCAGGTGGACTCAAAATTGTAGTTAACACCCAGCTGCGGTCAAAGCACTGGCAGAGAGATACCCAGGGACCAACACTTTTCAGAAGAAACATTCCCTTAGAATGGCTGAAAATTGGTTCAATACTGAAAGTAAACCACGAAGACAACATCCAACCAGAACTTAACCAGATTCTCAACAACCACGCCATGGTTTTCCAAAAAGGCTTGGGAAAGATCAAAGGGGTTCAAGCCAAACTGAAATTAAAAGAGAATCTGGAAGCAAAGTTCATCAAAGCCATAACAGTTCCATTTGCCATGAAAGGAAAAATTCAAGCTGAGTTAAATAGATTAAAAGATGAAGGCATAATAAAACCAATAGAAAGCAGCGACTGGGCAGCACCCATCATACCTGTATGCAAAGGAAATGGTGAGATTCGCATTTGCGGTGATTACAAGCTCTAAAAGTACCAGAATACTCCATGCCCAAAACAGAAGAACTATTCCAAGCACTAAATGGAGGGCAAAAATTCAAAAAATTAGACTTGTCACAGGCATACCAACAAATAGAGTTGGACAAAGTATCAAGACAATATGTGACAATCAATACCCATCTGGGACTATTCACCTGTACACGCGCCGTACGGAATTTCACCAGCACCTGTGATTTTTCAAGCTACAACGGACAAATTACCACACGGAATAGAAATAGGATGTTACCTTGATGATATTATCATCATCAAGGGCTGAAACAACAGGGAACACTTACAAAACCTTGAAACGGTCCTCAGCAGACCACAACAGGCCAATGTACGATTGCAACAGGATAAGTGTGTCTTTATGCTGCCCTCAGGGATTTAGAATCGACAAGGAGGGGGTATGAATGGATCCAGCGGCCACAAAAGCCGTCTGCAAAGCCCCATATCCAAACAAGTTGGAATTACTGTCCTTTCTAGGGCTTATAATTCACTATTGGAAACATATCCCTAACATATCTACACTATGCACCCCCCAAAACTACTTACTCAAAAAAGATCAAAAATGGTACTGGAATATGGAAAATAAAAACACGGTTGATCAACGAAAGGAACTATTAACATCAACAACTGAGGTTCTGATCCACTACAACCCAAACAAGGAAGTGACTTTAGCCATTGATCCTTCACCAGTAGGACTGGGAGCAGGATTGTCCCAAATCACAGTGAAGGGTGAGCAATCAGTGGCATTCGCTTCACGGACATTAACTGCAAGCGATCGCAATTACACATAACTGGAAAAAGAAACTACAATTTTGGTGTAAAAAGATTCCACCAATATCTCTACTAATCACTGACAACAAACCTCTAAGTTTGATTCTGGGCTCCAACAAAGGAATGCCAATATTAGCTACAGCCAGGACTCAAAGATGGGCCATGCTACTAGCCGCATACAACAATGAGGTAAAACATAAACCAGGAACAGTCAACAGCCATTCGGATGCCTTATCATGTTTACCACTACTCGAAACTAAACAAAAAAAAAAATTATGAAATGGACAGCAGAAGCAGCAGTGGTCAACCAAGAACAACTTCAACAACTGTCCATTAGATGATCAGCAAAGAAACTTGAAAGGAGGTAACATTAAGCAAAGTCTTATACTTCACCCTTTATGGATGGCCAGAATCTGAGGTCATACCAGAAAACCTGAAAATTTATTTCACATGCCGCCATAAACAATCAGATGAAGAAGGATCTTTACTTTGGGGTACCTGTACAATTATCCCGGCCAAATGGCAAAACACCACAACCATCCAGGAATGGTACGAATGAAAGCGCAGGGCTGTATGCATGTTTGGTGGCCATCAATAGACAGAGACATTGAAACAACAGTGAGAAAATGCAAAATATGTCAGTCAGTGCAGCCAAAAATGACGCAGGTCGAGGCTAGTCAAGGGAGATACTTCCTTATAGTGGTGGATGCACATTCCAAATGGCCAGTAGTTTCACATATGAAAAACACTAAAGCCGACTCTACAACTGAAGGTCTACAGGCCATGTTTGCCACATACCGATTACCTCATGAATTGGTCACGGAGAATGGACCCCAGTTTACATCAGAACCTTTTAAGAGATTTAGGTGTGACAACAATAGCAGACATATTTTGTCGGCACCCTATCAACCAAGTATTAATGGGGAGGCAGAACGCTTTGCTCAAACATTCAAAAAGGCGATGAAAACCAAGAAATTTCTAAACGCCTCCTGGACTCACAAGATTTCAGAGTTCCTATTGGGGTACAGAAAAACACTGCATTCTACCACAAAATGCACCCCAGCAGAAATGATGTTTGGCCGCAACCTCCGGACAAGGCTGTCCACAGATCACCTGGATCTGGGCCTCCATTTAGAAAAAATCCACATCACCACAAACTTTACCAAGAGCACTGTAGGTGGGCAAGAGAGTACTAGCACAAGGTTACAGACAATACAAAGACCCATGGGTGGTAGGGGTGATCCTACAAAAGTTAAGCCCCTGTTCTAGTAGGAGACAGACTATGGAAATGAAACATTAACCAATTGCGAGTATTGTCTGACACTAAACTCCATGAACCACCTCATGACCTGGAGGAGGTAGAACCAGAACTGCCGTGGCCTGCCACAGCAATCCAACCCCTTGGGGTGAGTGTAAGAGGGGCGTAAATGGGTAGCCCAGTAGCTGCGACAAGCAGCCCAGCGCATAGAACCCCAAAGGCTGGCAGTTGCTGTCAACCCAACTATCTATGGGTTCCACCCAGAACAGCCCCGAGCAAATACCGGTCCAGCATGCCACACCCAGGCAGTACAAGAGAGAAAGAAGACCACCCAAATGCGTTAAGGACCATGTTCCATAATTAAGCTCCTTTCCATATTATAATCACTAGTAGTCATGGGCCTGATGAAGTAATGGTAGTTAGAGGGGGCCTATTCAACATTTATTACACAGGGTGTGTGGGGGGGGGGGGGAAGTGTTGTACATGTTGTACATCAAGATGCCCATGTCATGATTTCACCCCTCCATATATATATATATATATATGTATGTCAGTAGCCATGTTAGTCTGATGGTATTAAAGAATGAGAAAAGCACCTCGTCTCTGAGTCCTAATTGTGTAAGTGCATACACAACAAATTTTATAACCAGATACTTCTCCATACTCTTTTAATCTAACTTTAAAATTGAAGTGATATGTTTCCTCCATTATATATAGTTATGATTGACTACTGTATTATATGGAGCTGGCCCGTCCACTGATGACACATTCCCTATGACTCCTCCCCTGTGGTCCTAGGTTTTAAAGGTTGAGCTACCTCCCCCATCCCAACATTCCTATACCTGGATCCGGGCCAGCAAGGTTCTTCTGTACATTAAAGTCTATCGTTCCCTCTACCTTGTCTTTGTGATTACTGGTAGTGCACTACAAAAATGATGCAAAGAATTTAAAGGATCTGTTAGTTCAATCATAAATCCTTCATCAAACAATGTAATTTTGGCTGCTTTAGGTCTCACTACTGCTTTTTTTGATTTTGTGTCAATCCAATTATCAGCAAGCAAACCAGCTCCCAAAATGGTGGATGTACTGTGGAAAATGCAGGAAATTGACCTGCATTCAACACAGGTTTTTATCTGGGCTGATGATATTGCTGATGATGTCACTTCCTGTCCATGCAAGCCTGGAAGTGTCAGTCTTGCACTCGACTCCATAGTGTGTGTATTGGCTTCCTTGTGTAGACATCAACTCAACAAAGTGTACAGTGATTCCACAATGTGTACACCAACATCTATAGTAGCTCAGTATAGAATACTTTGCTACAATTTATCCATTATTGGATCAAGACAGCAATTAAAATCACTCTATGATTTTGCTAAATGCAAAACTGTATCCCATATAAAATCTTCATCATCCATGTTTGGTGCATAAATACTCATAATTGTCCATTTTTCAGAATAAATTTGACAATGAACTAAAACATATCTTCCCACAGAATCCATGATCACATCTTGAATTTTCACTGGTCATGTTTTTTTTTAAATTAATATTGCTACTCCTCTTGCTTTAGAGTTAAAGTTGAAGCTGCCACTTGACTCACCAAATCTACTTTTAGTTATAAATGTTCCTTCTTTGTCTTGCAAGAATGCAATATCTATTTTCATCTTTTTCATATAAGCTGGTATTTTTTTCCTTTTTTATTTTACTATTTAGCCCATTAACATTAAAACTAAGAAAATTTAATGTATTTGCATCCATTATCTTGAGTCCTGATTTCCTAGCTCTCCTACATCAAACCCAACTGACTCCTGTGAAGGTCTCTGTCCCAAAGAAAAATACCAAAAAAAGAAAGAAAAAGATTTAATGAGATATAAATACAAACCCCCAAAAAATGCTAAATGAAAAACAAACAGCCCTACCCCCCTCCACGAGAAAGGTTATGGTTCCTGCCACAAAATGGCACATAATTGATAAGGATAAAAATTAATTACAAAGTTCATGGAGGTCTGGCACCTGCTGCTTCAAGATCAGCATTAACTTGCTCTTCATCAATTATGACAGTTTCACTTTGGTCCTCTGGATCCTTCTCTATCTCCTGTTGACAGATTAAAACCTACCTTTTTGGTGTAAGCTGTATCTGCAGCACTCCCCTTTGCACTTCTCGCTGAGGACTTGAACTTTCCACGCTCACTTGTTGTTCCTCCTTAAATGAAGGAAGTCATTCTGCAAAAGCCTTTGCTTCTTATTCTTCCACAAAAAAAAATTAGGTTGGCTATTGTCCAGGAGAACCCATGTTATTTATTACGAGCTCCTGTTTTAGTAAAATGGGATTATCACTTCAAGGGATAGTAGAGACAGGAGGGACTGAATGGTCACAGTTAACATTTAACATTTCACACAAGCACAAGTCCCAGACTGCAATAATTTGATAAATTGGAAGAACTAAGGAAAGTTTATCATAGTCTGTTTCAGATCAATACATTTTGCAGACATTGTGTTTTTGAATGACTGGGCATTTTCGGTGGGCTGACCTGTGCCAGAAGGGTGTTCTGGGCAGCAAAGTGCTTCATTTTGATTGTGACTAACAGTGGAGGTCACTTGGAGAGACAGGTTCCAGGGTCTTGGAAGCTTCATGGAGGCTGCCCATTTCAAGTCTTGCCTACAAAAGGATAAAGACCAGGACCAGGACTGTTGTGACAACTCGTGTGGATGATCATTTCTTCAAAGGCAATACAAGAAAAATTCATGAGTCTGTCACAACTTCCAATCCAGTCTTCCCATCAGTTCAACATTAATTCTGGGCATCAAATTCCAAAGGCCTATGTTTCAACACTGAATTTGAAAGACTGAACTTTGAAGTAACTTTCTAGATTTTGGCTTGGACTATAATGGTTTGGGTATATTACACACACACACACACAAACACACACACAAACACACACACACACACACACACACACACACACACACACACACACACACACACACACACACACACACACACACACACACACACACACACACACACACACACACACACACACACACACACACACCTGTACATAGTTGGGGATAGATTTAGTGTTAAAGATAGTTTAAGAGTGAAGACTATAGTTTAAGAGTAAGAAATAAAATTAGTGCTTTAAAATTAAACACTGTCTGCTTCATTGCCTATGCTGCTCGTTGTGCGCGGTTCATAACATATTAAATGGAAAAAAGTAACAGAGAAAAAAAAACATATATTCTTAAACTAAGAATCAAAGGAGAGTTGCTGGTCAAGTTATGGAGTCCACTACTAATAATAATAACTATGGGATCATTAAAAAAAAATCAAAGATAATTAATCCTCAAATTTTGAAAGTAATTGAGAAAAGGACCCCAAAGAGAAAGAAAGTTAAGATCCATTGTAGTAGTAAAACACCTATTTTTTTTTTACCAGAGACAGGCACACCATCACACCTGACAACCACTGAGAGTTTGATTCATTGAGAGGGACAGCATCTTTCCAGCTCAACAAAGTAGCCCTCTAGCAATGAGGGAAGTAAAAGCCACTCCATGGGTTTGTGAAGAATTCAATATTAAATCCATTGGATAACTCACTCCAAAAGTAGCAATAAAAGGGCTAGGAGTCAAATTAATATTAAGAAATTAAAGAGAGAAGGACATAGCCAAAATATATCATGTGAAGTACCTTCCTCAGTTATGCATTTATCACTTTTTGAGGAAATATTAGGATAAAATTTAGCTAACTGAACTTTGAAAAGTGGGCCAGATGGACTTTAAATTGAATTAATGAATGCCTAGCACAAAGAGAAGATGAGTGAACATGTTTCAAAATAGAACCAATCCTATGTAGTTTTGGCAAATGTTAAAAGACTTGTTCCCATTATTTCTTAATACCACCCAGGGAACTATCCTTAGATCTTAAAAGTAATTCATAAAGGGCAGAAAGCAATGCTTTATGAATTACTTAAATTTAAAATTATATACTTCCCAAATAAGGTTAAAATCTAAATCCTGGAAAAGCTTCAACATTAAAGCATTTAAGAAGCTCCTAATCAGTAGATAACAAAAAAAGTAATGTTTAGATATTTTAAATTTAATAGATAATTATTCAAAAGAAGCCAAATTTTGGTCAATATATGGATCTAGAAAGATTGGGTGCCCTAGCTTAGCTACTGAGTATAACCAATATTTTGGACGAAAGTTAAAAAAAAAAAGAGTTACATAGAATAGGGCTAATCAAAAAATAAACTATGGTAACCAAAATGTTTTCTTAATTGAAACCAAATTCTCGAAGTGTATCTGACGACCAAATTATCAGTTAACTTGGAAGCCAAAAAAGGTAAGGGTGCTCTAAGTATCGATAGGAGAGAATACCATTTAGTAGACTTAATCTCTATGTCAATCCATCTTGAAGCACCTTGGTATTCATTATAATGAATGCAATTAGTAATATATCTAACATTCGCTGCCCAGTATTAAAAATATGAAATTAGGCAATGCCAAACGTCCATTTTTTTTAGTATTTTGAAGGTATTTTTTGAGTCAAGGAGCTTGTTTTTCCAAACAAAAGAAGAGATGAGAGAATCTAATGAATCAAAAAAGGATTTAGAAACAAAAACAGGTACAGTTTGAAAAATATATAAGAATGTAGGCAAATTATTCATTTTGATAATATTAACACATCAAATTAATCGAAAGAGGAGACCTTTGAGATAGGGACTTCTTCACATAATTCAGTAGGGAAAGGAAATTTTCCTTAAAGAAATTATTAAACTTTTTTGTAATAGTAATGCCTTATATAGTTAAATTGATTTTTAACAAGTTTATAAGGGATAGAGGAATCAAAGGAGCAGGAAGAGTTGAAAACTCTTATACAGGTTTAATTTATAGCCTGAAAATTGTCCAAATTGACAGAGGAGTAGCAAAATATGTGGAATTAAATAATCAGGATAAGATATGTAAAGCAGAAGATTATCAGCATAGAGAGACACTTTATGAGTATTTTCAGCTCTAGAGATTCCAGAGATCTCTGCTGATAGCCGAAAAGCAACCACGAATGGTTCCAAAGCCAAATTCAATAGAAGAGAGCTTAAGGGACAACCCTGTCTGGTTCCACAATGCAGTTTAAAGGGTTTGGATTTAACTGAATTAGTTGAAGCTGAATTTAAGGAGAGCACTGCAAGTACTTCCCAATTGACAGAGTCAAAGAATTTAGTAATCTCTGACTCTAAGCCCTTGTGGAGTTATTTTCTGAAGCACGTGAAAGAGTGGGCCTTGCACTAAAAATGTCCTCAACCAACTTACCTCCAGTGTATAGCGATAAAAGTAAAACATAAAAACACTATGCTGGAGAAACTCAGCAGGTCAAACATTGTCCTTTATATAGCATAGATAAAAATACATAATCAATGTTTTGGGCTTGAGCCCTTCATCAGGGTATGGAAAAAATGTTGGCAGGTGTCAGAATTGGCTAGGTGAATAGAGAGCTGAGGGAAAGAAGACAGAGGGAAGGAAAGGAGAGCAAAGCACTGTATAGCACAGATGGCACAGCACGGCTTCCTGATAATTAAGGTTCATGAGAAGAGCCTGAAAAATATAGACCATTTCTCATAACTCAGAATCAAACTCTCAGTGAGGGGAGATATTGATGATCAAACGCAGTCATCTTCAATGTAGCAGTGTGGTCTTTCATTAATTAAGGAATAGGGTATTTGAGTATCAAGCCCTCAGATGTAATGCAAAGCTCATAGCCAATTGGACAGGAGTGGTTTTCAGTATGCTTCTGAGATCTAGATTACAATAAGGAGGCACCTTAAGGCACTGAAAAGTAACAGTGAATACTGTCTCCACAAGATCCTCCAATTCACGGTCAAATAAGAGAACTAACATCAGGATTAGGGTTAGGGTTAATAGGCCAACATCCTCTGGGTCCGAATGAAGGGTTCCAGCCTGAAATGTTTACTATCTATTGGCTTTCATCAATGTTGCCTGACCTGCTGAGTTCCTCAGCATTTTGTGTGCTGCCCCAGTTTTCTAGCATTTACAGTCTTTATTGTTTGCATCCTCGGGTAGGCTGTGTCATCTGCATGTCTAATATCAGACTCCCAAACAGTCACTCTATTCTGAGTTTTGCCACAGAACAGAGGAAGAGATCCAAGGATATGTTCAAAAGACTGTCTTGAAGAATGCAACATTCCCAAGGACTCTTGGGGATTCTTGGCCCATGACCAAGGAAAGTGGAGAAGGGACATTCCCAATGAGACTCAGAATCTCAAGTTCTAGAATTATAGATTCGGAAGGAGCACACCGCCTCACAAAAATAAACTTCACCTGCCCCATCAGACATCTCAAGCAACATCTGTGGATGTTTCTGGTTCCCACATCAGCCTCATCAGTCATCTCAAGACCACATTAGAAATAAGTCATCCTCAATCTTGAAGGACTGACTGTGAGAGGAAAAAGGAAGGGAAGCAGAATCTTGCAAGGGGTAAAGGAATCTGAGCAGACTTCCAAAGAACTGTGTGCACAGGAGGCGGCTTATGGTAGGAAATTGCCTGATATAAATGCTTGCAATTTTGGGAGCCCTGCTATATAATTAGTTTATTGTTATATACATTTTACAATTCTTACCTGCTGTAATTGAATAGGTACTTTGAAAAAATAAAGAAAAAATCTGCAATAATATGCTTAATTGAATTCCAAAACCAGTCTGTGATGCAATCATTCAGTGTAGACTTTCCACAGTGCACAGTTTGAGAAGAATATCCAATGACATGTCAAATCCTCTCAACCTCCTTAGACAGTAGAGGTATTGGTCTGTCTTCTTCATAGTTGCCTCGATGTGCAGGTTCCAAGAGAGGTCTTCAAAAATATGGTTTCCAGGCACTTAAAAATCAACCATACGGTTCTTGGTCTTGGAGACATTGGCAGCAAGCCAGTTGTTCGGGCTCCATGCAACCAGAATCTCAAGCTCTATTCTGTATTCTGACATTATTTCCAGTAATTCAGCCAACAACATGGAGCTATCACCTAATTTGTCAAACAGGTTGCAGCTGAATTTGGCTATGCAGTCATGAGTATGCAGGAAGTTGAGCAGACATCTAAGCACAGATGCCCCTGTGTTGATGGTCTGCATAGAGGAGGTGATGATGCTGATTGGCACTGATTGAGCTCCGCTGATGAAGAAGTCGAGGATCCAGTTACAGATGGATGAGTCCCAAATCCTTTATTTTGGTCATAACTTTTGCTAGTATGCTGGTGTTGAATGCCTGACATAGGTATTCCTGTGGCCTAGATGATCTAATGTAGAGTGAAGGGTCATCAGGGTGGCATCTGTTGTTGGCCTTTTGTGATGATAGGTGAATTGAAGTGGATCCAGGACCTTGCTGAGATAGGTGTTGATCTGTTCCATAACCAATCTCTCAAAGCACTTCATCACAGTAGATGTGAGTGCCACAGGCCAATAGTCATTGAGGCATGTCACCTTGCTCTCCTTGGCTTTGATAGGATGAAAGTCCTTTGGAAGCAGGTAGAGATGTCTGACCACTCTAATAAGAGGTTGAAGATGTCTGCAAAGACCGCAGCCAGTTGCTTCACATAGGTTTAAAGGACATGGACAGGTAAAATATAGACAGATGCTTTTTGATAATTCACCCGCCTGAAGTTTCTGCTCACATTAGCCTCAAAAATTTGGAGCAGAGTCACCAGGGGCTGACGAGGATTTTTTATGGTTTTCCTTTTTTGAAGTGAGCATAGAGCATAAGCGAGCAAATCAACCACATATCTCTTGAGATTCAAAGGTCTATTTCTTTCTGACTGGGGATCCCTCTGGCTACTCTAAGGGCTTAGTACTGTACCCATATAAACCTAAAACAGGAATCATGTTTCCTGATTAAAACCAGGAATTAGAGTCAACATTCATAGTGAAATCAAATGAGTGCTTTAATGAAAGGGAACACCACCTGAACTCGATGCAGATCACGCTTAGAGGAGAGAAACTATTTGGAAGTCCTTCTCTGTGTTGGAACCGATGCCTTGGATGGAAGAAACATTTGAGGGAGTGCAGAGCCGGAGAAGTAGTAAAACAAGTTATAGGATAGGAACCCAATAGTGGACGCAGACAAGCCCAGTAACTGGCAGCAGTGAAACAAGCCATTGAGCCCACTGAATCTACGCTAGATACATTTATTACCACTTCCCAGCTCAGTCCTTAGCCCTGCAGGTCACAGTTCTTCAAGGGATAGTTGCGGCAGGGTTCCTTCTGTCATTTAAAAGAAGGTTGGTTGTGTACATGGATGTGAGGGGTTGGAGGGTTATGGGCGGAGAGCAGGAGGGGGAAGCTAGTGGAGTTGTTCAAGTGAACCGGCGTGGACTTGGAGGGCCGACATGGCCTGTTTCCATGCCATAAACAGTTATATGGTTATATGGTTAGTTATATGGTATGTAACAGTGTGCAAAACCTGCCACAGTGGTCAAGCATCTATCTGACAATCCAGCTTGGTTTGGAATTGTCACTCTGCGTTGGTGACGGCCTTGCAGAGGTTGTACCTGGTCTTTCTGTAAACCTCTAAATCTCTTCACCTAAACACCACAAATTTCCCTTACCCCAATTTAGAACTTTTGCTTTCACTTTTAACTTTAGCCTTGATCATATAATTCTAAATTAACTTGAATTGTGATCATTATTGCAAAAGTGCTGTCTCACTTTCACTTCTTCAATGTGGCCAGATTCATTTTCTAAAATGTTTTTGTTTAACATGCTACATGCTGGCTAACAAAGTTCTCTAAAATGTAATTTGGGAATTCTGTTTCCTTTTACACTGGCATTCTGTTAACATCCCGAAAACATAAACCCTCGACATCAGGAATGTGCCTGCAAAATTGTTCCATTGTTTCCCTCATACTGTTTGGCGTTCCCTTTTTTTGCTCCTTTGCAACATTCAGGAAGTAAAATCCATAAACATTTTGCAATAACAATGTCTGCAGGAAGGTGGGGAAGTGGAAGTGTTCAAGAAGAATATACTATTTTGATAATTATGAGAAATGAATCATGTCAAAAACCGACAAATCCAAATATGGAAAAAAATTATAATGTCAATAGCATAAATTATATCATATATCAAATTAAGGTGGAGCAAAAAACAATTGGATTATGAAAAGTTGAACTGAGTTAAAATAAAACGTGGCTATCAGAACAGGATATTCAGTTAGCCGCATCTATCATTCTTTATAAATTACATCTGTCAATCTTTCTGCTTCACATTAGACCACTCAAGTATTTTTGCTCTTGTTTTAGAATAACCTTTTAGAAAGCGAAGATAATTGGTGGCAGGTTGAGAAGAATGATCAACTGCAAGGTATCCACACAATATAACTGAAGCTGGCACTGTGTACGTGGGACCAGAGTGCGAAACATTGTAAGAAATATTGAATAATTTGCCATGTGCTCTTGGAGGAAAAAGGCCGGGGTTCAAAATTACATGCAACAAACTTGATGTCTTCAGATTAAGCAGCTGCTCCTGGACTGTTATTGATGTTGTGTTCTTCCCCTGCCTACCTCATCTCACCCAAACTCTGTGCATTGCTTTAGAGAACTCCCAGAACACATGTACCGAGTGTCAATTACAAGTTACTAAGAGGCAGGCATAAAAATAGATCTATGCCCTTCAGCACGTGGCATATCATTAAGTAATCTTTCTTTTCATCACTCCAAAAGTACAAGAAAGTAGGTAGAGATGTTCTGGTCAACTTTCGCCACAGATTTAATGATATGCATTTTCAAATGTCTGTATCTTGTACTCTGCTTTAACCCATGATTAAAAAATACTTTAATTGCAAGACCAGACAAAACGTGCTTAGGTTTTCAGCGTCTATATGGTAAAAATATTTTACTGAGAAATATGCGTAGTTTTAATATTATTTTGGAGTTACGAAAGAATGTGTGAAAAAAGAACAGAGTCGCCTATAGAGTAACAAGGTTTGAAATATGTTAAAGACATATTACCTTCATGACATTTTGGGTGAAAAGTTTACAATGCCATCCAACAAGGCCAACAGACACTGAAATAACTGTTTTCATATCCATGCCATAGTTGAAGTTTATTAAGTGCATTTATAATTAATCTTCTCTTTGGCTTGGCTTCGCAGACGAAGATTTATGGAGGGGCAAATGTCCACGTCAGCTGCAGGCTCGTTTGTGGCTGACAAGTCCGATGCGGGACAGGCTTTAGAAACACCTACACTATTCTGGCATTGACCCAGCCTGTTCTTTCTTGGCGTTGCCTCGCAACACGATCCAACAAATAGATTGAACTTGTGTTAATTGTACAGAATTTCACATATCTTTATAGCCCATGAACCCAGCAATGCTTATGTTTGGAATGCACACTGTACAGTGGTTATAATTAGAAGCAAGGTTCCCAGAAGTTACAGTTAGATATAAACTGCTTGAAACACTCTGCACGTCAAGCAGGATGCATGGAAGGAGAAAGCGAGTTGTTTCAAGTCAAAGAGTCTCAGCATCTCAGGAGACATCTCTAAATAAAGAAACAAAGCAGGTCACAGATCCTAGGGTATTTGTCCTAAAAGGTCAACTGTTTCTCATACCACAGATGTTGCTGACCTACTGAGTGTTTCCAGCATTTTCTGTTTTCATTTCAGATTCGCAGTCATCTGCAGTTTTTAGCACTTTCCAATACTATAATTAGATACAAAGTTTCATCCAGTGTTCTAACCAGACTCTTCCGATAGATTCTAGAGATGGCAAGAGGATGAGGTGAAAAGGGTCTGGAGGAGAGGGTTAATGATCAGATTGGACAGCAAGTTTCAGGGATCAGCATGGAAAACAAAGTGATAGGGAGGTAAGTGAGCACTGTGAACAAGAGGCAAGAGGAAATTATTGTAAGGTGGGAGTGGACAGGGGTAAGAGTAAAGCAATTACATTGACTGGAAAGTAATTGAAAGAAGGTGAAAACAGAGCATGGTAACCATAGGAAATGCAGAGATGATCAGGAGAGAGGACACAGAAAGGGAATAATATGAGAAGTCAACTCAGGATATGGTGGTTGAGAATTTATATCAACAGACAAAAATTCTGATCTAAGAGAAACAGCTGAAAAAAAATCAATTCACTTTGTGACAGATTATATCATATTTTACATTGTATATAGATATGTTTTTGAAGGAGATAGATTATGGGGTTTTAGTGTAGGTCACAAACAAACACAAATACTTCTCAAAACAGATCTCATTGAAAATGCAAGAGCTTTGCTCAAAGCAGACAGTCCCGGCTCCGAGTGCCAGTGCGAAAACTTTGAAGAATGCCTATAGAGACTTCACAAGTAGGTGTTAATTGGACATGCTGTGGAGTAATGGATTATTAACAGATGAACGGACTCATAAGTTTGGATCCGGTGCCGCAATCTGTCTGGTTGCAGTTTGCTGTTCTAAGAGGGTCATATGGTTTTGCAAGGAGAGAGAGAGAGAGAGAGAGAGAGAGAGAGAGAGAGAGAGCGCAAACCAAACAGGCTTTCCCTAAGAGAGAAATAGAGAACTGGTTTCTGCAGTCATGGCAAGCTGGCAGCTTGTTCAAACCCCATTTTGAAGATGGGTTGTGAGTTTTGAGTTCAGCCTGTTGAAAACCCTTGTGGTCCATACAAGAGGAAGTAGCTGCCTAGAATCTTTCACCTGAAATAAGGGAAACAAAAGGAACTCTGTGGTGACCTGCAGAAGAAGTTATCATTTGAAAAACCCTGAATGGGGCAAGTTTCTTCAGCAAGACACTGAAGTTACTGATGGAAGTAAATCAGTTTGTGTGTATCCAATGAGCAATGAATCTCTCTCTAAAACCAACAAGAACCTTCCTGAACAGTAACCATTTAAGCACCAGAGCATGGTGAAAATTCATAAATGTTAAATTCTGTGCACAGTATAAGAATTGCCTGATACTGGTGAACTTAGAGGAGTGAGAAGTGAGATTGGACTGTGAATCAAAGAATTTTCTAAGTGCATACACATGCGCTTAGAATTAGAAGGGGATTAAGTTAGGTTAAGTTAATAGTAATAAGTTAAAGTTTGATCCTATTATTATGTTTAAAGAAAATTAAAAGTAACTTGTTTAAGTAACTATTTGTTTTGGTGAATTTCTATTGCTCCTAGGTTTGGAGGTCCTCTGGGCCCGTAGCAACTCTACTACATAGATTTGTAGCATCTACCAAAGCAGTGCTACCAAATGAATGCACACTACTCACAGCTGTCAGTAGAATGACTTTAATCACACGATCCGCCCTCTTTTGCGACATTTCCGCTTCGGAAGCCCGAAACTGGAAGTGACATCATGAAACACCCACGAAGCATTCCAAAAGCATATATTTCTGCCCCAAGACTTTGGAGGCCCCACACCATCTTCTTGGGTGAGTGCACTGCGGCGATTCGGTCTTTCTCAGGCCACGACCACTCGGCCTGCTGCACTACACCCCCCCAGAATCGCCGTTAAAACATGCACATGCAGTGGGCTTGGGAGGGTGATCTCTGCACCTTATGGAAGGGATATAGCACAAGTTCAAGTGTGAGGGCTTTAAATGGTTCACCTTGAATAAGTCCATCTTTCCATCAATGTCCAATGTGAACATTAGGCTGTCACCCCACAAAGCCTTGAAAGGTCCTTCATATAGCTTTCACAGTGGTGTGCCCTGTCCTTGCCGCCAGACAAATACATGCTGTCGAATGTAGATTCACCATGGGAAGATGCATCACCATGGTATCTCACTGAAGGAGGATTTTGTACAGGATTTTAAAGTCTCTGCAGAACATTAAACTCACTAAAATCTGTGTCAAAGTGCAGGTCACCTGGGACAGTCAAAGGGGTACCATAAACCATTTCCACAGATAAAGCGGGCAAATCTTCCTCCAGCACAGTCCTTATCCCCAGTAGTACCCAATCCAATTGGGGCCTATGAGCCTGGCTTTCAAGGCACACTTAAGGTGCATGTGGAAGTGTTCAACCAACCCATTTGACTGTGGGTGATAGGCAATGGCATAGTAATTGACTTCCACAGAAATCTGCCAAACCAGTCCATAAGGATGACATATGCTGGGCCCCACAATCTGACATGATGTAGGTGGGAACCTCAAATTTTGCTTCCCAGTGGTTGAGTAACACCCGGGAACAGGTTTTAGCATCATTGGCAAGAGGAATGGCTTATGGATATCAGATAAGACGGTTGACCACCCTGAGCAGATATCTCATGTCCCTGCTTACTGGTAGAGGATCAATGAGGTGATGAACAAATGATCGAACTGGTGCTCCATGGGAGAAAATTTTGCACTGGGGCCTTTGTATGTCTATGAATTTTGGACTGCTGACAGGTCACACAAGACCTGGCCCACAGCGTGACATCCCTTCTCAGCCCATGCCAGACAAATCTTGATAACATGAGGTGCACTGTGGCTCTAATAGAAGGATGGGAAAGGCCACGGATGGAGTCAAATAGGCGCCGTCGCCAGGATAGTGGGAGAATGGGGTGGGGTAGTCTGGTGGAAGGGTCGCACAATAATATGGGGCCCTGTGGGTGTGGTTGAAAATCCATCACTTTCAACCCTCTGCACATCCTGATCTGTCAACTGGTCTTCAGTCAATTTCACCACATCGAGGCCACTGCTAAGTGTACAGATGGAGGGTCGGGGCAATGAGTCAGCCACAAAGTTTGTCTTCCCTCCAAATGCCGGACGTCTATGGTGAATTCTGAGATAAAAGTGCTGCTGTTGTCTGTCAGTCCACAGATCCGAAATCATCTTAAAGGCAAATGTCAGAGGCCTATGGTCTGAATAGGCTGTAAATGGCCTGCCCTCCAGCATATATTGGAAATGCCTCATGGCTAGATAAAGTTCCCGATCAAATACACTATATTTGAGTTCCAGTGGCCTGAGGTGCTTGCCAAAAAAGGCTAGCGGGTGCCAACAACCTTGAACGATCTGTTCCAACACAGCACCGACCGCCCTATCAGAGGAATCCGCAGTAAGCACCGTATCAGAATGTGCCGGCAATGTAGCATCTGTGAGCGCAGCCATGGCTGCCTTAAATGCAGAGTCAGCTTCTGGGGTCCAATGAATGTGTTTAGGCCTGCCCTGGAGCAACACAAACAGAGGGCGCAATATGTAAGCAGTGGCCAGAGGGGTGATAAAATGTCACCATACCCAGAAATTCCTGAAGCCCTTTAGTCGTGACAGGTCTGGGGAAGGACTGGATGGCATCAACTTTCTGCTGAATGGGCTTTTCCCCCTCAGGTGTGATATGATGTCCCAGGAAATCAATGGCAGTGAGGCTGAATTGACACTTACCGGGGTTCACCGTGGAGGCCATATTCCTCCATTTGCTGAAACAAATGTGACAAATGGAGTGCGTATGACTGAACATCTGGCCTGGCAATGAGAATATGATTGAGGTGATAAACACAAAGTCCAAGTCTTTACCGATGAGATCCATCAGCCGTCCCCCCCTCCCCCTGAGACGCGGGGTTAGCTGAATGAGAGGATGAGAAGCAGGTCATGGACAAAGGAGGCAGCAAGAACAGGGTATGGAAGGTGAAGTGGATGCGTGGTAGTGGAGAGGGATGGTTGTGGGGTGAAGGGTTGACTGGGGTTAGGTGGCGGGGTGCAATCTCAGTGCTTGCCATAGCCACTATTTTCCTTAGATAATCCACTGTCAGCCCCTGGTTTATCTTCCCAAAAAGAAGCAATTCGTAATCATCCAAGTTCAATTCTAAAGTAAAAACACTGCATGAATGTATTGGGAGAGTACAGTGGTGAGGTTTGTAGACCTACTGCCTCACAGCACCGGTAGTTGGGTTCAATCTTAATCTCAGGTCCTGTGCTTGTAAATCTTCCCTGTGACCACATGAGTTTCATCAAAGTATTCAGATTTCCTCCAAAGGACTTGTTGGTTCATAAGATATTTGGCTACTGTACAAGAGATAAGTGATAAAAGCTTGGGTGGGTGGTGGGGGATTGATGGGGATGTGGAGAGAATGAAATTGATGTAGTACTGGTGGATTATTGATGTAAATAGGTGCATGTTAAACAGTAGAAGAAGAATTCTACATAAATGTCAATTTAATCCCAGAACCAACAGATCAGGTAAAGGTCACTGAGCCATGAAAAGGATATAAATAAGTTGGAAATGGTGCAGAGAAGTTTCAAGATTCCTTCCTTGTTATGAAATAAAACAGGTGTAATATGACATAAAATTTGCTTTAGTCTGACATAAGACAGATGATTCACCATCACAAGAAATTGCCAGAAACCTCTTACAGTTGGAGAAAGAGAAGAAAAAAAGTCTATCCAGTCATCGAATGTCCATGAATTCACCTCCAGCACTCCCACAGCCTCTTCCACCACAAAGACTCCAATCCAAACCATCAGCAACCCAAGCTCCAGATCTAAAACTCCAGCACAATCAGGAAGTCTTCAGCATCCTCTGCATCCTAGTTTTGATAATTGGTACCACTTCAGCCAGTCTCCAGCAATCTGCATCCTGGTGTGAGTCCTTTGACTGCAGTCATTAGAAGCCCACAGCCTGAGTAGGTTCTTCGTCTCAAGTCACCAACAGCCTGCTGCCTGTGTGTTCTTCAGTCACAAACCCCCTTACTGGTCTTCCACTGTGGTCACTGTCCTGATAGTCATCTCCTCTGCTTCTCCTTCACAAACGAGGACTAGTCTCTCCATTTTCTGATGCCCTGCTCTAGTCCTCTGCTTCCCTGGAGTCAGCAACCCCTCTCGGGTGCATCACCAAGTCACAAGGACTTCCATGCCAGATCATCAGAGATGTCCTCCTTCTTCAAACAACATGGCTTTGCCTAGACGATGGCTCTCACTCACATATTCTCCATTACCCACACATCTGTCCTGGTCCCTCCACCACCATACACAAGGACAGAATTCCTCTTGTCTTCACCTACCACCCCACCAGCCTCCACCTCCAACACATCCTCCTCCACCATTTTGGCAACAAATTATGTGATCCCACCACTAGACACACATTCCCCTCTCCACTTTCCCCAGGGACAGCTCCCTCCATGACTCCCTTGTCTACTATTCCCCCCCCCCCCCACCCCACCAATCATCCCTTGGTACCTACCACTGTGACCACAGAAGATGTTCCATTTGCACCCACAGATGTTCCCTTACCACAATGCAGGGCCCAAAACAGTCCTTCCAAGTGATGCAACATTTAACTTGTGTATCTGCAGGGGTCATCTACTACATCCGGTTCTCCTCTTCATCAGAGAGACTGGGTGCAGACTGGGAGATCGTTTTGTTCAACACCTTGTCTCTGTCCACCGCAATAGCATAGATCTCCCAGTGGCCATCCATTTCAATTCTCCATCCCATTCTCTTGCTGACATGTCTGTCCATGGTCTCATGCACAGCCAGACTGAGACCACCCACAAATTGGGAGCAACCACACCTCATCTTACAACCAGATGGCATTAATATTGACTTCTCTGGCTTTCATTAACCCCCCCCCCCCCCACTTCTTACCTCATCGCCTTCTCCCAGCTTTGTCAATCTCCCTCTTCCCTGTCCTTTCATACAGACAGAATCAATTCTCACCTCATCATATCCAATTAACATCTTTTCTTGGTCTGGACTCCTCCCCATCCAGCACTGTCTGTCTTCTGTGATTTCCTGTTTTTTTGCTTATTCCTTGGAGAAGGGCTCAAGTCTGAAATTTCAGCAATATATCTTTGTCTTCTATGGATTCTGAAAGACCAGCTAAGTTTCTCCAGGATGTTGGTGTGTTTTTTATTACAATCTGTAAGTCCTGCTTTTGTATTTGTTAATTACCTCCCTGAAATCATTCTGCAGGATCACATCTCCATTCCTAATATGTCATTGGTACCAATGAAACCAGGGCCTCCAGCAGCTTATTCTCTCCTCTCCAAATCTTCTGTACCTGCTTAGAGACATCCTTGACCCTGGCACCAAGGAAACAACATGCCATCCAGGCTGACTGTGCCGCTAACCATGCAGTCTCCTACCACTTATTGCATACCATCATGAAACCATAATATAAATACAAAAAAAGATATAATATACTTGTTCTCAGAATGCAAATATCTTTAGGAGGGTAAGCATTTATTGTCCATCACCAAAAAGGACGTTTGCCCTGAAAAGATGGTGCAGGGCCAATGGACCTGATGAATGGCAGATTTATTTCTCTGAACCAAGCAGAGAAGTTATAAACTCTGAGAGTACTTGTCGGAATCTTTTACGTTAAGTGAATATCCTGTCATTCTGATGGAATGAGTTAATATTGTGGATGCTTACACTTGGTCTTCAAAGCCAATTAAGAAGGGGTGAAGAGCATTTTGGGACATATACTTCAATGTCAACAAATTGGTTACATTTGTGCTGAAGCACTTTTTTTCTAGTTTCTGCCTTTTGAAAACCTCCTTGCGTGTAGGATTTAGTATATAATTTGCACTAATAATCCACAAAAATAGTCCAAAAATTATAGTTTCCTGGCTTTATGCCCTAGGAATAGGACAATTAGCTCTCCTGCCATTCACCTACATAAGGGCAACTTACTGAAGCCATTTAACCTACGTGTCTGCGTCTCTTTAGGGTGTGGGAAGAAATTAGAGCACCCAGAGGAAGCCACATAGTTCAGGAAGAGCAATGCAAACACCCCACAAGCAGCATGGAACAACTTAATTCTACCTAGGTTATTGGAGCCATGAGGCAGGAGCCTTCCTCACAACTGCCTCTCCCCATTTTAATTTATTCATTTGTCTGCTACTGCAAAAACAAAATGTATTGCATGGTTTGTTATTTCTTAGTGTGACTAAATTAGGAATTTAGACATATGGCTGTGATCATTCTAAGTTTCATTTCACTCATGAGTTAATACTTGATGCAAATATCAAAAGAAAGATCTACTGCCGCAGACACAAAGAGAGTAAACTGGTAAACATTTTATCATTTACATTTTGCACACATATTTTCCACTCAACATAATAAATGCTGAATTTAACATATCCAGTCACCATATTGCCGTGTGGTTTATCGGCTTGTTACTTGAATTGGTAATTGATTTTTGTTATTGCTTAAAACTTGTAATTTTCATGTTTTTCAAGTCGGTATTCTTGCATCTACATTTATTGTCAATTTATAATTATTTACAGGGAATCCAGACCCAGAAGTAACTTGGTACAAAGGTGACAAGCAGCTTACAGAGTGATGGTAGCGCTGCCACTGATGCGGACCTGTAGGGAGCAAAGATGCAGAATCTAGCCGTCCAGTCAACTGCTGTCAGCTGTGAATGACCTTTGAACTGCCCATTGATGGTCTGCACCCAAGATGGAGGCGTCTATTGATCAGCAGCAGGCCACAAGGGGGTTGCAGACTCCAGGGAAGTGGAGAACTGGTGCAGGGCACCAGAGGACGGGAAAAATCGCGCACTGAGAGAGAGGAGACATCCCGCCGGGATGGTAATGATGACGGCAGACCACTGAGGGGCTTTGCCGCTGAGGGATCAGCGCATGCAGTGGGCTGCTGGCAACTCGAGACGGGGAACCCATGGAAGCTATGGGCTGCTGGAGACTGCTATTGGGAGACCTGCACCGAGGTGCAGACTGCTCAAGACAGGCTCGAGCTGGCAAGAGAGGTGCTAAGTATTGGAACTGGGATGCAAGGAGGTGCCGAGGGCGCTGAAGGGTTCCTGACCATGTTGGAGATTCAGATTTGAAGCTTGGTTTGCCAATGGTTTGGACTGGACTCCGTGGCTACGGGCGCTACAGAAACACTGGAGGTGAATCTACAAACCCTCGGTGACTCTGGGGTTACTCCCTTTTGCTTCTTTCTCTCTGACTGACTGTAAAATCTTTAAAAGGCACAGAGGCAATTCCTGCCAGTGGTTAATCTGTCTACCTTGCAGCAGGCAAAAAGGAATTTCATGTAATATGACACTGTTTTATTACTATGAATCTTGATTCTTGAACCAAAGAAACATGAAATGCTAACACTCAGACTGCACAGGATGGTAGTTTTGAATAGAAGATTTAAAGGACATTGATCAGAAAGAATGGGGGGTGGGGGGGGGGGGAGTGGTAACAAGTGAATATGAGGTAATATGATGAAAATAATAGAATTTTGGTTGCGCTGACCAGGAAACTATTGGGCTATGTCTGGAGGTGATAAATCTGATAAAACCCAGGACATGCTCTTTCTTGCTGCTGCCATCAAGAAAGAGGAGTAGGTGCCACAAGGCTCGTACCAACTGCTTTAGGAACAGTTGCTTCTCCTCCACCATCAGGTTCCTAAACAATGAAAAATCAGAGATTCATTTGAGGACTCTTACTTAGCACATTATTTATTATTGAATATTTATTACCTATCTGTTTATTTATTTACTCTCTGTATTATATTTCTTTGTTTCTTTACATTTCTCATTTTTGTATATGCATCTTTTCTTCAGTAGTTTTTTTATTACATGCCCAATAAGTAGAAATTCTGCCAAGAGTGCAGGAAAAGGAATCTTAGGGTTGTATGTGATGACATGACTGTACTCTGTCAATAAATATGAACTTTGAATAGAGATCAAGTATTGCATTGTTTTTGTTTTTATTTTTTTTTATCCAAACATGAAATAATAAAAAGTACAAAATACAATAATCAAACATTTAATGTCAATTCAATTATACATGATGATATAAACCCCCCCCAATCCCCTCTCCCTCCCCTACAATAAAACCCCAAATGAAAGTATAGAAAGAAAAAGATGAAAAGTAAAAAAGGAAAGAAAAGAAATAAAGAAAAAGAGAAAAAGCCTGATTGCCAAGGAGACACTGTCCACCACACGGTTCTAACCATTTACTTTTTAAATTCTTCCAAGGAGGTTAACAAGGTTCTCAAAGTTTAGGGAAAATATCTATAAATTTATACCTGCAATTTGTAAATACAGGTGCCAAGTTATCAAAAATACATCGTGTTTATTTCTTAAATTGTAAATAATCTTCTCGAATGGAATACAACTATGCATTTCTGCATTCCATTACTCCATATCCAGATGGGAGCCAATTTCCAAGTTACTGCTGTACATTATCTTGCTATTGCTAACATAATCTTAAAACATTTTTTTTGTTATATATTTAATTTCAATTTTGGTCTTATCACTACAATATTACCTAATAAAAACAACATTGCATGTTGTAGAAATTTAATTCCTGTAACTAGATAAGTTCCCAAATTTATACAAAAAGCTCTCACTTTCAGACAGGACAAAGTAGAATGAAAAAAGTGCCTATCTCCTGGCCACATCTAAAACATTGATCTGATAAATCTGACTTCAATCTATTTAATTTCTGCGGCATTAAATATAATGGATGTTTGAAATTATACTGGCCTGTTCTGTGCTGTAAGTGGTTATATGGTTATATGGTTATATTGAACTAATCTATACCTAACATTTATTGTATTTGTCATACTATTGCAACATAACTCTGACCAGTTTTGTTCATCAATATTAATAATGAAATCTAACTCCCATCTCTGTCGAGACCTACAAATTCCATGCTTAGGAGTTCCCTTTTTCAATAAAATGTACATAGCTGAAGTAAATTTCTTTATATTTCTATAATAGATTAACATTTCTACATCACTACATTTCAGTAATGACATTATTGGACACACTTTATCTCTTAAATAGACTTTTAGCTGGTAATAACAAAAAATGTATATTATTTTGTATCCCGTACTTATTTTATAATTGCTCAAATGACATTAAATTCCTTCCTTCATAACAATCTTCTATGTCTAATTCCTTTGCAAGACCAAATATTTAAAAATTGATTATCCATTGTAAATGGAATGTCTATTTTGAGTCAAAGGCATTTTAGATAACACAATTCCCCTCATTCCAATTTCAGTGTTTATCTTATTCCAGGTATTAATCAAATGTTTCAACAAAGGTGTTTCCTCTCACTAGATATTAATTTTGATTCCCATTTGTATATAAAATCTTCTGGAATTCTCTCTCCTATTTTATCAATTTCTGTCTTAATCCATGCCAACTTCTCTCCTTCAAAAAATGAAGCAAGAAGCCTCATTTGAACTGCCTTGTAATAATTTTTAAAATTTGGAAACTGTAAATCTCCTAACTCAAATTTCCATGTTAAATTATCTAACAAAACCTTCATATCATACCCTTCCAAAGTAACTTTCTGACATATTTATTCAATTCTTGAAAAAAACTTCTATGGTAACATTGTTGGCAATATTTAAGAGATACGGTTTTAGCACAATTAACTCTGCCCAGTAATGCTATTGGCAATGCCATTCACTTATTCAAATCTTGTCCAATTTTCTTAAGGAAAGGTAATTCAATCTACATAAATTATTTAAATTATTAAAATTATTATCTACCCGCATCCCTGAATATTTTATTCCATTCACTGGAATTGGGTAAATATGGCATTGTTGCAGAGAAAGAAGGAGGAGGCTTTTGAAGACTGGATTATCTTATATAGTTGATTAGTCCACAAAGATTATAAGTAGTTTGGTTAACACTGACACTAATTATTGAATGGAATGGAATTTATGGAAAGATAAAAGGAATGTAGTGGTGATCGAGGATTTCTCCCATGCAAAATTGTGCTAAGATTCCACATTTATTCTGAGTTCTGATTGAGGGTCAGTGACCTGAAATGTCTCTATTTCCACAAATGCTGATCAACCTGCTGAGTGTAATCAACATTTACAGTTTATAGTTCATTTTAGTCTGGCACAGTTGGCGTAGTAGTTAGTGCAATGCCTTTACAGTGCCAACGATTGGGACTGGGGTTCAAATCCAAAACTGTCTGTAAGGAGTTTGTACGTTCTCCCTGTGTCTGCGTGGGTTTTCCCCAGGGGTTCCAGTTTCATCCCCCTTTCAAAAGCATACTGGGCTTTATCACATTTGTGGCCCGAAATGTGAAGTTAATAAAACATCGAACACAAGTTTTATCAGGTAAACTTCCTAGTGTCTTTATTTTTCAGTTTCCTTTGTTCTCCTGCTTGTGCTCTTATCTCTCTCTCATACCACGTGACTTCCGGTACATCTCATACATATTCATTATCATGACATCCCTCCTTTAATCAGAAATAAACTTTACCTTCACTTACCAATATCCCTCGGAAACCTACAAACATCATAACTAATGGTAATACTATAACTCGACTATATAAAATTTACTTCCTACAGCACTCATACATGCACTTTATGATATAAGATTAAAAAACTGTCCCAAAGTTCTTATTAAAACCATGGCACAAAGTCTTCGCATCGTTTGGGCGCTTTCTGGTTTCTTTTCGGCCTGCCTGCGATATTGTCATCGCTTCTCGGTTGTTCACTCTCAGCGTCGAAAATACTGCTCGCCACGGCTTCGGGTGTTTCTGGTGCTCTAGTCACTTCATCAGGAGTGCTGGTAACTGCCTCTGGAACATCATCAGGTCTCTCAGTTTCAGCATCTCGTATTGGCCTTTCAACCTCTTCGCTCGATGTATCTCTGGACTGGTACCTTTTTACACCTGATACATTTCTCTTATTGACTGTCACCATACTGCCACTTCTGGATACGACAGTATAGGGTTGATGGTAATAAGGTGTGTCTAGCTTACCACCAGTTTCATGCCTCACAAGAACATTATCTCCTGGCATGATGTCTGAGTACTTGGCTCCACGTTTCGAATCTGTGTACAGCTTTGCTGCACCTTTCTTTTCAGCATCTTGGTCCCTCATCTCCTGGTCGTCTCGGATTTCCTTTATTTCTGGCATCTTTGTGCGGATTTTTCTCCCAAAAAATGCTTCTGCAGGACTTTTTCCAGTGGTTGCATGAGGCGTTGCTCGATAGACAGCCACATAAGATAGCAATGCTTCTCACCAATTTTGTCCTTCTGCGTGTGCAATCCTCAATCGTTTTTCAATGGACTGATTTTGTCTCTCTTCTTCTCCATTGTCTTGCGGCCATTTCGGAGTTACTTTAAGATGGTGGATACCTGTGGTCCTCATGTATTCCGCAAATGTCTCTGAAATGAATTGTGGCAATGTCAGAGTATAATGTAACAGGTAATCCATATCTTGCGAATATCTCTGCTAACGCTTGTATTGTTTTTTCAGTGGTTGTGGACTTCAACACCACGTACTCATAGTATCTGCTGTAGTAATCTATCACTACCATAATTGATTCACCCGTCGGTAAAGGTCCAAGAAAATCAACAGCTACGTCAATCCATGGTCCTGTCAGGAGTTGCGTACTCCGGATCGGTTCTGGCGGATTACTCCTACTTGTGATTTGACATCCGTGACAAGTTTTAACAAATTTCTCTGCGTCTTTATCACAACCTGGCCACCATACCTTGGTCCTGAGGTTTTGCTTGGTACCAACAATACCTAGGTGTCCTTCATGCACTAAGGATATGATCTTCGGTCTCAATCTTTGCGGTATCACCAATCTGCAACTCTTAATACACACTGTCTGATGCAACAAAGTTCGTCTCTAATGGGCATGTAAGCCTTGTGAGTACACTTGTCCCATTGTCCACTCTGTATGCATTCTCTTACTTCCATGAGTTCTGGATCACGTTCGAATTCTCTCTCGACTTCCTTCGTAGTCACAGCTTTCGGTGTCGACTGAATAGCTACGAAGTGTACAAAGCTCTCTGTTTCTGCTCCCAATTCTGACTTGGATTGTGGACCACCATCCTTCACCAGTCTGGACAGCGGATCTGCAATGTTTGCTTTCCCTGCAATGTGGATTACTTTATATTTGTAGGGTTGTAGTCTGAGTACCCATCTCTCTATTCTGGCACATGGTTTGGATCTAGGTGCATAGATCACCTCTAATGGCTTATGATCTGTGATGAGTTCAAATTCAATGCCATATAAATATGCATGGAACCTCGCATAGGCCCATACAAGTCCGAGTGCTTCTTTCTCTGTCTGAGAGTATCTTCTTTCCACATCTGATAACGATCTGCTGGCATAGGCAATGATTCTTGGTCCTCCATCATGCATCTGGACCAACACGGCTCCTAAACCAACTGGGCTGGCATCCGCTATGACTTTGGTTGATGCCGCCGGATCGTAATATCCAAGAGTTTTTGCATCTGTCAGGCTTTGCTTCAGCGCTGTGAATGCTTTCTTCTGCTCAGATCCAAAATGAAATGGTACACCTTTCCTGGTTAGTTTCCTTAGTGGTTCTGCCACTGTAGCGAAATTAGGAATGAACTTTGCACAAAAATTAACCAGTCCCAGGAAACTCCTCACCTCTGTTGCGTTCTGAGGTGCACGTGCCTCTGCAATAGCTTTCACCTTGGCCTCTGCAGGGTTTAGTCCTTCCCGTGTAAGTCTGTGTCCCATGAAGTCCATTTCTGACACACCGAACTGGCACTTGTTTCCATTCACGGTAAGGCCTGCCTCCTGTAGTCTAGATAGTACACGCCTCAACCGTTTGTCATGCTCTTCCTTCGTTGGTGCATGGACTATGATGTCGTCAGAAATGTTGGCAACTCCAGGAATGCCTTGAATCACTCGATGGATTTCATACTGGTAAATCTCCGAAGCTGCATTAATTCCAAATGATAGTCTCTTGTAACGATACAATCCACAGTGAGTCACAAATGTCTCGGGAACCTGGATCCAGCTCTAATTGATGATAGCCCCATTTCAGATCAATTTTTGAGAATACCTTGCTGGTAGTTAGTTCTTGAAGTATTTCCTCCACTGTTGCTATAGGGTGTCGTTCTCTAATTATAGCTTCATTGGCCATTCTCATGTCAACACATAGTCTTATGTCACCCTTTGGTTTGGGCACAATCACTAGGGGACTGACCCATTGTGTCGAATGTTCCACCGGTTCAATAATGTCTTGTTCGATCAATTCTTTAATTTTGGCTTCGACTTTCCCACGAAGTCCAAACGGAGTTCGGCGCATTGGTTGTGCCTTGGGTTTGACCGTTTCATCTACTGCTAGCTTCAATTGTCGACCTTTCAGCTTTCCTACTCCTTGGAAGACTGTGGGGAATTCTTGCTTCATATCCTCATATGACTGAATTGAACTGACACAAGTTCCAATATGAAGTATTGCCAGGTCTTGCGTTGTGCTTCTACTCAGCAATGGTTCTCCCCTCTCTTCTATGACCATAAACTCTGCTTCGGTCTACTTATTTCCAGCTTCAACAGTTGCAGTAAAACATCCAATGGTCTGCAATGGCTTGGTTGCTGTGTATGGATACAGTTTCTTGGAACACTTCTTTGAGGTACAGATGATCTTTTTCCTTTTCAACTTCTCCCATAAATGTCGATCAATCACATTACTGTCACTGCCTGAGTCTACAATGACCTGCACTGTCACTCCACCAATGATCACTGGGACCTTCTCATGATGTACATCATTCAACGTAAATTGGTAACAACTCTGTTCCTCCTGGGTATCATCATCGTCACCGTCTATCTGGCGAATGGTATCTTTCCTTCCAGGATACTTTCCTTTCCCCCAGGCTTTGCCTTTGGAAGTTGTATTCTTCCTCTTCTGGTCTGCATTGAACTTGCTTTTGCACTTCTTTGCAAAGTGGTCCTTACCTCCACACTTTCAGCAAACTTTGCCTTTGGCCGGGCAATATGGGTCTTTTCCAAAGTGACCTCGGTTTCCACATTGATAACACTCCACGTTCTGTGTCGACGTATATCTTGGCTGATTATGGCGATGTGAGAGCCTCTTAATTTGCTGGCTTGAGTTGTCTTTCAGGGACATGGTATGAAATTGCCCTTCAACAGCCTCTAATGCAGCAGCAATGGCTAAAGCATCAGTGTGTTCCAACTCACTCCCTCTTTCCAGTAGACGTCTTCTGAGTTTATCTGATCTGCAGTGCTGTACGACTTGATCCAACAATTGGTTGTCCAAATCAGCTGGCATGTAATTGCATCCAACAGCTAGCTGGTGTAGTCTCGTCAGGTACTGAGCAATTGTCTGGCCATCTTCTTGTCTCGTTCTCCGAAACAAATGGCGTTGAAATGTAGCATTCGGTGTCACTACATAGTGTGCATTTAATGCATCTACCGCTTTCTGGTACTCATCCTTTCTTCCAGTATTCAAAAGTGTCTTAAATGTTTCCCGAACTGCGGGTCCAGCAGTGAAACGAAGTAACGCCCTTCTCTGCGCTTTTTGTTCAACTATACCGGTATCTAGAAATAGGCCACGACTGTCGGCGTAGGGTTCAAATTCTTCCAGCCATGCCTTCCACTTCACACTTACAGTGCTTGCATCACCCGTTGGGTCAAAATGAGCAATTCCACTATGTGTTAGAAAGTCACCGTCTGCCCCAGCCATGAGGAAATATTCCAGCTCCAAAAGTACTGAGTCAAAGAGAAAATTCTTATCACCTTGAAGTTGTCTGTAATCCTCTGTAATCTTCTTTAGTCTTTAATTTTCTTCAAGCTTCTTTCATCCTCATCGCCAATGTCACATTTGTGGCCCGAAATGTGAAGTTAATAAAACATCGAACACAAGTTTTATCAGGTAAACTTCCCAGTGTCTTTATTTTCCAGTTTCCTTTGTTCTCCTGGTTGTGCTCTTATCTCTCTCTCATACCACATGACTTCCAGTACATCTCATACATATTCATTATCATGACAGGATTGTAGGTTAATTGAGTGTAAATTGGCGGCATGGACTTGTGGGCCGAAATAGCCTGTACGTACATCTACATTTAATTTCAGGGTTTTCAAAATTCAGAAATTGTCTCACATCTTTAGATTGAATATCCTTTTTCTGTGATGTATAAATGTACGATTCCATAAATATGTGAAGCAGATCTGAAGCAATTTATTAGAATATTACTGAAATGAAGGATTTCTTCTAAGGAGTGATTGGAGAAGCTAGGAATGTTCGCCTTGGAGATGGGTAGGAGATATATTCAAAACCTACTCACTATTTAACTGAGTAAACATGCACAAACTATAGCAGTGACATAATAGACAGAAATTAAATTTAATATGGCTGGCAGTACAGCTTGAACTGACTGAAAACTTTATTTTTGCATTGTGAATTGTTGTGATATGGAGTTCACATTAGAAAAGGTTGTAGAAGCACATTCATTTGTTACAGCTGCACGCTTAATTTCTAAATGTGGCAAGTTATCGCAAGGCTATAAGAGCATCAGCAACCCGAGTTTGAATCCAGCATTGTCTGTAAGGAGTTTGTACTTTCTGCCCATGTCTGCATCGGGTTCCTTCCACCATTCAAAATGTGGTATGTGGGCGGCATGGGTCCATGCTGTATGTCTAAATTTTAAACATTCAAAAGGGAAGTTGCATGCATACTTGAAGATTTGAAGAAATTACAGGGCCATGACAAGCAGCATGGAAAATGGAGTAACTGACTAGTTATTTAAAAGCATTAGCTCTAATATGATGGGGAGAATGACTGTACAATTTTTTGTCTTTGGCCTTGGGTCTGAGACACCTTGCTCTACTCTTGAGAGAATAAAGTGCATGCTTTCAAATTCTGTTTGCAGTCTAATTTTATCTGCAAAGGTCAGGTGCTTAAGTGAAGGTCGAATATTACACAAGTACCCCCTGCATTATTTTGACTGGATATTATTCCCAGAATTTTTCCAAGCATCTTTGCATATGAAACATTTCTAAGACAGGCTTGGCTTCCTTTTAATATATATTGACTAGTAATGGTGTCTTATTTCCAGTCAGGGCAAGTGCTATAAATGGACTCCTGTCCCATATTTGTTGGATAAACCACCTGTTGGCTTTAGCCATGTACATATTGAACTTGAAATTGACATCAATAACAAAACAAAATGCAACATAGGTTCTGGAGTTTGGGACTGAAGAAGGTCACACTCTGGGAGTGCATGTCAGAAATCAGAAGACTCACACAAATTTGAGCTTTCGGCTTTCCCAGCCACCTTTGCTTTTTACCAGCCTGATTCTGAGTTGTAGCTGTCCATCAGACCACCAGAGGCAACTTTATCAGCTCCACAGAGTGTAAACACACAGGCCTGCCCTATTGAAAAGATAGTCAGGACGCGAGGGAATGGAGCAGAATTGGGGGTCACCATGATCCACTGTTCTTTCTCTCTGCATTTAAGGTATTTTTCACGTTGTTTTTGCTGACGGTACCAGCTGCCACCAGTTGTAATGAGAGCAATCATTTTTAGGAAGGTGGCCCTCAAACAACAGCTGGGCTCCCTTTTTACATAAACAAAGGGAAATTTTCTTTGAACCTGTGTCCTATATACCTTTACTGAAGTCAATCCTCAACTTCCGGCTCAGAGTATGCATCCACGTTGCACTATAAATCTGATCCAATGTCATAACCCAACACCTTCCCCTCTGATAATTTACAATACTTTGTAACAATTAGAGCAACATTCTCACGAAAGTAAAACACACACGTCTCACCTCACATCCACCATCACTGCTGGCTCTTTACCAGAGATCATCCAAAATTGATCCTTACCATCTACTCTCTTGCCAAAACATCGGTTTTTAACTATTTATCCTTTCTTAAGTAATGGAGTCTGCCACCATCTCTCCTTCTGACAAAATATTACATGCTTTAACAATTTAAAAAGTTATTTCTTCAGTGATATTTACCCATGGTAACCAATTCTCCCCTGCAATGTTCAAAGGGTGATCACATTTCTGATTCTATTAATATATCTACTCCAGGTACACAAGATATATTGCTGTTTCCCACTCCGAAGTGATCGTTTTTAATCAATGACTTGTAAGTTATTTGGTTAAACCCATTGGTTTACATCAAGGCTAAGTCAGAAACCTTCTTTATCCAAACGAGTGAGACACAGGTCTGGTCACTGTGGCTGCTGGTGTCCATATGGGGTGGTCTTGCCCACAAGGACCTGAGATAGCAGAAATGGAATTTCCCCATATATTAAGATCTTCATATTTTGTTGACTTCCAGGATGGGTTTTACTGCTTAAATAGATTTTTATCCCAGCATCGAGAGGCATAAATGCAGAAGTTGCCTTTGGATTCTTACACGAATTTGGTCATTTTACACAGGGCATCTGGGTGCACAATCTATTCTCTTAATTTGGCAGCAAGACAGAGGTACAATCAGAAAACAAACCATGAATTGGAAGCTGCTCTCCAGTCGACCCCCAGGGCCTGCCTGCAGCGCGCACTGCATGGCCAACCCCAAGGCTCCCCACAAGGAATTCCCACGGCAACCACCGCAGGGGTGATTTATTACCTATTTCAGATGGACAGAAAGTGACGCCGCAGTCTCCCAAGTATCTGCCAGGCACCGCCAAGGGGATCGCCGCTTGCTCCTCCACTATAGGCGTCGGGTTCGTCACGGATCCTCCGGTGAAGCAACAGATGATGCAGAAGCCGCGCTCGCCAGAAGGTCTCTGCCGATCCCTCCAATCCACCGGGACCGTGCTGAAGACGGAGCCCGGTCACCGGCCGGGGGGGAGCGGGGGTGGGGAGGAGGCTGGAAGCTCAGAGGGGAGCCCAGCCGGGCCTTGGGCGCCCTGGAGCCGTCAGCTGTTCCCTTCCTCCCAAATACGGGCACGGAGCATCAGCTGAGCGAGATCCCGGAGACCCGCGCCTGGTCGCGGAGAATCCGCTCCAGAGGGAGACCGGAGCCGGGTCGCGGAGAATCCGCTCCAGTGGGAGACCGGAGCCGGGTCGCGGAGAATCCGCTCCAGTGGGAGACCGGCGCCTGATTGCGGAGAATCCGCTCCAGAGGGAGACCGGAGCCGGGTCGCGGAGAATCCGCTCCAGAGGGAGACCGGAGCCGGGTCGCGGAGAATCCGCTCCAGAGGGAGACCGGAGCCGGGTCGCGGAGAATCCGCTCCAGAGGGAGACCGGAGCCGGGTCGCGGAGAATCCGCTCCAGAGGGAAACCGGCGCCGCAACCCGCGGGTGGGCGACTGATCCGGAGCCGCTTTTCCCAAGAGAACCCGTCAAAAAAACCCCCCTCATGACTGACGGCGACTTGAGCGCGGAGGCTCTTCCCAAAAGTGTCATCCGAGCGCGCAGCCCCGGGCATCTCGATGGAGCCACGGGCTCCGCCAGCACCGAAGAGGAGTATTATTTGGACCTGTTGGTGTGTTCTGATGTTCTGTCCGCCGAGGACGACGTGGCGTGGCGACTCGCGCTGCATTCTCCCGCTCTTCGGTTGCTGTCGCCCGGAAGGGAAGACCCCGAATGGGACGAGGGCCGCCACCCCGACCCCCAGCTGAGGGCCGCGGTCGGGTCACCTCGCCCACAAGCAGAAGCCGCGGCCGTGGCAGGAAGCGCCTCGACCCCGCCGCAGAGCCGTGCGCCTGGGAAGGGAAGCGAGCGGGCGAGTGCTGTCCCGCCCGAGGTCTCCGCCCGATGGAAGGGGAATCCTTTGACCCTGTGGCCAACATCAGTCAAGGGCGTTGAAGCGAACCACGGCCGGGCCCGACTGGAGAGGGTTTTCTCGGGCGGGCGAATCGATTTCGACAGGGTGCAGGAATGCAAAACAACTGAGGGTGAAAGGGGGGAGGGTTTCCAGGAGGAATTTCGGCGGAGACTTTCCTCAAAGGAGGACGATCCAGCAGAGCGAGGTGGACAGACTCGACCATTCTTCAATGCAGACGGCCCCGGGCTCGGCAGAAACGCCTCGCGATCGCCTCGACTCAGGGCGACCGACTGCAGACCCCCCCAAACACGTTTAAAAGGCGGCTCGTCTCGGGTGGAGAGAGCGGGGATCCCCGAAAGTTCGGAGGAGAGGGCTTTTCATCTGGCGGAGATGCACACGAATGAACCAATGGGAACACAGGTAATGCACTCGCAGTCGATCGAAACGAGTGGAGAATCATCGTCGAATAAAGGACCGTCTCGCCGAGCGAGTGAGTTGTCCTTTACCATGTTGCTTCCCCTGTCGACTGTTGCATTTGGTTCTCAAATGATCCGAACGGCTAAAACCTGGCCTTAAAGTGGGGATCGACTCTTGGAATAATCGATATATCACCAGACCAAATATTGATTGATTCGGGTTCACGTGGGGAAAAGTTTGAGACTTTCACAAATCGAATTCTTTGGCAAAGGGCGAAGAGCTCCTTCACCTCCTCCTGTTCCTACTTCCTATGTCATGCTTCACTCCCACCACATCAGTCCATGGAGAGAAGTAACATCTCGATTAGGATTTAGACTTTTCCCATTTCAAAGTAGCTCATTGAGTTGCAAAGTACATAAACACAGAAATTAGGCTGTCGAATGAGCGGAGGGATCAAGGCTTGTTTGACGCATTCTGTAAACATTCTGGGTAGGGAAATGTCTCTGGAGTTACTTGTTTCTTAAATAATGCAAGATTCAAATCACAAAAGAACCTTTACTTACTGATGTCTTCCATCATTTCAGGAAATGGTTCACACACTCTCACACCTATACAGTGATGCACCACAGTTAGGACAGTGGAAAGGGTGTATTCTTACGTGGTTACAAATAGTTCACATTATCCTGACTATATAACATCCCTCAAGATAAAGAAAAAGTTCTTTATCACTTTCTTTCCATATTTACAAAACTTTTTACATAGTTCTTATCAATATTGCACTTCACTATCTTGTGGATTTGGCTGCGACCGTTGCTGGTCCACGTGTAGGCGACGTAGCTTGTGCTTCACCTGACAACTGCTGTCTTGATCTTTCAGTATTAGTGGTTGGGGCCTCTTTCCTTGATACCTCGCTTGATATTAGTGTTGTAGGCTTTGCGGCTATTAAAGCTTTCTGTTTCATTACATCTTGGCGGCGGGATGTGAATTCTGTTCCTCCTCACCTGATTGCCAGAGTCTGTCTCGACAATGTTGGTGTCTCAGCTTCTCTGATGACCTTGTATGGGGTCCATGTTTTCAACATCAGCTCTTGAAGATGCACATGCTGCCCTCTGAAGAATTCTAGCAATATTTGTGAACGTTTGCTCTAATGCTGGCATCCTTCTTCTTGTGTGTCAGGCAGTCTGGTTTCCTCCTGGTCTTCTGGAGGGTGTATTTTGCTTGGCAGAGTTGTTTTATATCCCCTGCCATTTAGAAGTTCTGCCAGGGACTTCATGTCAGCCCTTAAAGGTGTTGCCTGTAATGACAGAAGAGCTAGGTCCTGGTCTTTTGTTTTGCGACACTTAACGAGTGTGCGTTTCACACTTGTTTTTCAATGAACCCATGTCCTTTGGGGCAGTATGGGGATGATGTAGTGATAACAAACCCAAACTCTGCAGCCAGCTTTCTGAATTTTTGTGTCGTGAACTCTGTTCCATTGTCACTTATTACTTGCTTGGGTATTCTTTGTTCAGCAAAGAGTGTTCTTATTTCTGAGGTGATATTTGATGCTCTCCGGTCTTTCACCCTTTTGACATATGGAAACTTAGAGTAGTTACTAACAGGCTACTATTAAATACCACTCTTGATTCTCAGTGAACCAGTCTGCTTCCACTATGTGCCATGTCCTGGAAGGTATTTCTGTGGAAATCATTTTGTCTTTTTATTGTGCGTTTCTGTTGATGCTTTTGGATATCTTCCTCGTCTAGATCTCATAACTGACAGAGATCAACTGCAACTCCTGGCAGCTATCCAAACCTAGAATCGTTGGTCCGTCTGCATCTACCACATAGAATGTATTGAGGATATTCTTTCCATTATAGCAGCCATTGTCCTTAGCTCTCCCGAGCTGCTTGATCATGGGTCCACCAGAGGCTGTTAATATGACATTCGCTGTTTCCAATGCATCCTCTTTTGGATACCCTTTTATTACGTTCTCTGGGAACATCTGGCGGTAGAGTCTGAGTGGAAGGACATTGCTTTGTGATCCAGTATCAAGCTTCAACTTTGGGTTAAATATCGTTCTGGATTTTCCTCTATATTTGGATCCTTGTGTGCAACTCGCTTCCTTCTTTCATCTCATCTGACATCTCGTGAAGGTGTATGAATACTATGTCCAGTATCTGGGTGTCGGAATCTTCATTGTTGCTTCCTTTTATGTGGTAGATCTTCTTGTCTTTTTTCTTCACTGGTATTACTGTTTTCTTCATACCATACTTGCACATCTTTACCCAGTGGTTTGAATGTTAAATTGCATTTCTACTGAAACTTTTAAATGATTCAACCTTGTCTTCAGCCTCCTGTCCATCACTAGGTGAACTGCTGTTGCTCCAGCCATTTTTTTCAGTATTTTTATTTTTTGTTCTGATGTCCAAAAATGAGTCAGAAAATGCAGAAAATTCTTCAGAAATGTTTAAGCCTTTATTTACAAACAAAAGTTGAGACAAATCAAAACCTGGACTCTGAAATGCCTGTTGCTATGAGACAGTGCCCTTTTTTTTATATTATGGTTCCGGCTTAATCACATTTCTGTACCCAATCATTCATAACCTCGTATCTTAACAGGACGTCATCCTTTGGCTCGCTACAGTTATTTTCATTATTCTCCACCCTTTAATCTAACCATGTTTAGAACCACTTGTTTCATCCTATCAAGCCACCTGCTGCCTTCTATTCATTACTGTGGCCTTGTGTAGTAAATACATAATGGATTATTACTTTTGTAACATAGTGTGTGTAAATTGTTACAAAGTAATGGATGGTAGTTCATGTGGCTTATTTTCCATATATTCCCCACTTTGAGACCTAAATGGTCTCACACAAAAGAGAGAGAAGATAAAGAGCTGCACACATTAAAAAGTCAGATTAAACCACAGTAGTTATCCCCAAAATGTATTTCTTATCTGCACTGCCTGCATTCCAAAGCCATCTGTTGATGCGTTATGAAGGTCATACCAATCTGTAACCTTGTTCAGGCTTCCATTTTGTGTTTTAATTCACTTTAATATCACATTTCTTTTCTTAGATTTCTCTTTTGGTTTGTAATTTTTAATTAGCTAATATCACAATTGCATGTAAGATATGTGATCCCCATGTCCCTCCAAATATTCAGGTTAGCCAAACAAGCCATTCATTCTATCTCCCAGTCCCTGTCTAAAACTGTCTAACTGATTATGGATATCTTGCATCATCTCTGAGATATTGAAGAATTCATCTGTAACCTTTGTAATGCACTTATCCACTACAATCGGGCATACACCACCCTGGATAGCAAACTGATAATCCATTGCATATCTGGTGAGAAAAGCCTCAATTCTACCAATTCTCAATTAACAGCCTTCAACCCTGCCACTGTCTTATTGCCCAACACCATTAAGCCACAGATGAGATGATGACAATTCTTGGCAGCCACCACCCCAGCTGATCTTCCAAGGGATATGTAGCTGAAGACTCCCCATCCGATGTCAGATCCTAGGGTAACAGGATTGTTATGGTCCGCACAAATTCCTTTCACACTCCTCGGCGATGATCCGTATGCTGACTAGCATTTTCTGGGCATGGGACAACAAGAAGCCTTTAAAAAAAAACTTCATTTAAAAGATTTTTAAACAGCTTACAATCAAACATAACAGAAAGAAATCAATTTATATATATAAAAAAAAACAAAAACCCCTCCCCACCCTCCCACCCCTTCAGCTAGCCCCCTTAAGGGGAGCAAAATATAAAAATAATATGTAGAATATATACAATATTTCAAAGTATTTTCAAATTCATATACTCCAAATAGGAAGACCACATTTTAACAAAAAAGGAATAATTATCATGCAAGTTACATGTAATTTTTTCCAGTGGAATACAAGCTCTCAATTCATTATGCCAATGTGCGATATTAATCTCCACATTATCTTTCCAAGTACTAGCTACACTTTTTCGTGTTACAGACAACACTAAGCGTACAAATGCAATTTGAAATTTATCCAACCCCAATCCTTTCAAAGAGACCATATAGCCCAACAAAAAAATCGATGGGTCTAATGGTAATTTAACTTTAAATAATTTTTCCAAAACCAACCTAATTCCTTCCAAAAAAAGGTTGTACTTTAACACAAGACTAAATGACATGTGAAAAAGTTCCAGTTCATAATCCACATCTAAAACAAGAGTCCAAATTACTAAACCCATATTTTTTTCAGTTTCTCTGGAGTCAAATATAACTGATGTAAAAAATTATAATTAACCATTCCATATCTTATATTCATCAATTTAGTTACACTTTCATGACACATAACTTCCCAATTCTCTTGAGGGATAATATAAGTTAAATCACTTTCCCATTTATTCCTAGATTTCTCTCATTCCAGTTTATCCATACTTTCTTGTAACAATTGATACATATCCAAAATGTAGCCTTTCTTTGGTATAGAGAAAATCAAAGACTCAAATTTTGTCAACTTAGGTAAATTCATCTCTTTACCATAATTATCTTTTATCAAAGTTCTGAGTTGATAATATACAAATAAAGAATTGACAGCTATATCAAATTTCTCCCTCAATTGATTATTATATAACAGGGTTTGAATTGATAATTGATCCTTCGATCCTAAAACCATATTTCTTTTAACCCATATCTTTAACGTGTTTTAATACCGGCATATTATATTCCCGCAATAAGTTCATATTCCACTTAAATATAAACTGGTATACATCAACTTCAGAAATACAAGCCATTTCCACCTTCGCCCAACTCGAGGGTTGGTCAAAATCCATCAATCTGCTGACAAATTTCAACTGAGCAGCTTCATAATAATTTTGAAAATAAGGTAACTGAAGTCCACCTAATGCATATTTCCATGTAAGTTTATGCAAAGCTACTCATGTTAATTTTCCCTTCCATAAAAATTCCCGCACCATCCTGTTCAAATCCTGAAAAAAGCCCTTTGAAAGTAAACATGGTATCGACTGAAATAGATATTGGATTCAAGGAAAAATATTCATTTTAATACAATTTACTCGATCAATTAACGTTAACGGAAGATCTTTCCATTTAATCAAATGCATTTTAATCCTTTTTAATAAAGGAACATAATTTAATTTATATAAAGACTGATAATCTGCATTTACTATTACTCCTAGATATTTAATTCTATCCTGGCAATATTTCACTCTTATCCCAGTTTACCTTATATCCAGGTAACTCCCCAAATTTCAACAAACAATCTTGTAAATATTTCAAAGACTGCTCCGGGTCTGTCAAATACACCAACACATCATCTGTAAATAAATTAATCTTATATTCAACATCTGCAATTCTCATCCCTTTAATCTTATCGTTCTGTTGTATTGCCTGACCTAATGGTTCAATAGCCAATGCAAACAAGGTTGGTGATAATGGACAACCTTGCCGAGTCGATTGTGTTAATTTAAATGGTAAAGAAGTATGACCATTTGTTACCACCTTAGCAATTAGATTTTTATATAAAGCCTTAACCCAACCAATAAAATAAAGGCCAAAATTAAACTTCTCTAACACCTTAAATAAAAAATTCCATTCAACCCTGTCAAAAGCTTTTTCTGCATCCAGTGCAACCATTGGTTGGGTTGCTGTCTCGATGCACTGACCAGTATTATCAATCTAAGGATATTGTCAGACGCATTTCTATTCTTAATAAAACCTGTTTGATCTATATGTGTCAACTGAGGTAAATATTTAGCAAGTCTATTTGCTAACACTTTCGGTATAATTCGGTATAATTTTATAATCTACATTTAATAAAAAAATAGGTCTATACGAAGATACTTTCAACGGATCCCTGTCTTTCTTTGGAATCACAGTAATTATAGCATTCAAGCAAGATTCCAGTAACAACTGATCCTCAGTTATTTTCTGCAATACATCTCCAAATACAGAAGATAAATCTTCATAAAATACTTTATAAAATTCAACTGAAAATCCATCATCCCCTGGCGACTTTCCATTCGGCATCTCCTGTATAGCTTCTTTAATCTCAAAATCTGTAAATGGAGCTTTCAATTCCTTATACTCCTCCTCCCCTAAAACAGGTAATTTTAATTTAGATAAATAAGATTCGATAGAACCAATGTCTTGCTTTCCCTCAGAAGTATATAATTTTTGATAAAATGAATAAAACTGGTCATTAATTACCTGAGGTTTATAGGTAACTGTTGAATTCTTTTTAACAGCATTAATAGTTTGCGATGTCTGTTCCGTTTTAAATTGCCATGCTAACACCTTATGAACTCTCTCACCCAGTTCATAATAACGTTGCTTAGATCGGTGAATTAAACGCTCATATTGGTAAGTTTGTAATATATTATAACGTAATTTCAACTTCGTTAAAGCAGCTTTTTTTTAAAATCTTCTGTGACATCTTTCTGAAATTCCTTTTCCAACTCAGTAATTTGTTTCTCCAATGTTAAACTTTCTGCCACATATTGTTTTTTAACTTTCGTAGTATAACTAATAATTTGCCCATGCAAATATGCTTTCAAAGCGTCCCACAGTACAAAATTACTACTTACTGAATTAATATTTTCAGCCAAGAACAAAGTAATCTGCTCCTTAACAAAAGTAATAAACTCTGGTTTCCTCAGTAACATTGTGTGAAACCTCCATCTGTAAGACAATTGCACCACTTCTGGACTTACATAGGAGAAAAACAACATAGAGTGATCTGATATAACCCAACTTTTATATTCAGCCTGTAGTATTCTACCTTGGAAATATGACGATACCAAAATAAAATCTATTGTAGAAAATGAATCATGTCTAAATGAATGAAAAGAAAACTCTTTCTCTGTAGGATTTACTCTCCTCCAATTATCAACCAAATGCAAATCTTTCATCAGAACTCCTATTTGTATTGCCGTCTTTGATTTCCTTATACTTTACGGAGATCAATCCAATAAAGGATCTAAAACACAGTTAAAATCTCCCCCAATAAAAATATTTTAATTGGACTGATTTAACAGTAAAAAAGCCTCCGACATGAACCATTCATCGTCTACATTAGGTGCGTAAATATTTAACAAAGTCCATGGTTCAGCAAAAATTTTACAATTCACCATCAGAACCCTCCCAGAATTTCCTTCAAATGATTCCAATTCAAATGGTAATTTCTTATGAATTAAAATTGATACACCTCTTGCCTTAGAATTAAAAGAAGAAGAAAACATATGTCCAAACCCCTCTCTCTTCAATTTCAAATGTTCTTTTTCAGTCAAATGCGTTTCTTGCAAAAAAAGCAATATCAACTTTCTTTTTTTTAATGTAGGCCAATGCTCGTTTACGTTAATTTGGTTATTCAAACCCTGGATATTAAAAGTTGCAAAGTTCAAATTAGACAGTTCTTTAATTTAATAATATATTTCACACTACTATAAAATATTGCTCCCCTTTCTAATTCCCTTAATATTCAAAACCCTCCCCCATATAAAAATTCCAAAAAGTAAAAAAAAAGAAAAAATATACTTCCCCCCAACAAACTACTAAAAAGTAGTAACTCCATTAGTGGTAAAACCCACTAATGGCAGATGACTATAAGGTCTCAGTGTCATCTACCCCCCCCCCCCCACTCAGACTTTCACAAAATACTTAATCAAATATATTCAACTCAGTGATTCCAGTCCCAATGATTGTTCCGGGTCCTCAATTTCGAGAAGACTTTGCGTCAATTCAACTTTCTTTCCATTCTTTCTGTGTTTCCCATTCTTCCCATTCCCATTTCCATTTACCCTCCTTTTAGGTGACGATGATGTCGACCGTCCACTTCCTTCCAAATCTGGCAACGAATTAGCAAACATTAATGCATCATGGTCATTTTCAAAAAAATTGAGATTGAAAATTCCTGTAAAAAAACTTTTAATATAGCCGGGTAACAAAAAGAAAATTTATAACCCTTTCGCCACAATACTTCTTTCGCTGAATTAAGTTCTCGGTGCCTTCTAATAATTTCTTGACTCAGATCAGCAAAGAAAAACACTCTGTTATTTTGAACCATTATTGGAATCTGATTTTGCCGTGCCTTCTGCACCGCTATTCGTAATATAATTTCTCTGTCCTGATATTTCAAACAACAAATCAAAACTGCTCTTGGTGGTTGACCTGGAAATGTTTTTTTTCCTCAATGCTCTATGTGCCCAGTCTAGCTCCAAACCATCTGGAAAAAAATCATTGCCCAGTACCTCAGGAATCCATTTCTTAAAAAACTTTACCGGATCTGAACCTTCCTTATCTTCTGGAAGACCTACTATTTTTACATTATTTCTTCGACCTTGATTCTCTAATGAGTCAATCTTCTTCAATCATTCCTTCTTCTGAATCCCCCAATCCACGAAAGAATCGTCCACTTTTTCCATTTTTTTCTCCATAATGATCCACTTGGTTCTTACATTCAAAAAAGGCTTCTTCAATTTAAAAAAAAATTATCCTGTACACTGTTTTTATACATGTTTTTATACATCTACTAACATCACTTTTAACTACAGTTATATCTTTCTTCATAGAAGTCATCTCTTCACTTCCATAAACCCTTGATTTATCTGAGTAGACATTGGCATTGACATATTTTCCATTTGATGAGCAATCCCTTCCAATATTGTAAACACAGAATCCAGTCCGGGTTCCATCACTTCCCCTTGAGGCCTACCTTCCCTGGTCCCAGCCCCCATATATTCTTCCTGTGTTGGTTATGCTGGTCTGGATACCTGTCGACAGCGTGCCGACCTCATCAGCCTGCCGTCTTTCGGGTTCCCCCACAGCCCACACCTTCTCTAACAATTCCTGAACTCGCGACACACCGCGCCTGCCTGGAAGCGTCCTCCAACGCTATACTGCGTGCCCCTAGACCACCAGGCACTACTGCGGGCTCGCGCGTCTGTTCCCACTCGGGCGATCTGCCTGGGCTCACAGGGGCGTGAGTCAGGGCTGGCCGAGCTCATCACAGAACTAGCGCCATCTTGCAGATGCACGATCGGTGCCGGTGTAATACTCAGACGAGCAGGGGTCCTTTGAGGCTTGGGATGTCCAGTCAGCGACTGTGTGGCTTCAACTTGGTAGGTAGACCTCAATTCTTCAACACTTTTATAAGGTCATTACTTTTATAACTGAGTTTTTGATTTCTTCACGTTTGTAGCCATTTTAATCCTCCACTATTCCAAAGTCTGTAAATACTATTTTTATCCACTTTTACAACTTTTAAATTCGGATATTTATAAGTCTAACTGGGGAAAGGTGGAACTGCACGTCTTCCCTCTACGCCATCTCGCCACACCCACAGACAACAAGAGGTCTTAACGTCCCAATGGTAAACAAAGCAGGGAGGCTGCTTCCTGTAATACATAGGCTTTCTTTAACTGATAACATGTGGTGGGGTCTCAGTACATTTGTTATACCAATGTCAGGGATCTCTCTCTCTCTCTCTCATATATATTAGCAAAGTCGAGGGTGATTTTTCCGGCCCTTACTTTATTTTTTCCATTGTTTTTCCCAGCAGCATCCCCACAAACCACCTGAGTTCCTCAAGTTAAATTCAAACATTCCTTCCTTAAACAATTGCATGAGAAGTGTCCTTCCTCAGTCTCACACTTGTGTTCCCAGCAGTGTTCTTCTCTACAAGGCAAATCATCTTTCAATTTTAACATCCCACATCCCCATCTCGGACCTTCAAAACACATGGTGGTAACTATTATTTAAGAAACATGCTGACTGTGCTAATTCAGAAGTGATTGAATTGTAAAAGCGAATACCCTGGCCACCTCCTCTAGTCATACTATCTATCTGATCAAATAAATGTAGCTGGCTTTCTATATACCTTCCCTTAGCTGCTTGGAACCACATAGCTGATTCATTAGCCAATAGCTCTAACTTCAGCTTGGTGCTATAAACATTTATGTTATCAACATATAAGTAAGACACATTTAAAAAGGTATTATGCTGTCACCAAAAATTCCTCTTTTCAGTCTCGACTTCGGTCTTCAGTTCAAATGTCAGGGCGACAAGAGGCATGACAATAAAGTTTTCATGTGGTAGGTGGACCTCTCTTTTTAAGTCTTTTATAATAAAAGTCTTAATATCTTAGCTGGGCCTTTTTCCTTAAGTCTGTTTGGTGTATCTAGTCAGACTGTCCTTTATTCTTTACTGCACTCATTGTTCTTTCTTGGACCTGAAATTGTTCTTTCCAGCAAGTTCCCAATTTCTTCCCATCTAACTCTTTACCAGAACGTAATTCTCAGGTTTGACATTAGGATATTCACCAATTGATCTGTTGGATCAACCTCTTTTAGATTGGCTTGTTGTACCTGTGAACGCACCTCTCAAAAGGCTTTAGTTAGGTTATTCAAATATTTGCTTATGTCCTCACCTCCTGATAATAAATCCATCTGCACTGGCTGTGTGGGCTTTGTTCCCCAAGATGTCCATATTGACTGTCCGTGGACTATCTCTGCAGCAGATAACCCTAACTTGGCCTGCAGTGACACCTGCATTTAAAACAATGCTAGGGGTAGTACTTTTTGGCTAATTTTAGCTCGGTTTCCTCAGTCAATTTGATCAGTTTAGCTTTTTTTTTCATTTGCACATTATACTATTTCTGCTGCCTGGGGTTAATGGGAGTAGTGGAACTCGCGATTCACTGTACCAATTGGGGAACACTGTAATCCCCAATTCTTTTATCCAATTCAACCCAGTTTCTGCTGACAACTTAGTCAATTTATTCTTTAAGGACCCAGGCAAATCAATAATAACAAGACAATATTTATAGTTATGCACTTAATTCTATAAAATCAATCCATATACACTCAAATGGTAGGCATTCAATTTCTTTACCAGGATTATATTGTAAGCAGATAATACATTCCTTCCTTCGGAAGGTCCTACTTTCTTAGATTAGTGATGTGCCACTCCACCTTAGTCAATCTAAATTATTGCATATGTATAATTAAGTAGTACAAGTAAAAGAAATTGCATTTGGTACAGAAATTGTCCAGCAGGGGTGGTTCATAATTTGATTTCTGGCACACCTCCTACTGTTTACAGAGCTTAATCAAATGGTAGGAAATTATGCTTCATCCCCATATCAGGCAAGACCGTTACATGGAGAAAAGTTTAATTTCAGCCTTAAAAAATATACTGCACAGACAGGTCGGGAGTTCCCAATCATTATTGACTCTACTTTGATGACCAAGCAATATTCCAGACATGTAATTGAGATCCCCAACGTTTCCTCCCCTGTGGCTCCCATTATCTTTCCAGCTCTTATTGTTTTTTCCACATTAGTTGTTTTTCCACGGCTGTCTTGCTACCATTATAAATTCTTCTTCCTGCTCCATGTAATTGGAACATTGATGGGACCGGTCCCTTTTCTGATACATCATTACCTTTTTAACTCTATCATAAATTTACCTGGCCAGCCCTTTCCTGGCCTCCTGCCCAATTCCTACCTTTTTCTGAGTTGTGCAACTCATTGTCCAATTTAAATTTTTACCATACTTCAGATATCAATAACACATTGGCTGTTCCAGGGTTCCTACATCACTCATTTCTAACGTTTTACCCATAGGAGTGTTTACTCCTGATTTATCTCATACTTGTCCCATGTTGTCCTTTTGTTCCTCTGCACCCACTTCAGGGTCCTGACCTTCGCATGGGGGATTTCCCCTCTTAACAACCAGTCTAATTCAGGGTGTCAGAACTAAGACAACATGTTATGTTAGACAGTACTTTTATCCCCTCACTGGGCAAATTCTCAAGCACTTTATCCTCTGTGAGCTAGGGATGTAACACTCTTAGTTCATCCGGAGTCCATCAGAGCTATGCTATAGGGTGGGAGGGATCAATTGATCTAATACCTTAAGGGAAGAACTGGGAAATTGTACCATGGGCCCATTCTTTAGTCTTTAGATGCTGGTTCAGCTGGTCACTGACACCATCCAGTAAGCATTCCCCAATCTTGGACTCCTGGCTGGTTTCTCAAATGTATTGAAACTGCCACTCCTGATGCAAAGAACACAGCCCACAGTTAATTCTTTATTGGACAGCAAGTTAACCTGGGAGAACACTTTCAACCTTGAAAGCAGTCTCCAGAGGTCTCCGTTCAACAAATGGATGTATCAACTTTTAAACCATCGAAAACAGGTTGAACTAAAAGATTACATCATTATTCTACATAAAAGGTAAATTACCATTACATACAAGGTGAATCACACCCCTAGTAGCCCCCTCCCCTATCAAGGGTGAGTAATAAGAACACTGAGTTACATTTACTCCACATAATGTCAGTCTCTTTTCCTGATTCTCTTCCTGTTCAGGCTGTTTCTCCAGTTTTTTACTTTCTTCTTCAGTTATCCTCATTGCCTGACACACTTTCCCCAGTCTCCCTTCTGTCCTGAAAAGCTTCAGTATCTCCACCTCCTGATCTCTCTTTTGTTCTCATATATCAGATTTATCTTTAGGTTTATAATATTTATGTCTAAAATACCTTATTTGGCCATTTAGTTAACAATTTTTTCATTCTCTTTTCCCATTTTTCAGATGTTTTTATAATATCGTTTTTATATTCTGCAAACATTTTACTTAATATTTCAATTGCAGTTGATTTATTCATTGCACTATTTTGTTCGGCACACTTCATCAATTGGTCCTGTTGCAATCTTTGTTTATGTCCTGTCCACTCTTGTAGTCACTGTGTTATATTAAATGCTACTTCTACTTTTTCCCTGCACTTTGTGGTTTTAAATTGTCGAATTGATCCCAATTTTATCTAACTTACCTGATCTGCCCGTGCAGACCCCTACTCACTTAGGGTGGTATCCGCAGGATGCCTCGTCCATTCAGCCCTACTTACTTAGGGCGGTATCCACAAGGACTTTTTTCCTTCCTGAGCAGAACCCTAGTCACTTAGGGTGGTATACACGAGGACTTACCAACACCATGTGGAATTTTTCCTTTAATCAAACTCTACCCCTTTTAAACTACTCACCCCTTATTACTACTCACCCCATTGTGCAGTTTTCCTGATCAATTCTCTGAGCTTCCTTTAGGTCAGTTTGTCAGCAGATTCTTTGGATCAGAGAGACTTTCTGACTGTCGTTTGGCACTTCTGTGTCCCAGGAGGCCTCCCGTTCCCAACAGATTTTAGTCCAAATTTAAAACGGAAACCACTTACCCTTTCTGCAGGTGGCCACCCTTTATCTGTTGGCTCCGAGAAGATCCCTGAGGGGCTGGGAAGTACTCTCGACCAGCCACCTCTTTTCTGACGTGTCTCTTTCCGACCCTGCTGTCTGTGCCAAATTCTGTTGTGATTTTTTGATATTCAAAAAGTGAGTCAGGAAACATGGAGAATTCTTCAGAAAAGCTTAAGCATTTATTTGCAAACAAAAGTTGAAGCAAATCAAAGCCTGTTGCTATGAGACAGAGCCCTTTTTCTGCACCCAATCATTCATAAACACACATCTTAACAGGATGTCATCCATTGGCTCACTGCAATTATTTTCATTATTTTCCACCCATTAATCTAATAATGTTTAGAACCATGTGCTTCATCATATCCAGCCATCTGCTGCCTTCTATTCATTACTGTGGCCTTGTGTAGTATTTTGTAACATACTGTGTAAATTGTTCATATGGTTCATTTTTCATACTTCCCCTTCGTATTTCAGTGGTTTACAATGAATTTTATGGCTTTATTCTTGTTCTCTTATACCGCTGCCACAATGTTATGTCTCTGGGGTTACTTGCGAGGCTTCTTAAAATAACTTAGAGTTGCAAGATGCAAATAACAAAAGAAACAAAATAGTTCACATTATCCTGACTTTCTAGCAATCTCATATAGCTATATTTATAATAATTACATTGTAGATAGTGGAAATCTGAAATAAAAATGGTGTACACTTGAAACACTGAGCAGTCCCAGCAGCAACCATGGATGGAAACAGAGTTAATCCTTTAGGTCAAAGATCATTCTTCTCTTTCTACACCTACACACTGAGCGTTTCGCCTTTTTCTACATTTTACTTAGTTGCTGTGAGATTGGAATGAGAAGTATCCAACCAGCTCCATAATGGCTGACTATATTGCAGGCACATTAAGTAATCTAAAATGGTTTTAACACTTCTAAATTGAAGGGGAGTTAATGTTTACCATTCTTTTAATGTACAGCTGGAAAACATGTTGCTCTCCAGAATTCAAATTTCCTTATGACAGAGGACATGCAGCCAATTGAGCCTATGCTGGCTGAGAGATCCCATAAATTCTGTTCCCCCCCCCCCCCCCTTTATTCTCCCGAAACCCATTCTCATTCAGTGCCCAGGTACAACCCCCAATTCTACTTTCAGCTACATCAGGGGAATATTACAGTAGCCAATTAATTTACCAAAAAGGAAATAACCAGAGCAGCCGGGAAAACACATGCGGTGCAGGTGGAACATACAAATTCCACTCAAACTACCCCTGAGATCGGGATCAAACGTGGTTCACAGAAGCTGTAAGGCAGCCGCACTGTCTGCTGTATTGCTGTGACCTTCTCGCTACATCATTACATTTTGTGCTGACCCCTGTGTATGTAACGTGTTGATGGACCACAAATGTACTATGGAGTGGATTTGACATCCTCAAATCCTGCCAATAGGATAGGATTACAGTAAATTGATATCTGACATCAATCAACATCAAAAGAAATAAATTATAATCTTGATCATGGTATTTGAAGAATGGATATGATGAACTTGAATCTAATGAGCACAGACTTCATCCAAGAACCCATTTAGGCAATGAAATTTTAATTTTGCAGTATTTGTTTCAAGAGTCTATTTATACAGATGCTTTCTATCCAAATTTGCAAGAAAAATAGAGGGTTATGGGCTGAGAGGTTGTGAAGGGTTAGATTGATATGGAGTAGGTTTATATAGATCCACACAACTTTGTGGGCTGAAAGACTTATACTGTGCTGTAATGCTCCATGCTTAATTCCTTACCTCATAGACAAAAGTTAAATTTGTGAATACATCTAATTCTTTTGTACACAAATTAAATCTAGCTTCAAATAGACAGAATTGATTCCATAACTTAACAATTTAAAACAGGGAGAATGATCTGAGCAGAAAAAGAATGCAAGAAAAAATATTGTTTCTTACAAGTGATAAGTTCAACACACTTGTTTAAAAGATAGGAATAAAAAGGACAAGCTCACAAGTTACTGTAATTCCAAAATAGAAAGTGAATTAGCACTAATATAGTTTACTCATCCTGTTATAATATTTTAGTAAATTGGTCATTTTGTGTTTTTGTCAGGCTGAAATCCAACCTTTACTTTTAAAGGAGGAAGCAACACGCTTTAGAAAAAGCACCACAAGTTCAAACAATGAAGACAATCCCATAGTTTGTCATGAAAAAAAGACAAATCTCTTGGCTTTGGATGCAAATGTAAACCTTTCATTAGCAAAATATAGACATGACCAAGAAGCTGCTTGTGGACGTCTCAAAGCAGACTCTGAAATCATACATCATCCTATTCTGGACCGCGCAATCTCACAAAGCACTGAGCTGAAGGATAAATATCAGGTTCAGGTCTTGCAGGAAAAAAAATCAAATCTTATTCCAACAGATAACGCATTAGTTTGCACATCAAAAGAATATCAAAGGAGTAATGTTGAAGCAAAGGTTGAATGCACAAAGCACGATAGCAACTCAGTAAAAAGAGATGGTTGTCTGGAAAATCTGAAGTCAGAGCTTTCTGAGGACACTTCCATTTACAACAAAGAAATGGGCTCATTAGGAACCTCATCAGAGTTAGGCATTCATAGTGATTACATCGATCATCAAGCTTCAGTTATTTCTAAAGGTTTTGAATCCGACTTATTGAAGAAAGTAGACAAATATGGAAGCATAGATCCGCATCTGGGTACTCCACTACATTTAAGCATACATGCCCAAGTTAAAGATGCTTCAGAGTCATTAAGCATAGGCTCAAATATGTTACAAGATAGTGATAAAGAATCAAAGTTCTCTTCATATTATGATACAAATAATGAGGGCAGAAATGATAAATTCACTTTTCAAGTCAGACCATGTGTTGGAAATAAGCCCAAGGAAATTAATGTATGTAGAGATGAGTTTGAATATTTTGAATCCAGCTTTGGGTCAGTAGGGAACTTGGGAGTGCCCAAAGAGCAAACTGATCAATTTAAAGAATCTATATTTGAGAATGAATGTAGTCAAAATGAGAGTCCCAAAAGCCATTCCAACAAAGTAGAAATTCTCTGCCCCTTGAAGGCTCTAGAAAATAATGTGTACAAAGAGGATATATCAACACATCAGTCAACCTGCACGAGCCATGTAGAAGTAAATGAAGCCATTAGAAATTGTTCAGATTCTCAAAATAGTAATGAAATGCCATATTCTTGCAGTAGTATAACAGGTTTTGCAGAAATTCATGAATTGTCACCTTTGCAGACTGATGATAAACTACCAATTGAGCATTCTGCATCATTTGAAAGCAATTTAGGTATTCTGGCAAATCAACATTTAACCTTTGATAATAAAAGCAATGGATCAAATTATCCTTCAAAAGAAATGGAAAGTAAAATAGGGGGTGTTCTTACTGAATTTTTAGTAGTTAATAATCAAGAAGCCAGTACATCAATGCTCATGGATTGTGAGAAAATGCAATATAATGAGCCATCTCTTGTAGAAAATTCTTGTTGGAACCACACATTTAACAGGACTAAAAATAATGATAATGAAGGAATTCCAAATATATTTCCTGGAAGTAAAGATGTTTGTAAAGCAGAAGCTGATATTGATAAAAATAAACAAAAAAAATTAATGAGTAAAAATAATTATGAACTTGTATGCAAACAATTCTATAATTCTGCTATTGGTTTCCTGTCAGCTAAAGATGGACATTTCAACTCTCAGTTGAGAACTGGCCAAAATTCTGAAATTATCCCACCTTTGAAATATGTTGTAGGACTTCAGAAAAGCAATGAACCTGAAGTTGTTCAATCAGATAACTTGAAATCACAACTGGTAGCTATTGAGCAAAACATTTCTACCTTAATTGGAACAATTCAACAAAGAATGATCAAAATTGAAGAGAAAAAAGTGGTAAATGCAATGCACCATTCTGAGTGCCCTACCCCAAAAGAGCAAAAATTACCAATTGCTGGTCAAGTTGTAACAGAACAGCCTGTTGGTCTTCAGCAATTCCACAAATCAGTTCAAAACTTAGTGGAGCATGTAGGTGAGATTGAGATGGAAGATGATCACAGAAAAATGAAAACTATGAAAAATGTTCGGACTATTCCAATAAACCATTTAGAACCTTCATTAATTAATGAACCAAGATTAAAACTAACTAAAATAATTAATTTCACAGTTCAAGATGAGACCAGTTTTCAAAGTCTGTCATTACAAGCACCAGACAAAACTAAAGTTACAGAGAATATCCATGAAACTATAATTCATCCCTCAGGAAATGTTATGAGTTCAGCGGATCTTCCATTGCATTCTGATGAGAGTCTATTTCAGAGCACAACTAACAAAGCTGAAAAGAGCACAGCAAATTACAACATCTGTTCGACAGAATTTGACAGTGAATTAGATCATGTAAATGAAAACACAACTTCAGCTGATAATTTGGCATCTGCTGTGCTTTCAGTCAGTCCATCAAAAACTGAACACGTTAAGGGTGGATCATCAACATCAGATTGGAATGAAAACATTCAAAGAGCAGAGTTCAAGACATATCTAAGTAAAATATCAAACTTTGTTGCAAATAACAATAAAAGTGTGGAATCACAACTTATCAACTGCAGGAAAAAAGAAACTGTGTTGGTCATTGCAGATGGCAATAAAAGTATTCAACAAAACAATTCCTTTCGTTTCACATCTACTAATAGCAGAGGGTCAAACAAAATTACTCAACAAGTGGCAGGTCGGAAAATGAATGTTAATTTTACTGCTGCAAAAAATTGCAGAGATCAAAATAAAACTGGTCTAAACAAATCTAATTACCAAGTTATAGTGCCAGACCAACCACTTGAATATATCAAAATGGACATTGATGATAAATGTCAAGAAACGCTTTGCCAAATGTCTTCAATGCCCAGCAAAAGTAATCAGAAGTCTTCTTGTGTGTCCAAAATTGAAAATGTCACACTGAGTAAAAACGATGGTCAAGCAAAGCACCAAGGCACTCAAACATTGAATACATCAGTAGATGACAGTCAGAAGAGATCTATTGATCCTGAACTCCTCTCCTCCTTGCAATGCAAATCTTTGTCGAAGAAGAGTTTTCCACCAGTAGAATCACATGGAACAGCTGTTAGTTTTAAACAACCTATAAATATAAATTCTGTAAGAGAACAGACGATGTCAGATGCACGGAAAGAATCAAATATCCCACATTCATCAGATGCCATTGCCTTTGAAGCTGGGGATTTGTTTCCTTCTCGGAAGGAACTGCAGAAGAAAAAAGAAATTAAAGATGTGCTTCCTGTTAATAAAGTGAAGATCACATTTGAGAAAAACAAACATGTGCAACTTTCAAGAAAGGAAAATCTTAATAAAAACACAGTTACAATTAAAGGAATGTTTCATAAGATAAAAGAGGAACCAATTTTCAAGGAAGAACAAAAGAAGGTGGAAAAACTGAAACAGCCTCAGAAGGAGGAACATAAAGGTACAATTTAATTACATTTTAAATTCTTTCCTGTTTGTACTGATAAGTTGGTTAGCATTGCAATTAAAATATCTTCCTTACCCTCCATTTGAATGAGCTAAATTTTCATTCAAATGGCAAATTCCTATTAATAAAATGCAGTTTTTTATTGTAACAGTTCAATAAGCTGAAACAGGAGTAATATGGCCAACTACTCGAACAGTGAAACTTTTTTAAAATTACCATGTTAATTGATGAATTAACATGCCTCTCATTGTCTTTTGGTTGAAAATAGAAGTGTAACTCTTAGTTCAGGGCAGGTAACAGTTGAATGTAATAAAATACTCTGGATTGTGTCCTTCACATAAAATAAGGATCCAATTTGCAGCGATATTTTCAAACCTTATTGTCGATTTAAATGAATCAATTTAACAAAAAAAAGGACTAAAAAATTTGAAAAGCTGTATACTCTTAAATCTATTCCAGAATTTTACTGGATCATATGTGATCTGAAGTTCAACTCTCTTTATTTGTATATAACTTAATATACTTACTTGGCTTATAGCTGTAGATCTCAGTGTTGGGGGAGAGATTTCAGATTTTATTTGACAAAAATGGGTCCTGAATTTATTCCTAACTTCCCTTGCTCAAATTTTAAGGTAGATATCACAAGAACCTAAGAAATAGGAGCAGGAGTAGGCCATCCGGCTCATCAAGCCTGCTCCACCATTCAATACGATCATGACTGATATGATCATTGACTCCACCTACTTACCTTTTCCCCATATCCTTTAATTCCTTTTTTATGTAAAAATTATCTAACTGAACCTTAAACATATTTCTTGAAGTAGCCTCAACTACTTCCCTGGACAGATAATTCCATAGATTCATTTCTCTCTGGGAAAAACAGTTTTTCCTCATCTCTGTCTTAAATCTACTCCCCTGAACCTTGAGGCTGTGTCCCCTCATTCTGGTCTCACCTACCAGTGAAAACCATTTTCCTGCCTCTATCTTATCTATCCCTTTCATAATTTTATGTTTCTAGAAGATCTCCTCTCATTCTTCTGAATGCAAATGAGTATAATCCCAGGTAATTTAGTCACTCGTTTTAGGTCAATCCCCACATCTCTGGGATCAACCTGATGAATCTCCTCTGGACTGCCTCCAAGGCTAATATATCCTTCTACAAGTATAGAGATCAGAACTACACAGAGTACTCCAGGTGTGTCCTTGTATAGTTGTAGCATGACCTCCCTGCTCTTGAATTCAATTCCTCTAGCAATGAAGGCCAACATTCCATTTGCCTTCTTAATAACTTGTTGTACCTGCAACCCAACTTTTTGCAATTCATGCACAAGCACTCCCAAGTTCTTCTGCACTTCAGCATGCTGCAGTTTTTCACCATTTAAATAATGATCTGCTCTTCTATTTTTATTACCAAAGTAGATGACCTCGCATTTACTAACATCTCTCCTGTTCCCCCACACCTTGATGAAGGGCTCAAGCCCAAAGTGTTGGTGTTGTATTTTTTACCTTTTGCTACATAAAGGCATTATTTGGCCTGCAGAGTTTCTCCAACATTTTTGTGCTTTTTCACATTTACTAACACAGTACTCCATCTACCAGACCTTTGCCCTCTCACGTAACTTAACTATACCCTTCTGCAGCCGCTCCACATCCTCTATACAATTTGCTTTTCATTCAGTTTAGTATCAACCGTAAACTTGGCTACACCACACTCTGACCCTTCTTCCAAATCATCAGTGTAAATGGTGAACTGCTGCAGGCCCAGCACTGCCCCCAGTGGCACCCCATTTACCACTGTCTGCCAATCAGAAAAGCACCCACTTATCCCAACTCTCTGCCTTCTGTCAGTTAATCAGTCCTCAATCCATGCCAATATACTTACCATAACTCCATTCATCTGTATCTTATTGATAAGTTTCCTGTGCAGCACCTTATTAAACGCGTTCTGGGAATACAAATATACCAACTCAACCTGTTCCCCTCTATCAACCGCATCCATTATATCCTAAAGAACTCCAGCAAGTTTATCAAACAAGACCTGCCCTTTCTGAATCCATGCTGCATCTTCCTGATGGAACCCCTTTGTTCTAAATATCTCACTATTTCATCCTTAATGATAGCTTCAAGCATTTTCCTGACTACAGACATTAAGCTAACTGGTCAATAATAACCCATCTTCTGCCTACATCCATTCTTAAAAAGAGGTATGACATTTTGCTGTCTTCCAGTCTACTAAATGACTACCAACGCATCAACTATAACTCCCACCATTTCCTTCAGTACCCGGGGATGGATCCCATCAGGACCAGGGGATTTGTCCACTTTCAGACCGATTAGTTTGCTCATCACCATCTCTTTTGTAACAATTATTTTATCGAGGTCCTCACCTCCCTTCACATCCCTATCACCACTCTTTGGCATGCAGGACGTGTCTTCCAATGTGAAGACTGACATAAAATATCTGTTCAATGCCTCGGCCATTTCCTCATTACTCAATAAAAATTTCCCTTTCTCATCTTCCAAGGGACCTATATCGACTCTAGCCACCCTCTTCCATTTTATATATTTATAATCTTTTTTTGCTATCTATTCTTATATTTTGTGCTAATTTACCTTCATAATCCTTCTTCCCTTTCCTTATTTCTCATTTAGTTCTCCTTTGTTGCCTTTTAAAGTTTCCCAATCTTTCAGTTTCCCACTACTCTTAGATACTTTGTACACATTAACTTTTAATTTTATACTTTCCTTTATTTCTTTAGTTAACCAAGGCTGACTCTTCCCTCTCTTCCTGCCCTTATTTTTAATGGAAATATATTTTTGTTGAGCACTGTGAAAATCTCTTTGAAAGTCTTCCACTGTCCCTCAACTGTTCTGCCAACGAGCCTTTGCTCCCAGTCCACGCTGACCAATTCCTCCCTCATCCTGTGTAGTCTCCCCTGTTCAAGCATAATACACTAGTTTTAGATCTAACTATTGCACCCTCCATCTGTATGAGAATAGCTTCTTTTCAGAAACTCTTGTACTCTTTAATTGATCCATATCTTGCTATTCAATGGCAGGACCCTAGAGTCATCAGAATTTTCTCTTGAAATCACAGACAGAATCATGGAGTTGTATGACATGAAATAGAAACAGTCATTTTGGCTTATCAAGACCACACAGAAGATCAAGCATCTATTTTCACTGCCCTACACTATTTCTATTTAATACTCGCCATATTCCTATCGATTTCCTGGATTCTACCAGTCACAACTTAACATGCTCCAACTCGTATGTCTTTGAGATATGCAAGAAACCATTGCACCCAGAGGAAATATATGCAATAACAGGGAGAACATGCAAAATCCACACTGACAAAAACAAGGGTCAGAATTGACTGCAGATGCCATGATCTAGATTAAAAAGCAAACTGCAGGAAGAACTAAGTGAGCCAAAGAGCATTTATAAAAGCAGAGCGATGGGATGTAGTGTCTCAACCTGAAATGACAGCCCTCCCTCTGAGTTTTGAATTCTCAGCCTGACCCACTAAATTCCTCCAGAGGTTTTTTTTAAAAATCCCATTTAAATTAATAGAATTGCACATCAGCCATGAGAAATTTAATGCTGAAGAGCTGATTGCAAAGTGTTTCCCATTCTTCAGTTCATCATAATAGTTCCACCTCCAGGAAGTGCAAGTCCAGTGGAAGAGGAAGTTGGACATGTCGGGATTTGACTTTCTTGAGTTCCGCATTTTATTGGAGGGTGCAGTTGTTTGGAGTTTATAGCTCTTGTTTGAGTACAATTTAATGGGTAACAGAAATACTGCCTGGCCCACAGAAAAGGAATCTTAGGGAGGTATGTATTCTGACAATAAATTTAAACTTTGAACTTTGGAATATACTGGCACATAAAACGTTGTTAGGTGTTGTACTGAGTCCAGAACAATCCAAGCCTATAAAGCATCACATCTTAGACATCAACTTTTGATATCAGAATTTCATTCTGCCTGCCTTCTGAAGTTGCTATACTATTTCTGTTTAACAAAGGCATCATCTTCACATCACTTTGATGGCAAGGCATAGCTCAGTGTTTCTAGAAAAACTGTGCGTTTAACTGTAATATCTGATACCAGTTATGGAAGCATAATTGGAATCTGTACAATCACATAATCTTGAGCAAAAATATAAGACCAAGCTTAGCAATAAGATCACTTAATTTGTTTTTGTGCTCTACAATCCAATCTTTTGCTTACTGTAATCCTCATTTGAATGAGAAATCAAACATTTGAACATAACAAGTAATAAAATTACTAAGCCACCAAAAGGCTATTTTGAATTAAACATTTTTCATGCATCAATATTGTAAGCTAACTTTGTAACTTTTTGGTAAGAGTTACATATCTTTTGGAAATCAAGGCCTGTTTTGTTAACTGGTATAAAAACTAATTGCTGGCTGGACTTGGTTCTGGTAACATTCTTGAATCCTGTTTACTGAATTACAAGAAATGTGTCTACAGAAACTGCAAGGATAGAGTTAATTTGATGAATATTTGATATTTTGCAAAATGTCAATTGAAGAACTGGACTCTATTCCAGCTCCAAAACTGATTCAAAAGATCCATGCAGAGGTGGTTCCTGATATTCCAGAAAATGTCAAATTATGGTGCCTATTTGGTGACATTCATGCAGTTTCCACCATAACGTGGACAAAGGATGGCATGTTATTAACTAAGAGAGAAAAAAGGTAAGTTGCTGAGTCTTTATGGCCTGTTTTTGTCTGACATTTCACCTTGCAATGCCATTATGGTAATACGAATACTCTTGCCTCAATGCCGCTGCAACCCAGGATAGCCAGAAGTGCAGCAGAACTTGTTTACACGTGTAAATGGAGGCCAATCTCACTGGCAGGAGAATAGAAGAAATTGTAAACCTAGCATTAAATATGGAAATCTATTAGTTCAAATATTTTGGCAGCTATAAAGATTACAATATTGTAGATTTTTATTCAGAATTATTTTATTGCACAGAAATATGGAATATGTTCAATCATCATTTGTAATTAGGAAACAAAAAAGCTGTAGATTTTGGAATCAAGCAAACAACGAATTGCTGGAGGAACTCAGCAGGTCAGACAGCATCCATGAGTAGAAATCGTCAGTCAATGTTTTGGGTGTGAACTCTTTATCAAAACTAATATAGAATAGGTGAACTTACATATAGAAAGGGGAAAGAAGCTGGGGGAGAGGCCCAGAGATGATAGAGTGCATGATAGGTGTGAGACAGGTACACTAGAGAGAGAAACGTTTAAGAAGGGGGGAGGGGGGTGTTGGGAAAGTTAGAGTACAGGTCAAGGAAATGAAGAGATGGGAACAGTGGAATCAGATGGGGGTGGGTTTATCTAAAATTAGAGAAATTATTGTTCATGTCGTTAGGTCTAAAGCTGTCCAAAAGAAACATGATGTTTTATTCCTCAAGTTTAGGCTTTTTCTGGCTGGTTGCCAGTGCCTAGTAGTGTTCCACAGGGGTTGATATTGGGTTCAGTACTTTCAATGTTATATTATTTGGATGATGGAATTGATGTGTTTTGTGGCCAAATTTGTGGATGAAACAAAGATAGATGGAGAAGTGGGAAGTGTTGAGGAAGCAGGGAGTTTGGGCAGGTTGGGAAAATGGATAAAGAACTGACAGATGGAATTCAGCAGAAGGACTGTCTGGTTAATGCACTTTGATAGAAAGAATAAAGGCTTAGAGAATTTTCTTCATGGGGAGAGAATTCAGAAAGCAGAGGTCCACAGGGACTTGGGAGTCCTAGTCAAGGTTCCATAAAGGTGAACTTCCAGGTTGAGCCCAGAATTAAGGAAGGCAAATGTAATGTTAGCATTCATTTTGAGAGGAATTTAATAAAAATGCAAGGATGTCATGCTAATTCTTTCTAAGGCATTGGTCAATGGACCTTTGGAGTATTGTGACCAGTTTGGGGGGGTGGGGGGTGAGGGGGGAGGAGATGTGTTAGCATTGGAGAGGATCCAGAGGAGATTACCCAAAATAATCCTGGGGAAGAGAGGAATAACATATGAGTATTTGGTGGCTCTGGTTATGAACCTATTGGAGTTTAGAAACCAACCAAATATTGAAAAGGCGAGGCAGAGTGCACATGGAGAAGATGTTTCCATTAGTGAGAGAGTCAGGGACCAGAGGATTGAGCCTCAGAATGAACAAATTTCCCTTTAGAATATAGATGAGGAAAAATTTCTTCAGAGAGAGGTGACTCTGTGGAATTTATTGCCACAGATAGCTGTGGAGGCCATGTTATTGAGGGTATTTAAAGCAGAGGTTGATTGGTTCTTGAGTACTAAGGGCATAAAATTTATGGGGAGAAGGCAGGAGAATGGAGTTGAGGGGAAAATTGCATTAGTCATGCTTCAAATGCCAGAGCAGGTGATCTGAATAATTTTATTCTGAACCTACAATTTAAGCTCTTATTTAAAATATAGGTAAAGGATTTCTAAATTTCTAGTATTGAATTAATTGCTTACTTCATACAAAAGGTGAGACCAAACTATGACGGCTGGCGATATGGATGCCTACAGGCAAATAAATTATCTGTTGCTTGTCCTCCTTGTTTATAAAGTTATGGTTGCAATTATTATCTGCTCGTCTGGTCACTTCAGTTCTCATTAGTGTGGGATAAATTAGGCTAGGCAAGGATGGGATGGTTCATTTTCAAACAATACTGTATTAACAAACTTGTTGAATTTTTGCAGCATTCCAATGGTTTCAACGTTACTTTTATGATGTCAGCAGTTTTATTTCCAGATTAGTTTTTAAATACTCTTATCAAATTTGCATTCTCAATTTCCATGGCGCAAGTTGATCACATACTCTTTGGCTTCGACTTCTGCAAAATTGGTCTATTAACAAAACCAATAGCCGTATTTTAATATCTTTTCTCACCGATGTCCAATTATTCAATCTCTTGGGGAGGAGATCTCATATTTAAGTCATTAACTAGAAGGACTTCTAAGTTCGGATATGTTATGATGTTCGGTGTCAGTGCTGCGCAATTGCTTAGCTAAAGGAGGTGTAACGTACTCCTTCCATCCAATAGCCTACAGGTCACCCTTGGGCAAGGTTTAGTACTTGATTAGCATCCCAATCAGGGTCATGAGAAGCCATGGATTGAAGATGGTGGATGGCTTTTACAAGCAGATTTTATAAATTGGAATTTATGGTTGTAAAACTAAAAACATTGACCAGATGAATCTGCTGATCAATGGCCAGGGCTACGTGTCCAGTATGGACACTGCAACTGAAGAAGGCAATGGGAAACCACTTCACTATTTTTCCTTGTATAATCATGAATTCAACATCGACTATGATCTCAGCCAAAGGAGGAGAGGGTTGGCAACAACTACAACTTGGAGGGCCAGAGATGATGACAGATGAAGGGGCATGATCACCCATGCTGAATGGCAAGGCACCTGAATGAACGATGTCATGATTAGATTTTGTGCAAAGTATTTAAAACAATCCCTTTCTATTCAAAATATTTTATACCTATAACTGGTGATATTGAAATTTTAAAGGTGAAAATAATTAACTAATCAAAGTGTATACCCACAGGCATTTTTTAGTTTGTCACATTATACAGAGGAATCAAAATTAGTTATCAATTTACACAGTATTTTTAAAATTCTTGATAAATGAATACTTAAACCTACAAATCGAGTAAAATGCTGAAGAAAGCAAACTCTGTTAATAATCGGATTTTTGAACATTGAAAAGGAATTCTGTTCCATTTCATGCTGTTTTCAACCATTCCTACCGTCACAATTTTAGTTACAAACTTTACCATCACAACTCTTTTCAAATTGTAGCACAGGAGATGAAACTCCAGTCTCTTTGGCAATAGTTCATACTACTAAGAAAGATCGAGGGCTTTATCAATGCACCTTGAAGAATGTGTATGGAAGTGTGTCCAGTGAGTTTGACTTCACCACTGAAGGTATCAAAAAATGGCCAATCTGTTATTATTTTAAAGAGAATTACAGAAGAGGTACATGTAGAATAATAATCAATATGTCTTTCCTTCTGCAGTTCTGAATGACCTTCATCATTTTCACGCCGAAGGTATTGCCCTCTTTCTTTCCACAAATAAAATGGTGCATGATGCTTTCAATTGTGTGCTTGCATTCGGATGCGGGGAGGGCTGGCGTAATTGGTCAGCAACAGGCAACAGTCACATCAGTGGCAGGGAATGACTGGATCAGATTATGGGGATTTGGAAAGGTTCTGGGACATGACAAAAAATAACGAATAGCCCTCAAATTTTTCAATTTCAACTGATTAAGAGAAAAGAAAAGTAAATCATCCAGTACATGGAAAAATTGGATTTTTATTGATCAACCTCCTTGAGAGTAATAAGTGCCAATTATGCAGATCCATAGTTTCATTCATTTTGTTTAATATCACGTATGCATTCCAAAAACGTGCACATAACTTACTGGCCATCTGTTTGCGGCATGCGCCTTCAGTGACATGACAATAATGATCTGATAGACCATGGTGAATTTTAATAAGTTAATGTTATCAGTTTCAGTTGAGATCCTAATGGAAATTGGTCAATAACTGAAAATATATGATTTTGCCAAAAATAATAAAAAGTGAAAGAAACATCCGCAAACAAAACTAAAACTACAAAAAACTACAAAACAAGGCACAATCATAAGTTACATTTGTGGATCCTGGTCAACTCTGTTCAGCTTCTGACTGGTTTGAACTCATTGTTATGCAGCTTCAAATAAAAATGAAAAACAAATCTCAATGATGATACGGTGGCTGAATCAGTAAATTTAGAGTTACGGCCATCTTCCTGCACATTTTCTGCTCACTTGTTTGAAAGAGAAGACATTGATTCTCGATTGGTAAGTAATCAGTGGGCGTGGGGTTTTGAAATCTTTGCCCTTTTTTTAAAAATTGGCCCTTCCACCAGCAAATTCCCACCAAACAGTCAGAGTTAAATGTCGACAACCATTTCTGAACTTACAAAAGGATGTGCCCCTGGAAAACATTTTGCTTTGTGAAATTTCACATTGGAAAAGCTGGGCACTGGGAATTTTTAAATAATACTGTATAATTCAGCATATAAGTCAAGTCACGAAATTCTAAAACATTTCTCAGAAGGGGAAGGGGTTGACTTATATGCCGGATAGAGATTTGAGACCTTAAATTTACCGGAAAATAAAACAGATTGATGTCAATTCGGTATATGTTGATGTTGGAATCACCTCCCCACCACCAGCACTGCCACTCCCCGGCACCTCCCCACCGCAGGGCGCCATCATAACTGCTTCTGCCTGGAATCCTAAGGTTGCCATCGCCACTCCTGCCTGGTAGCAAGGTTTCTGCTCCCACCAGGAGCACGATGTCGCCGTTGCAGCTCCATGGGCCATTGCTGCTTCTGCCGAGTAGGCCAAGGTTTTTTTTTTAAACTTACTTAACTTACAGCTTTGTTACTTGTACGCTGGATATTCTATAAAAGCCTTAAAATTAGGCTGAAAAATGGGGGTTGACATATCGGCCGGTCAACTTATACGCCAAAATGTACAATATGCTCCTATGCTCTGTGAGTGGCATGCTATTCATTAAAGTGAAAAATAGCTTCATATATCGAAGACCAATAGCCAAAAAGTCAATAGCATTATGCCAAAAATTCATAAATCAAACATTGGTTTATCCAGAAATTTTATAGTGATCACATTTCTCAGGATTCCATGCATATATTGAATTGAATCTTCTTACTTTGAATCTGATGAATAATGTACAGTCTAATGTTTGTTGCCCCACATTATCTTTGTGACCTCTGTACTCAATGTTGTCATTGAGTGGGGGTGGGTAGGGTTTGATGTGGGGAGGTGGGTGACATCTGATCTGGAGCATTGAACTGAAATTTAAATCCAAAACAACAGCTACTTGATTGAGAGAAGCAAATGTTCAACAGATGAACTAGAAAATGTAGAATGCATAAATAACATCTAAAGAGAGACTAAGGTCACCTCTCAGTTGTAAATATAAAGAAGAAGAAAATGAACTAAGTAAAGTTTTGCCAGTTTAAATTCAAATATATTACACCTATAACAGAAGGTTATTGCATTGCAGGCAAAATCATCGCTAGGTTTTTCGTTAATAGACTAATACCTAGTGTCACCAAAAATGTCCTCCCAGAATTACAGTGTGGCTTTTGGGAAAACAGAGGAACTACTGACATGGTCTTTGCCCTCAGACAGCTCCAAGAAAAGTGCAGAGAACAAAACAAAGGACTCTACATCACCTTTGTTGACCTCACCAAAGCCTTTGGCGCCGTGAGCAGGAAAGGGCTTTGGCAAATACTAGAGCGCCTCGGATGCCCCCCCAAGTTCCTCAACATGGTTATCCAACTGCACGAAAACCAACAAGGTCGGGTCAGATACAGAAATGAGCTCTCCGAACCATTCTCCATTGACAACGGCGTGAAGCAAGGCTGTGTCATCACACCAACCCTCTTTACTATCTCCTTCAGCATGATGTTGAAACAAGCCATGAAAGACCTCAACAATGAAGACACTGTTTACATCCGGTACCGCACGGATGGCAGTCTCTTCAATCTGAGGCGCCTGCAAGTACACACCAAGACACAAGAGCAACTTGTCTGTGAACTACTCTTTGCAGACGATGCCGCTTTAGTTGCCCATTCAGAGCCAGCTCTCCAGCACATGACGTCCTGTTTTGTGGAAAATGCCAAAATGTTTGGCCTGGAAGTCAGCCTGAAGAAAACTGAGGACCTCCATCAGCCAGCTCCCCACCATAGCTACCAGCCCCCCCACATCTCCATCGGGCACACAGAACTCAAAACAGTCAACCAGTTTACCTATCTCGGCTGCACCATTTCATGTGATGCAAGGATCGACAAAGAGATAGACAACAGACTCGCCAAGGCAAATAGCGCCTTTGGAAGACTACACAAAAGAGTCTGGAAAAACAATCACCTGAAGAAACACACAAAGGTCAACGTGTACAAAGCCGTTGTCATACCCACTCTCCTGTTCAGCTTTGAATCATGAGTCCTCTACCGGCGTCACCTACGGCTCCTAGAATGCTTCCATCAGCGCTGTCTCCACTCCATCCTCAACATTCATTGGAATGACTTCATCAACATCAAAGTACTCGAGCTGGCAGAATCCGCAAGCATCGAATCCACGCTGCTGAAGACACAACTGCGCTGGGTGGGTCATCGATGGAGGACCATCGCCTTCCCAAGATCGTGTTATATGGTGAGCTCTTCACTGGCCACCAAGACAGAGGTGCACCAAAGAAGAGGTACAAGGACTGCCTAAAGAAATCTCTTGGTGCCTGCCACAGTGACCACCGCCAGTGGGCTGATAGCACCTCCAACTGTGCATCTTGGCACCTCACAGTTTGGTGGGCTGCAACCTCCTTTGAAGAAGACCACAGAGCCCACCTCACTGACAAAAGGCAAAGGAGGAAAAACCCAACACCCAACCCCAACCCACCAATTTTCCCTTGCAACCGCTGCAACCGTGCCTGCCTGTCCCGCATCGGACTTGTCAGTCACCAACGAGCCTGCAGCTGACGTGGACATACCCCTCCATAAATCTTCGTCCGCGAAGCCAAACCAAAGAAAAGAAAGAATGCAAAATGATAAAATATCCCTGACTGAGTATTTTCAATGAAGTGATTATTAATAATAATACACCAACAACTTTCTTTAAGTAGTCCTAGACCTCTCACAACACCAACACTTTCATGAAAGTCACCCGGTAAACTTTGTGTCAAAGTTAATCGAAGAAGTACATTTTGAGGTATGTCTTAAAAGAAGAAAAATATTGGGAGGCATGAAGGCTCAGGAAAATAATACTAGAGACACCTTATCAGTTGAAGATTTGACCACCAGTGGTGGAAAGATTAAATATGGGAATGAGAGGAGAGAATTTGAAAAATCCATATTTCTCAGAGGGTTGAAGGAGATAAGGAGAGGCAAGACCCATGAAATTATTTGAAAGCAGGATGAAAAATATTTGAAATTGCTGCATTGTTTAATCAAGAGCAAATGTATGCCAGCAAGCATAAGGATAATAAGAAACCAGGATCCATGTGTGTGACTTCCGGATAACAACTTGTCAAAGTACAAATTCTCACTTTAAATGGGTTTATCTAGATTAAAAGAAATGACAAAGGAATGTCATGCTAATGACCAATGTAGATTTACAAGAATGTGCTGGAAAAGATATGTTTATTGTGCCAAATCCACTCTGCCTCAATTCTAAGAAATCTCGACTTCCAATGTATTCCTCAAATTCAGTAGCTTCTTGATCAATGCTAGAATATAGAACAAAGAACATTATAGCCCATAGTGTTATGCCAACTTAAGTAAACATACTCCACAACAATCTAATCCTTCCCTACTTCACACCCATAACCCACTATTTTTCTTGCATCCATGTGATGACCAAAGAATCTTTTGAATCCCCTATGGTACTAGCCTCCATCAGCATTCCAAGCATCTCCCACTCAATGTATAATTTACCTCTGAGAACTCCCCTAAATTTTCCATCACTCACCTTAAACAGATGTCCTCTGGTATTTGCTATTGTCGCCTCCAGAAAAGGATACTGACTGTCCACCTGATCTAAGGCCCTCAAAATCTTATATACCTCTATTAAGTTACCTCTCATAATTTGTCACTTAAATGTTAGATTGACAAAGGAAGCTATTGGTGGTTGGTCCTAAAGTTTTGATTTTCTTTTCTAAATCCCTTTACTTCTTACTTTTTCTCTTCTTTAATCTGTTGTAAAGACTTTTTTATGTAATTTGGTAACAGGTGATATGTGACAACTCTCTTGTGAGCATCTTGAAATGTTTTTATGTTAATTATAAAATATCAATGCAAATTGTTTTTACTGCTGTATCACAAAAATGTAGGATGTGGTGATGGTATGCAGAAAAAAATTAGGACTGGTAGCTTACAAAGTCCAAAAGAAACTCGGTGATTCATATTATGCAGCTACAGATTGGAGAATCCTCCTCTTAAAGCACGTCGTGGATAATAAAACACTATGACTGCCAATAAACTGCTAGTTTGTTCAGTTTTTGGTATATCAAGAATAATATATTTAACATTACTGTTCATATAGTTAGATGTTGTAGCAAATGGAATTTACAACTGTTTGCATTCTCATCATGTTACTTGAATTAGAAAACAAAGTGAAACTAGACTGGGGAAAATCAAGAGCAAAATAAGCCTATCTGTGGAATCCAAGGTAAATCTGAATTAGCAAGGTAGTCATAGAAACATAGAAGATAGGAGCAGGAGTAGGTCATTCGACCCTTCGAGCCTGCTCCGCCATTCAACGAGATCATGGCTGATCTTAAAGTTCAGTACCCCGTCCCCGCCTTCTCTCCGTAACCCCTAATTCCCTTATACTGAAGAAATACATCTAATTCCCTCTTAAATATATTTAATGAACCTGCCTCTACTGCCCTCTGTGGCAATGAATTCCACAGATTCACCACCCTCTGGGTCAAGAAATTCCTCCTCATCTCGGTCCAAAATGGTTTGCCTATTATCCTCAAACCATGGCCCCGGGTTCTGGATTTTCCCATCATTGGAAACATCCCATCTGCATCCATTCTGTCCAGTCCTGCCAGAATTTTATAGGTCTCTATGAGATCCCCTCTCAATCTTCTAAACTCCAGCGAGTACAATCCCAATTTGCGCAATCTTTCCTCATAAGTCATTCCTGCCATTCCAGGTATCAGCCTGGTGAATCGCCTCTGCACTCCCTCCATTGCAAGAACATCCTTCCTTAGATAAGGTGACCAAAACTGCACACAATACTCCAGGTGGGGTGTCACCAAGGCCCTGTACAGCTGCAGTAAGGTATCCTTGTTCCTATACTCAAACCCTCTTGATATGAAGGCCAACATACCATTTGCCTTTTTAACTGCCTGCTGTACCTGCATGCTCGCCTTCAGAGACTGGTGTACAAGTACCCCTAGGTCTCTCTGCACTTCCCCATCTCTTAATCTATTGCCATTCAAATAGTAATCTGCCCTCCGGTTTGTATTACCAAAGTGGATAACCTCACATTTATCCACATTGTAGTGCATTTGCCATGTATCTGCCTAGTCCCTCAATTTATCCAAATCACACTGGAGCTTCCTGACCCTCTCTTCCGTGCACACAACCCCTCCTAGCTTAGTGTCATCTGCAAATTTGGAGATATTACATCCAATCCCTTCATTCAGATCATTAATGTAAATTGTGAACAGCTGGGGTCCCAGTACAGATCCCTGTGGCACCCCACTGGTCACCGCCTGCCACTCAGAAAATGAGCCATTTATCCTAACTCTCTGTCTTCTACCTGCCAGCCAGTTCTCAATCCACATCAATACTTTGCCCCCAATCCCATGAGCCTTGATTTTGTAAGCCAGTCGTTTATGTGGGACCTTATCGAAGGCCTTTTGGAAGTCCAGGTACACCACATCCTCTGGCTCTCCCCCATATATTTTACCTGTCACCATCTCAAAGAATTCCAATAGATTTGTCAAGCACGATTTACCTTTTGTAAATCCATGTTGACTCTGTCCGATCCCTTCTCTGCTAGTCCTTAATAATGGATTCCATCATTTTGCCCATTACTGATGTAAGGCTCACCGGACTATAATTCCCCGCTTTTTTTCTACCCCCCTTTTTAAATAGTTGGGTAACATTAGCTACCCTCCAATCCATGGGTACTGATCCTGAGTCTATCGAGTTCTGGAAAATAATTCTTAAAGCATCTGCTATCTGAATGGCCACTTCCTTAAGTACCCTAGGATGTAAATTATCAGGCCCTTGGGATTTATCTGCCTTCAATCCCATCAATTTCCCCAAGACCATGTCCTTAGAGATACTGATTTCTTTCAGTTCCTCCCTTGCATTAGTCTCTATGTTTCCCAACATCCTTGGGAGGTTATTTGCATCCTCGCTTGTAAAAACAGAACTAAAGTAAGAATTTAATTGGTCTGCCATTTCCTTATTCCCCTGATTCCGACTGCAAAGGACCTACTCTGGATTTCACCAATCTTTTCCTCTTGACATATTTATAAAAGCTTTTGCAGTCGGTTTTTATATTTGCCGCAAGCTTACTTTCGTAATTTATTTTTGCTCTCTTGATTAATCCCTTTGTCCTCCTTTGGTGCATCTTGAACTTCTCCCAGTCTTCAGTTGTGGTACTTTTTTTGGCCAATTGATATGCTCTCTCTTTGGACCTAATGCTGTCTCTAATTTCCCTTGTTATCCACGGTTGAGTCACCTTTTTTGGTTTATTTTTATGCCAAAATGGTATAAACGATTTTTGCAATTTCTCCATTAGATCTGTGAATGCTTTCCATTGTCTATCCACAGTCAACTCCCCCATAAACACCACCCAATCAATCTTACTCAACTCCCGTCTCATACCATCATAATTCCCTTTATTTAAATTCAGGACCTTAGTCTCGGTTTTAATTTCATCACTCTCCATGTCGAGTGACAATTTGATCATATTGTGATCGCTCCTACCCAAAGGGCCTCGTACAACAAGATTGTTGATTAGCCCCTTATCATTGCATAATACCCAATCTAAAATGGCCTGCTTCCGAGTTGGTTCCTCGACATATTGGTCTAGATAACCGTCCCGTAAACATTCAAGGAATTCCTCCTCCTCAGTATTTTTACTAATTTGGCTAGTCCAATCTATATGCAAATTAAAGTCTCCCATGATGACAGCTGTTCCCTTATTGCACGCTTTTCTAATTTCTCTTTTAATGCCTTCCCTCACCTCTACACTACTATTTGGAGGCCTATATACCACCCCCACTAACTTTTTCTGCCCCTTGCTATTCCTCAGTTCTACCCATATAGATTCCGCATCTTCCGAGTTGATATCCTTTCTGTCAATCGTGTCGGTCCCTTCTCTCATCATCAATACTACCCCACCCCCTTTTACTTCTTGCCGATCCCTCCTAAATATCGTATACCCCGGGATGTTAAGTTCCCAGGCTTGCCCACCCTGCAACCATGTTTCTGTAATCCCAATCAAATCATATTTGTTTATCTCAATTTCCACAGCTAATTCATCTACCTTGTTCCGAATGCTTCTTGCATTAAGATATAAAGCCTTCAGATTTGCTTTTTTCACCCTCCTTGCTCTTTTTGATTTTTTACTTTCGCTGCCTAACCTAACTTTTCCTGTTTTATCTTTTCTGTCCTTTGCCCTATCATACAGGTTCCCACCCCTTGCCAAATTAGTTTAAACCGCGCCCGATGGCTGTACCAAACCTAGCTGCCAATATATTGACCCCTTTTGGGTTTAGATGTAACCCATCCTTCTTGTAGAGGTCATGCCTTCCCCAAAAGAGATCCCAATGATCCAAGAAGCCAAAACCCTGTCCTTTACACCAGCCCCTCAGCCACACATTCATTTTTCTTAACCTTCCATTTTTGTCCTCAGTTGCACTTGGCACAGGTAGCAAACCAGAGATCACCACTCTGGCTGTCCTATTTCTTAGTTTCTGTCCTTGCTCTCTGTAATCCTTTTTCAGTACTTCCTTCTTCTTTTTATCTATGTCATTGGTACCCACATGTTCGCCTTCCCCTTTTAGAATACCCTGGACCCGATTTGAGATATCCCGCACCCTTGCACCAGGGAGGCAGCACCCCATGCGGGCATACCTATCTGGCTCACAGAATCTCCTGTCTGTATTTCTGACAATGGAGTCCCCAATGACCACTGCATTCCTCTTTACCTTTTGGTCCACCATGCCAGGCTCAGTGCCAGCAACCTGGTCACTGCTGCCAGCTTCTGTCAGGTCATCTCCCTCAACAGCATCCAACAAAATATACCTGTTACTGAGAGGGATATTCACAGGTGAGCTCTCCATTTTCCTGGTATTTTTCTTCCCTCCCCTGACAGTTACCCACTTACCTGACACATCTGGTCTTGGGGTAACTATGTCCCTGAAAGTTGAATCTATCAACTCCTCACTCTCCCTTACCAGCCGTAGGTCCTCAAGTTGCAGCTCCAGTTCCCCAACTCGGTCCTTAAGGAACTGCATCTCGGTGCACCTGACGCAGATGTGGCTATTTGGGAGGGTGGGACTCACCCATGGTTCCCACATCTGACATCCAGTACAAAGCACTAACCCCATAGGCATGACTGAGCTAAAATAATGCCACTTACCTTTCTCCTCGCCTGCTTTTGCCTAAGCCTGTTGAGCCAAAGACTGGAAGTCCCACTCCTTCAGTGTCCCACTCACTCAGTGCGCCGCTCCTCGCTGGCTGCTCCCTCCCCTTTTACTCCTTTTACTGGCCCCTTGACCAATTAACCTTGACCAATTAACCCAGTCACTCTCTCCAAGCTCCTGCTCCTCTGACTCACAGCTCAAACTCCAGTTGCTACCTCCTCAGACTCCCAGCCCGATTTGAGTCTTTCTCTCTGGCAACAGTTTAATAAAGTCCAGGGTGATATTTCTCTCCTCTGTCAATAGCCAGGGTCAGAGATCATTTAGAATGCATTTGAGTTTGTTGATTGGACGTAATGAGAGTTACAGAGATAACATGAAACATTTCAGTTCTCCTGGAGATAAAGAAAAAAAACTGATTGCTGAGAAATCCTGCCCAGATCAGCTGCACTAAATATTGTGTAAAATAATGTCATTAACTTGTACTCTTGGAGTTCATTCAACTGAAGTCATTGTTCTCTAAAGCTGAAGATTAACAAATAGTATGCGAGGGAATAACCTTATTTAAATTTTGGATTGAATAATATGCTGAACCAAAACTCCTTTACTCACTCTTGATTTTATCTTCCAAAAGATTATCCATTAGTACTGATTAAACTATCCACAAACAAGTTTTTAAATATCAAACACAAGGAATTAAAAGTATCACAGGCAGGTTATTACCGACGTCTCTGATAAAAACCTGAAATATTGTTAAGGTACACAATTTCATAACTATATTTAAAAATTATTTTGGGGAAATTATTTTCTGCTCTTTGGATATCTAAATGCCACAGAATTTTGTCAGAAAAAAGTCCAAATATTCGATGATTTACTTATCCTGTACTTAAAGAGAACATCGATCAGAAATAGAACTGCAGCACTAATGTAACAGTACATTAATTCATGTTTATCTCTGCCATTAGTACTGTAAGTTTATATCAGAATTTATGTATTCCCAAAATGCACAATTTATCAATAAGGATTTTTTTTTTAAATCCTCGATCTAGGAATATTAGGCAATTGGGAAAATCAAAGCCTAAGAGTTCCCGATGAACCCGCAGCAGAATTTTCAGAATGTAATCCGTTAAAATTGTGCAACTTATCAACACAGAAAGAAGGTAAATGTTTCACTCAGTGTCCTTTTCCACCAAGTTTACAATGTAATCTGTAATTGTGTGTGAGGATAATATCAGCCTCCAAAATCTATCTGAGCGCGAGGATGGCTGGTCAAATAATGGTGTCCACAGTGCTATGTCTCTTCTTTTTTTTTCAAACTTTAAAGATTAAAAAAAACAAAACATATAATCCAATAATCATCAAAAATTGATTTTAAAAGATAAATCCCAAACCCACCCTCCCACCCCTTTAGCCAGCTCTCTTCAGGGGAGCCAAAAATATAAATGATATATATATAAAAAATTATAAATGTTGAGAAAATTCAAAGTATATCTAAATGCATATATTTCAAATACGGAGACCATTTGCTAACAAAAAGGGAATAATTATCATGTAAACTGTATTTTTTTCCATAACACTACAAGCTTTCAATTCATTATGCCAACGTAGTATATTAATCTCTGTATTGTCTTTCCAAGTTCTCGCAACACATTTACGCGCTACTGATAACACCAAATGTACAGAAGCAATTTGAATTTTATCCAAACCTAATCCCCTCAACGAAATCAAATTACCCAACAAAAAATTGTTGGATCTAATGGTTATATAAAGTTATACAATTTTTCCAAAACTACTTTAATTCCTTGCCAAAATAGTTGTACTTTAACACAAGTCCAAACAGCATGTAGAAAAGTTCCAATACATGAATCACATCTAAAACATAAATCTGAATTACTAAACCCATATTTTTTCAGTTTCTCCGGAGTCAAATATAGTTTATGTAAAAAATTATAATTAACCATTCCATATCTTACATTTGTCAATTTGATTACATTGTCCTGACACATAGCCACCCAATCATCTTCAGGAAAAATAAACACCTCATCGCTCTCCCATTTAAGTTTAGATTTTCCCCAATCCGATTTATCCATATTATCTTGTAATAAATTGTACATAATCGAAATATAACCCTTCTTTGATACAGAGGAAATCAAAGACTCAAATCTCGACAAAGTAGGTAAATTCATCTCTCTACCATAATTATCCTTTACCAAGGCTCTAAGTTGGTAACACACAAACAAAGAATTTACAGATATATCAAATCTTTCTCTCAATTAATTAAAAGAAATAAATTGTCCCTTTTCAAAACAATCCTGTATTGTCTTAAAATTCCAACTCTTTAAATAATTATTAAACATTGAAAAAGGAATAAGCTGATTATTAGACAATGGAGTTAAATTTGATAATTTATCTTTTGATCCCAAAACCCTATTTTTTTAAATCCAGATCTTTAACAAATGTTTCAATACCGGCATATTATATTCCTGTAGCAAATTCAAGTTCCAACGAAATATAAATTCATGTATCTTAACCTCAGAAATACATGCCATTTCCACCTTAACCCAGCTAGGAGGATAATCTAAATCCATCAACCTGCTAATAAACTTCAACTGGGCCACTTCATAATAATTTTAAAAATGTGGTAACTGAAGTCCACCTAACGCATATTTCCATGGATGCTACGTCTCTTCTTGATTGAGGAATTGTCATCTTGATTTTGGCAGAGTTCTAGTCAACTCATACTATCAGAACTAATTTCATTTCTAAGAGACTCCATCCTCACCCTGTTCCTTTCTTTGTCCCAGAGAGAGCTATTACTTTGAGTTTAATGTGTTAATTGAATGTGGATACCAGTGGTAAAGTAAGTATTTATAGTCCATACCTAATTACCCCCTGAAGTGAATGGTTTACTACTTCAAGGAGCAATTAAGAGCCAATCAATTCAGTGCATCTGGAGTTACACATAGCTTAGATTCAGAAATAATATTAGTGGATTCAATGGATTATTGAATCTTGCAGTTTTATAATCAAGATCACTCTGATTAGCATTTTTAATTCTACTTTCAGTTAATTATTTTTTAAATAAAATTTTTCTACTGTCAAGGTGAAATTTAAACTCTCCTTTACTGGAACCTTTTGTATCTGGATATCAATCCAGAAACCTAAGAATGGTCTGTTGAGTGACACTGACTGGATGCAAAACAGCAGCATGGATGTTGAGATTATGCCAGGGATCAGATATATGTAGTTTTGACCTCTTACTGTTCTATGAATTGAGGGTCAGATGTTATCGTGGCTGGAGCTCAACTTTAAACCATGGGGTAAACACAGGTGTTCCATTCATTTGAATGAAATTACCAATTTTAATTTAAAGGGTGTTTAGGGAGGGTTTTGCTCACTTTTCTTTATTTCTATTTATGTTTATGCTTTTAGGTTTTAATAAACATATCGTGTGTTTATGATACTTTTTTTCCATCTGTTGTTTCAAGTCTCTGAACATGAACTAATAAAGAGTCTATCAGAGCAGTGCATAGACAGTCCTTAGTTCTTCCTGCCTGTTGCCTTGTTGCCACAAGGAAGCGACACATTGGTGGCATTCCTCCAGCATTTTTGTGTTTTTACAGTGGTGACATTGTCAAGACTTAGGAACTGTACAAATGCAAAGATTTGATGCAGCTTTCAAGCATGGGTGATGATGGTAAAACATGGGCTAGGCATCAGAGTGTTCTAGCCTCCTGATACATTAGGCAAGTAAAAGTTTAAATCCTCATTAGGTAATCTGATGTCAAAACCATCTCTTGGAATTGTGCTGAATAACGTGAATTACATACATAAGTGTATTACTGCTATTGTTCGTGTTAAACATTACACTGCAAACCTCACAGCATTAATACAATTACGATGGCAACTTCTCTTGAAGCTTCACTCACGTAACTGCATCAAAATTTGTTATAAATATCAAATATTTGATATATGCCATATGCCCAAACATGTTCAGCAACTGGCACCCTTCCATCCTCGCCAAGATGTAAAAACCTGCAAATTTACTTCAGAGGAATACTCTACAAATCTTTCTCATTTAGTAATAAATCGAGGAAGATAATAGAATGCATGAATGTATTTCCCAGATCGGCAATCTCATCAAAAGAAGATACATAGTGCTTTATTTCTAGTTTATTACCTTACTGAGAACAACTTGTAGTCAATAACAATATTTTTCCTTTCTTATGTCCACATTTTGTTTTACTTGTTAAAGGAGAGAAAGTTGAGTTGTTACAACCCATCATTGAAAAGGAGCTCACAAGTGAGTGTAATTTTCAGCCCAAGATATATGGCAGTATTGTTACAGAAGAATCACATTTTGGTGAAGGACTGCACAGAAAAGCATTTCGGACAAAAGTTCTATATGGCTTCATACCTGTGTTTGATCCTGGACACAGCTGTGTCTTAAAAATTCACAATGCCATTTCATATGGGACCAAAACAAAGAACGAGTTCATACAACGGAACTATATATTGGCTGTACAGGTAAAATATACACACTGACAGAAAAAAGGTACCTCCTTGTTTTACTCTGTATGAATCATGCACTGAACTTTTAACATACAATTAAAAATGGCCTATAATTAATTAAAACATTAAACTTTAATTTTTCAGTTTCTATTGTTAGTTCATGGGAGATTTCTTGATTTTATTAGTGTTCATTAAAATTAGTTATTTCCAGTTATTAATATAATTCACTTAACGTTTAAGTCTATAAAGCACAATTTAACAAATGTCAGAAGGAGCATTACTTGACCTTATCTCAGGGAATGTAAGATCAACTGGAGGAAGTGTCAATGGGGGAAGATCTTGGAGAATGGAACCTTAACTCAATATACCTCAAGGAGATAATGGAAAAAGATGAGAATGGACCAGGAATAAAGGTCTTAAATTGGAGGAAGGTAAATTTAATAGACGATTCAACAGCATTAGGTAAATGTAGACCTGCAACATCTAATTGCAGGCAAGTCCACATCTGCACAGAGGAAGTATCTTAAGGAGTTCAGTGCCAACATGTTCCTGTAGCTAGGGCTAGCAGTTTTTAGGATATCAAGGGATAATGAAAATAGAATAAAGAGAAAATAAGTATATGTCAGTTAATAAGAACTAAGATGAGGGATCTCTGTCAAGAGTATAAAAAATACAGGTACACACTTCAAAAAGAAACTAGGAAAACAAAATGTGGTCATGAGGTATCACCAGCAGACAGGATTATGGTAAAACAAAAGATGTTTTATGTACATTAAGGGCCAAAAGATAACCAGGGAAAAAGAAAGGAATATTAGATACAACAGGAGCTTGGGCCAGAAGGTTTAGTGAGAACCTGTTAAATGTTGCATTGATATTCACAAAGGAAACAAAATTCATAGTGGGAAGATTCAGTGAAGAGGAAGCTGAAGTTCTAATGCATGTTTCAATAATTGAAGAGGGGTGTGCTCAATCCCTTAGTAGGCTTAAAAGTGTATACATTTCAAGGAATGGCATTTAACAGAAGAGATATCTGGGGCTCCAGTTGTGATTTTTAAATCATCCTGGCCACAAGTGAGTTATCAGGTGGCTGGAGAATGGCAAATGTGGTCTCCTTTTAAGAACATAAGAAATAGGAGCAGAAGTAGCCCATCTGGCCCGTCGAGCCTGTTCCACCATTCAATAAGATCATGGCTGATCTGATCATTGACTCAACTTCATCTACCTGCCTTGTCCCCTTAATTTCTTTTTTATGTAAAAATCTAACTGCTTCCCTGGGCAGAGAATTCCACAGATTCACTACTCTCTGGGAAAACAGTTTTTCCTCATCTCTGTCTTAAATCTGAATCTTGAGGCTGTGTCCCCTAGTTCTGATCTCACCTACCAATGAAAACAATTTTCCTGCCTCTATCTTACCTATCCCTTTCATAATTTTATATGTTTCTATAAGATCTCCTCTCATTCTTCTGAATTCGAGTGAGTATAATACCAGGTGATTTAGTCACTCATTGTAGATCAACCCCCTCATCTCCGGGGTCAACCTGGCGAACCTCCTCTGGGCTGCCTCCAAGACCAATATATCCTTCTTCAAGTATGGAGACCACAACTCCATACAGTACTTTAGGTGCAGCCTCACCAGTACCTTGCATAGTTGCAGCATGATCTCCCGGCTCTTGAATTCAATTCCTCTAGCGATGAAGGCCAACATTCCATTCGCCTTCTTAATAACCTGTTGTACCTGCAACCCAACTTTTTGCAATTCATGCACAAGCACTCCCAAGTTCTTCTGCACTTCAGCATGCTGCAGTTTTTCACCATTTAAATAATGATCTGCTCTTCTATTTTTCCAACCAAAGTGGATGACCTCACATTTACTAACTTTGTACTCCATCTAACTTAGCTCTATCCTTCTGCATCCTCTCCACATCCTCCATAAATGTGCTTTCCCACTCAGTTTAGTATCATCTGCAAATTCTATCCCCTGTACAAATTATTAAAATAAATGGTGAACAGCTGCAGGCCCAGTGCCGACCCCTGCAGCACCCCATTTTTCTGCCAATCAGAAAAACAACCATTTATCCAAACACTCTGCCTTCTGCCTTCAAGAAAGGCAGCAGGAAAATTATTGGTAATTATTGTAGATGATACTTTCCTTATTCTAATATATCCTAATTTCAAAGTATCATCTTCCAAAGAGAGCTGTGATATTCCCAATTTAGATTGCTTTAATCCAATAAATCAAACTCTGTGGCTATTACTTTATGTAGTTTTAATTTGTCGATAGAACAGATAAACATTTTGCATAATTTCACAAGACTTTCATAAAGGTGAATAACAAAGCATTTACTGTATAAAGGTAGTCTTTTCGACTCTAATTATTTAAAAGTTGTCTTAACAAAAGCTATAGCTAAAGACTGCTATAAAACACAAAGATATATAGAGATACAAATGTAAAGAAAAATTTATCGTGCTCATGCTTCCTTCATATGTTGTAGAATGAAAGCAAGCGGTTAGGCGGATATTATGACATATTACATCATAGTCACTTTGGTAACATTACAAACAAGGGACAGGCACAAAATTAACTAAGAATAAAAAACACAAGGTTTTAACCTTTACAATTATAGCCCTGTTAGCCTAATGTCAGCAGTTTGGGAGGTATTGGAAATTGTGCACAGGATTGATTATTGGAAAGCCAGGGACTAATCAGAAATAGGCAGCATAGCTTTGTCAATGGATGATTGGGTCTGACCAATTTGACTGAATTTTTTGAAGAATTAATAAAGGGCAGAATACATGGATTTTAGTGGTACCTTTGACAAGATTCCACATTAGGGAGATTTCTTCAAAGGTTAAGAGTTCATGGGATCCACGGCAAGTTGGTAAATTGGATTCATGCCTTAATAATACAGGGCAGAAGACAGATGGTAATGGTGGGGATACTTTTATGATTGGTTTTCTGTAACTAGGCAGTGCTGGAATCGTTGTTGGTTGCAATATACATAACTGTTTTGGATATGGATGTTGAAGGCACAACATTGGAGGAGTTGCTGACAGTGTGAGGGATAGTCTTGGAGTGCATGGTGAAATTGATCTGTTTGTGAAGGGCTGAGAAATGGCAGCCATGGAAAAAAATCTCCTGCCATCCACATAATCAATCTCTTATCAACATATACGCCTCTATCAGGGAACCTCTGATCCTCTGTCGCTCCAATGAGAAAGGACCAAGTTCATTTAACTTATCCTCATAAGGCATGCTCCCCAATCCAGGCAACATCCTTGTAAATCTCCTTTGCACCCTTTCTATTAGCATCCACATCTTTCCAAGTGAAACACCAAAGAAAAGACATTTGAATTTGGTTCCTCTGTTCCTCAACACTGTTTGGCCCTACCATTAATTGTCCAAGTTGTAACCTCATTAATGCTCCAAAAATGCATCAACTTCAGGTCTGAAGCATTGGTTATAGATCTTTACTTCCTATGGACATTACAAGACCAGCATTCTTGTGTTTTTAACAGTACTCCAAGCGGGGTCTAACCAAGGTCTTCTACAGCTGCATATTACCTCATGGATCTTAAATTAGTTGCTACAATTTTATAAAACATTTGTCAGAACTTAGCTGAAATACAGCAGTAATTCTGGTCATCAAACTATAGGAAATATGTGGTAGCACTGGAGAGAGGGCAAAGGAGATTCAGTAGGACTTTGCCAGGAATGGAGCATTTCAGTTATGAGGGTAGACTGTAGGAGCTTGGTCTTTTCTTACTAAAGTGGAGAAGGTTAAGAGTTGTGATTAAAGAATATAAAATTATGAGGGGTAGTAAAAAGGAGGGACTGCTGTAAAAATCTCTTTATATCTGAGATAGATAAAACTAGAGGACATAGATTTAGGTTTAGGGGAAAAAATTTAGAGGAGATCTGAGGGGATTGTATTTACTCAGTTAGTGGTGAGTACCTGGAATACACTGAGAGAGTGATAGAGTCGCAAACAGCATTGGAGAAGAGCGGACTAGCACTTAAATAATCAAGATGTGGACAGCTAGGTGACAATTGCTTAAAATTGGGATGACAATGGATGGATCCCCATTGGTTGGTGTGCAGTTGGGCCAAATGGCCTGTTTCCATGCTATATAACTCTAAGACTCAGTCGGTAATAATAATTTCTGACTAATCATTTCCTTCTTATCGTCCAGTGGTTCACAACCTTTTTTTCCACTCACATACCACCTTAAGTAATCCCTTATTAACCATGGAGTGCCTATAGCAAAAAGAAAAGTGGGAAAAAAGGTTGAGAACTACTGATATAGTCACAATCTCCTTTTGTATCTTTTGCTCCATTTCTTCCCATATTATTACTCTTCCAGTATTCTACATAATGCAGAGAAGGTTCACGAGAATGTTGACAGGATTTCAGGGTCTGGGTTACAGAGAAAGGTTGTGCAGACTGGGTTTTTTTTCTCTGGAGCGTAGAAGATTGAGAGGGGACTTGATAGAGGTGTTTAAGATTTTAAAAGGGACAGACAGAGTAAAAGTGGATAGGCTTTTTCAATTAAGAAAGGGGGAGATTCAAACTAGAGGACATGGTTTAAGATTGAAGGTGGAAAATTATAAGGGGAACATGAGGGGAAATTTCTTTACGCAGAGGGTGGTGGGGATGTGGAATGAGCTTCCGGCAGACGTGGTCGAGGCGGGATCATTGGTTACATTTAAGGAAAGACTGGATCGTTACATGGATAGGAGGGGACTAGAGGGGTATGGACCGGGTGCTGGTCAGTGGGACTAGGAGGGTGGGGATTTGCTACGGCATGGACTAGTAGGGCCGAACTGGCCTGTTCTGTGCTGTAAGTGGTTATATGGTTATAATGCCTTAATGCTACTCAGCACATCCACGAAAACAGACAGTATCGATTCCTAATGTAAGATTCAGCTGGAAGTTACATTAGAATCAGGATTTATTGTCATGAACAAGTCAGGGAATTCGTTGGTTTGCAGCACCGTCATAGAGCAAACATACGTATTATAACCATCTTACAACATTACTATAAAAATAAAAAAGATAAAAATAACAGTGCATGAAAAGTAAGACATAGTCTTTGGTTCATTGACTATTCAGGAATCTGATGGCAGTGGGGAAAAAGCTGTCCTTGTGCCACTGAGAGCTTGACTTTAGACTCCTGTGTAGTGGCACTATGGGGGCATTACAACTCCCAGAAGGCATCATAAAAGCCATGTGACGCCAGTGCATGATGACATCAGCACGGTTTGAGTGCATGATTCAGGCTTTTAAAAGGTTGCATGGGTGATGAAGAGTAAATCCGTTTGATTCACTCTAAAAAACGCCTTGTGTGGTTATTTTGTTGTGTCCACTGCGATTCCAGTGGCCACAATTGGTGACCCCAACGAGTCCAAAAATGTGAAGCAACCACCTTTCTGGACAGCTGAGCCTCAACTGTGGTTCCAACAGGCTGAAGCACAATTTAATCTTTGCAAAGTCGGGAAAGGGCAGCAAAATGACTACATTTCAATGGGTTGGGAGACAGCGCCCCTTCAGAACTATTGGATGAAATGCTGTTCCTGGCAGCCTGTGAAAGGCTTAATATGTTATTTGAGCAACTCTTTTTAGAGCGAATGCCACTTGTCATCCAAGTGTTCATTTGAAGATCCAAGGGCTGTAGTGGTGGAGGCAGATATTCTACGGCTTGCTAAAAAGTTTATCAAGGAAAGACAAGTCTGCACAACCAACCCCTTCAATATTGACACCATGTCACACTCTAGTACTCTTAGCACCTCACTCTCTACAACCAGGCAATACCCCCAAGACAGGCAGCATGTGGACACCTTGTCTTGGTGTTATTACTACAGATGTAGGGGAGTAAATGCCCGCAAGTGCCTTCCACCTTGCCTCTTTGCAGGAAACACCCAGGCCAACCACCAGTAAGGTCTGCGGTGGTTGGCGAGAAATCTGCAAGCCTAATGTATGTATGGGACCACTTGTCCCAGTGAAAATTTCTGGTGGACGTGGGCTCAGAAGTTAGTGTATTTCCACCCATCGGTTTTGACACATGCCATCCTACCCCAGACCTGCAACTACAAGCAGTTAACGGTTCCAACATTCTGACCTTTGGCACCAGGAAGATGAATATCATAATAAACTTAGCTATTAGTACGCTGATCTTTGCTTGGACCAGATTTTCTTTAGATTTATTCATTCCTCGTTGACTTGAAAGGGCGTCGGCTGATACATGGAACTACTTTTCAGACTATTACTCTGGCAGATGCCTATACACCTGCTCTGTACCTCCAGACATCAAGTAAACCAGTGGATGAATTCCCCAAGCTGTTGGAGGATTTCCCTAATATTACTACTCTACAAATTTCTGCCTCCACTGCAAATCACGGCGTTACTACACTTGTACTAAGGGCCCTCCTAGCCATACTAAAGTGCGCCACATCCCTCCAGAGAAGCTACTCTTAGTTAAGAAAGAGTTTGCCAAGATGGAGGAACTAGGCATGATTCGTAGGTTGGACAGTCCCTGGGCACCTCCATTACATATGGTCTCGAAACGCAATGGAGGTTGGTGACCATTACAGGCGGCTTAACGATCTTACCACTCCAGATCTTTATCTAATACCTCATATTTAGGATTTCTTGGTTAATTTGCATGGAGCGATGATCTCCTCCAAAATAGACTTGGTGTGTGGTTATCACCAAGTACCAGTAGAGCCAGAGGACATTCCAAAAACAGCAATAATTACCCTGTTTGGGTTGTTCGAATTTTTATGAATACCATTCGGATTAAAGAATGCTGCTCAATCATTTCATCGGATGATGGATACTTTAGGACATGGTATGACCAATGTTTTCATTTACCTTGACAATATTTTAGTGGCCAGTGGGACTAAGGAAGAACATTTGGAACATCTTCGTACACTTTTTATTCATCTTCAAAACTTTGGACTGACCATCAATCCGCACAAATGTATTTTTGGACAAGGAATGATTGATTTCTTGGGGCATAGGATTACTCAGGAAGACATGACTCTGCTGCCATACAAATTTCAGGCCATTATCAAATACTCAAGACCTGCTATAGTTAAAAGCGTGCAGAAGTTCTTGGGATTAGTAAATTTTTACTGTCGGTTTCTTTCTGGGAGCAGCTCATATCATGAAGCCTCTTTCCAATTTACTGTCCAGTAATGCCAGAACCATCCATTGGACTGAAGAGGGAAACAATGCCTTCTTGAAGATGAAAAATTTGCTGATTCATGCCACTATGTTCAGCTACCCAGTTTTAAATGTAGCCACTGCCCTTTCTACAGACACTTCCAGTATGGCCGTAGGAGGTATACTTCATCATTACATCAACAGGCAATGGAAACAGTTAGTATTCTTCAGCTGCTGTGTTCGTAAAGCAGAGAAGAAATACTTTTGGCTATTTACTTGTCTATTTGACACTTCCGTTATTTTTTGGAGGGCAGAGATTTTACTATGTACACCAACCACAACAGTTCCTGGATGTTACTTCGGATAGAGAACCACAATTTACTTCCTCACTGTGGATGGCCTCGTCCCGCTTGCTCAGTACAACAATTCATCATATGAATGCCTATCATCCCCAAGCCAATGGAATGGTGGAAAGATTTCATCGACATCTCAGTCTTGATGGCTCAGTTAGATAGCTGAACTGGGCTGATGAGCTGCCCTGGGTATTACTGGCCATTAGAACAACTCCAAAGGAGGACCTCCAACCTTCATCTGCGGAGCTTGTGATCGGCACACTGCTGGTGGTTCCAGGGGAGTTTGTCCCCTACTATTCCAACTCCAGCAATGATCCTAAGGAACTGTTGAGCAGGCTAAGGGAGACCATAGGAAAATTGACCCCTATACCACCATCGTTGCATGGAGGACCTCAAAAACTGCAAATATGTCTTCGTCTGAAGGGGAGCACTTGGTCAACCTTTACTGACACCCTATGAAGGACCTTACAGGATATTCAGACAAACTAGGTCTACCTGTATTTTGGTCATTGGAGGGAAGCCACAGTCTTTCACTATTGACAGGCTTAAACCAGCTCACGTGGACAAGTCTTCCCCATTGCAGCAGCCAACAGTTCATCACAGAGGTTGACTACCTTTCTGCTGGTTCTGGGGGTGGGTGGCAACACTACAACTCCCAGAAGGTATCAAACCGGCCATGTGATGTCAATGCATGGTGATGTCAACATGGGTTGAGCACGTGATTCGGACTTTTAAAAGGTTGCACGGGTGATGAAGAGTAAATCTGTTTGATTCACACTAAAAAACCCTTGTGTGGTTATTTTGTTATCCATTGCAATTCCAGTGGCCACACCTGTACCTTTTTCCCAGTAATTTTAAAAAAAGGGTAAAGGATCCATTATTGTCACATAATACTACATTTAGAATGTAACATACATGAAATTCTTTAACTTTCTCTCTGTTAAGGAAGACAGAGACAGAGTGAGAGGGCATGGCCTGGTGGGTGAGGATAGAGGACACCATCTTTTGTGGATGTCCTCAATGGAGTGAAGTCTGGTGCCTGTGATGATGCAGGCTGAGTTAACAATCCTCTGGAGTTTTTTTCTTGCCTTGATAGTTGACATCTCCACAGCAGACAGTGATTCAAACAGCCAGAATGCTCTTTCTCTTCACCTATAGACGTTTTTGAGAATATCCAGTGACATACCAAATCTCCTCAAATACCTCACAAAGTATAACCTCTGCTGAACCTTCTTCATGATGCATTGACATGGAGACTCCAGAACAGATCCTCAGAGATGTGAACACCCGAGAATTTGAAGTTCTTGACCCTCTCCACTACTGACCCCTCAATGAGTACTGGGTTGTGTTCCCCTGACTTCCTCCTGAAGTCCAAAATTATCTCCTTGACTAACATTGAGCACAAGGTTATTGGCATGACACCACTCAACGAGCTGATCTACTCCCTCCTCTATGCTTTCTCATTGCTGTTTGTGATTCTGCCGACAACTGTGGTGTCATCAACAAATTTGTGGATAGCATTAGAATTGTGCCTGCCCACACAGTAGTGCTGTACAATGAGTAAAGCAGTGGGCTAAGCACACATCTTTGAGGTGCCAGTGGTCTTCTGATGAAGAAGTTAAGGATCCAGTTGCTGAGGGGGAGTGCAGAGGCCCAGAGTTTGTAAATTCTGACCAGCACTGAGGGAATAATGGTATTGAAGGCTGGCTGTAGTCAATGAAGAGCAGCTGTATGTACAAGTTTCTGTTTTCAAAGCGATCTGGAGCTGAGTAGAGAGCCAGCGATATTGCATCTGCTGTGGAGCGGTAGGTACGTGTTAATTCTGGCCATCACAGTAGAAGATAGTGCTGCTGGGCAATAGTCGTTGAGACAGCGCACACCTCTCTTCTTATGAACTGGGATATTAATGCCCTTTTGAAGCAGGTGGGAACCTCTGACTGCACCAATGAGAGTTTGAAAATGTCCATGAACACTCCAGCTCGTTGGTTGGCAAAGATTTTCAGTACCCTGCCAGTTACACCGTCAGAGTCTGATGTTTTGCGAGGGTTCACTCTCTTGAATGATGTTCTGACGTCGTCCTCAGAGACAGATATCACAGGGTCCTCAGCCTTTTCATGGATTCTAGTAGGCACTGTTGGGTTCTTCTTCTCAAAGCAGGCATATGAGGTGTTCAGCTCATCAGGTAATGGAGCATCACAGTCATCTATGGTGTTCATTTTCCCTTTGTAGGCTGTAATTGCCTGGACTCCCTGCCATAGCTGTCAAGTATCTATCTCTGTCTCTAGCTACCTCTGGAATTACCATTTTGCTTCAGAGATGGCCTTCCACAGGTGGCACCTGGACTTCTTGTAGAGATCTAGATCCCCGGCCTTAAACGCCCTTGATCTCACCCTCAACGGGTTGCAAATCCCCTAATTCATCCAGGAACACCTGGTATATGGACATGAGCACATTCTCATTCACGCGGGTCTTGATGAAGTCAATGACACCTGTTGCATATTCCTTCAAGTCTATGGATGTTCTTGAATATGTTTCAGTCCACCAATTCAAAGCAGCCCTGCAGATGCTCTTCTGCTTCCCTCGACCATACTTTTGCCGTCTTCATTACTGGTTCTCTGGTCTTCAGTCTCTGCTTGTATGCCAGGAGAAGTACAGCCAAGTACATATGGTATTCTTAAAGCAAAATGAAAATGCACTATACTTATTGTTCATGTATCATTAGTAAAAACATAAATCAGTGGAGGGGATAAGATGACACTTGAAGCACCCAAAAAACATCCCAAAAAATGGGTCGTTCTATAGGCCAGATGTGACCTTAAAATTATACTCAAAATGCCACTTGATTGGTTCCATAATCCACCCATATTCCACCCCATAACTATTTTTAAGTTACCGGTATATTTTTAAAAAATTACTGTAGTTTACACATTTTTTATTTTTCACTGAAATCCATTACCAATGTGGTGTTAACCAATAAAAGAATTGTAAAATAAAAAAGAACACATCACACATGTTTAAAATCCTTGAAAATCACTAGCTTCATCTGAATCTTCAGCTTCGTCATCAGTGTCCCACAAATAAATCATCCTCTGTACCATCAACTGCACTAGAGATACTGCACTTTTTGAAAGATTTTATTACAGTCTCTACTTTCACTTTATCCTTTTAGTCACAAAATCTCACAGCACATCAAGTGATACCGCACACATAGCCCCATCTTTTGTAAAGGATTTTTCAGCATTCATCATCCGATTATTCCATTCAATGACTTTGAACTTAAAACTTGTTTCATATTTTCTTCATTTGTTGGTGGCTCCATGATAACAATTTGATTTTAAAAATTTAAACTGATTAAAACAGAAACTAGCAATAGACTGAACCATGAATCACTTTGTGACAGTGCTTCATCCACCTACCGGCCACACCCACCAGCTCAGTCAACACGGCACCAGCTCAGTCAACATACATACAGTACCAGTATGTTCGGGGGTTGCCTTCTACCACCAATATGAACGAAAACCGTGAAATTCTGACTCAAATATACAGTAATTAAAGTCAACAAATTCAATCTACACCTTGAGTGACAATAAAAATATTAATTACAAACTATATATAAGCATTGTTCTTTTGCGTAAGGCAGTGTGGAATATGCACTCCATCAATTTTCATTTCACAATTCATTGGTTTTGTTCTAATATTGTTATTCAAGAATTGAAAATCCAGTCGTGGAAATGAATTCAAGTACATTGCCTTATTACCACAGTTTCATTAACATCCAGATCTCCACTGCCTCATTTTGTCTAATCTTGAATAGCCAGGCCCCAAAAACGGGGAAGCTTTAATGATCCATGCACATGAAGAAACAGTTGCAGTAGGACCTAAGTACTAATCTGAAAATAACAATCAGAAAAGTGCAGGCTGCACGTGCTTAGTCAATTAGTGTATGCTTCTGAGTGGCCTCAAACACTGCACATTTTAATGCTTTAAAATATATTAACATGCATGATTTTAAATGACTTTTGTTAGGAATAATGCTTCTCGAACATCAGCATCCATTCTCTGTAAGATCTGTATCCCTTCTTTATGGTGCCCACCCCAGTAATTTCTGCATATTAGTGAGGCTGCAGGAAGTTACCACTGGCCTTTCAGCTGGTGTGTGTGCTCTACCCTTTTTCTGCCTTGAAAAAGCTGTCACATGAAACTTTAGTACTTACGTATTCGCATTTTAATATATAACAATATGAATTTGTATATGTTCCTTTGCCCCATCTAAAGTTATGCTCCATTGAAATAAATGATTAAAGAATATATAAACAAAGGAATAGAGATAAACCTGAATAGCATAGTCATTGAACTTCATTTTGTGCTGTGCAGAATTGTCTTCACAATACAGAAAGGATAGGAAGGAGAAACTTCTTAGAACAGAATGATGAAGCTGAGGAAATTATATCCAGTTTCAGCTGTTGAAGCAGAAAGATTCAAGATTAGATTAGAGGAGGAAATTAAAGGCTTTGATAACAAGGTGGGTAAATATAATTGGAAATATTTATTGCATGGAGGATAAATGCTGATTTGCTCAAATAGCCTCTTTTTGAGTTGGAACATCTACCTATGTGTATTTTGGTGTGGCAATGTTGCTTCATTTTCAACTGGTAAAATGTTATTGATTGTGAATATTATCGTAATCAAAGCAAAAGTATTCTAAATGCAGTGAAATAAAAAACAATGTTGTTCATTTTCAGGAATGCCATGTACAGAATGCTGCTCGGCAATATGGTAATATGTTTTCAGCAAAGGGGACATTGTTAGAAGGATTTGGGAAAGCACCTGAGTGAGTATATGTGTGTTTTGTGACTTAGCTCCTGTTGTGTGTCCACCATCTAAAAATTACACTGCAGTTTCTCACCTTGGCTCCGCTGATAGGACATCCCAAATTTGAACACCTCTACCATGAAGAACTAGGGCTTAAATCCATGGGAATACCACCTGCTCTATATTCCCCTTCAAGTCACACCATTCTTGTAATCCAGGAACTCCCTACCCAACAGAATTGTGGAGTTCTTTCACCTGAAAAACTGAAACAGTTCAAGAAAAATGCTCCCCACCAACAGCTCAAAGGCTCTAAATTCTGGTCTTGCGGCAATGCCCAGATCCCAAAAATATGAATAAATATTGTATATTATGAAAATTAAAGTTTGTATTGCAATGAAAATGACTGGTCCACAGTCTGCTAATGGCTAAGGAAATGCATGACTCTAAGTGGAACGTTTTGTATTCTAACAGGAGGCATTTTGCTATAATTTGTAGCTATCAGAAATTATTTTAAAGTGTTTGATTATTTATTGATTTTTTTTTAAGTATTGTTAGTTTTGGGCTGATCAAAGTGAGGAAAACTTTCGGAGGATGGGGCAGGCTCCTGTTTTGGGGCATCTGAGGCAGATTGTAATGCATGTTCTGCCAACTTGGTCATAGAGTCATACAGGCCCTTTGGCCCAACTTGCCCCAAGATGGCATTCTGAGCTAGTTTCACTTGCCTACATTTGGTCCATATCCTTCTAAGTCCTTCCAACCAATATACCAGTCATGCATATATGCTTTTTTTTCATTAACTCAACATTGATTGGGACTGAACCTGAGACCTTCAGTTGCACATTCCTTTAACTTTAGAGTTCATGTGCCCAACTTCTTCGATAAGTAATGTGCAACTGAGCAGCAGAAGTAAAATCTAATGTTAGGTATTTTTTCCAGGATCATTCCCATATACCTCGTACATCGCCCAGCAAACAACATCCCTTATGCAACAGTCGAAGAGGAACTGAAAGGGGACTTTGTTAAATATTCAGTGAAGGATGGCAGAGAACTGAATGTTGGTAGAAAAGAATCTGAAGTTGGTCAAAAATGCTGTACATTCCAGCACTGGGTGTATGAGTGGACAGAAGGAAACCTTCTTGTTACAGACTTACAAGGTAAATAAATCAGTTTTCTTTTTATACATTAGAGGAGGACATAATATAGATGTATTTATTATGTGTGTTATAGATGTGCAGGATGGCTGGTGTAACACAGTTTAAGAATCCAAAATTGAGTCATGGAGTCAGGGCATGGAAGCAGGCCCTTTGGCCAACTGTGCCTATGTTGACCATCAAACCCCTATCTATGTTAATGCAATTTTTCAACACTTAGCCCATAGCTTACGACATTGTAGTATTTCAAAAGTTAATTTAAATACTTCTTAAATGTTGTATCATAACATGGTGAATTCCAGGTTACAACCACTCTCCAAGTTTCCCCCAAATGTTCGTAATATGCATAAATGAATTGGAGAAGGGGACCAAGTACAGCAAATCTAAGTTTGCTGTTGACACTAAATTGAATTGAAATTGTAAAATAGACTGCAAAGAGATATAGATAGGTTAAGTAAGTGGGCAAGGGTAAAGGTAAATAATTAGAGTTCCAATAAAAGATCTTTGCTGAACATTAACAAGTCTTTCTAACCTGCCTTATCACGATTATAATTTGCCAGCATTATGTTGTTCTCCAATTATTTAATGGGGTTTTCTGCTTGACAAAATTTGTAAAAGAAATTTGCTCTTTCCAATTGTTTTCCTGTAGGTGTAGGATTGAAATTAACTGATGTTGGAATAGCAACTTGTAGCAAAGGGTAAGTGAAGAAAAGAATGGGCTGCTTTATTACAGCAACTCATTTTCTATATCTTGATTAATGATGCTGCAATAACCACTTTCTCTGTTGCTAAGCAATGGCTTAATATTGCTAGTAATTTTACTCTAATATGACTTAGGGTGAAGATTTCAATTTGAATTAATAAACGTCTTATAATTCCCAGATGAGTCAATTATTAATAGAGTAAAAGAAAGATCCTCTTTAGTCTGTTTTTTTTTATGTTCATTCATGAATATGTCTGCTTTCATCTATTTATGGAAACTGTATGGTTGTAACGAAACATACAAATACATGGACACAGTAGTACATTGTACATTAGTACATTAGTACAGTAGTACAGTAGAACACAGAGCTCATAATATTGATTATTTTCAAAACCTATTGGAACAAGTTGAGAAATTCAGTGATATATTTCTGAAAGCAGATAACAATGATCATGAAGTTTTTACGGGCTATTTAAAAAACTTAATTAAATCACAAATGGAAAAGAAGAAAATCAATCCCCTTCCCTCCAGTCCTAAGTTGATATCCGATCGATGTGCAATAACCCGTTACTCAAGAGGAGGCTGTTAATACTTGCAAATAGAGATTGGCAATACATGAGGAAACTAGCATTTCCCATATATGGATTAAAATTCTTTGAATATTTTATGTTTAAGCATTTTCCATACATGTAATTAATAAACAATTATATCAAACAATATTTTTTGAATGTAAGAGTTTCAATCATTATATGATGGTTACAATCTCTCTCTCTCTCTCTCTCTCTCTCTCTCTCTCTCTCTCTCTCTCTCTCTCTCTCTCTCTCTCTCTCTCTCTCTCTCTCCCCCCTTCCTTCCCTAAATTCCCCCCCCACGCCCAAAGAAATTTTGTATATATATATTAATATAAAGAAAAAAAAATAGCTTCATGGATTACTCTGAGGATCGCTTTCCAAAACACAGGACTCCAGCAAGGTTTATATGTCAATTTAGGGAAGAAGATTAACACAGGTCTCCAGAGGCTGGAAGAACACCACAACATATTTATACCTAAAATGTGCATATATAGGCTCCAAATTTGCAAAAATATACCATATTTGTTTCTCAAATTATATGTAATTTTCTCCAAGAGGATACAGCTTTGAATTTCTGCATTCCATCTTCCCATACCCAAATGTGAATTTGACTTCCAGGTCATGAGGAAAATTCTTTGAATTTATTTTAAAAATATGTACTTTGCAAAGAAATGTTGGCAATTCCCTACACTTTTTCTTCTGTTTTGTACTATTTACAACTAAAATGAGCAGTCAGATGATATCCAATAGATATTTTCCAGTGCAAAAAAAAACAGATCTCACTGGACCCACAATTTATGCTTAACTGAAAAAGTCAAAGATATCACCAAACTTGAAGAAAAAAAATACATATAATTGTACATAGGTGGGTGACAGTTCTAAAGATTTGATTAAAATATTAAAAAACTGCAAAGAATGAATAAAGATTAATATGGGATCAAATATGAGCAAATTATAAAGCTAATTAGAAATATAAAAACGATAAGGATTTCTATAGATATTTTAGAGTTTATAAAGTGGCCATTGGTCTTATGGTAAACAACTCTAAAGAATTAGTAATAGAAAATAAGAAGGCAGATGTTGCATCATATTTTGCTATAGAAGATGCAAGAAATATTCACTCGTGCTGGCAGATAAGACTCCAGGTTCTGTTGGACTTCATTCCAAGATCTTAAAAGAAGTAGCTAATGTGATATTAATGTGTGGGTTTTAGTATTTCAAAATTCCTTTGATTTAGGGAAGGTTCTGTCAAATAATAGCAAGTGTAACTTATTTCTTTAAAAAGGGCAAGTAAAAGCAGAAAGGCCAGTTGGCTTACATATGGCACAGAGAAATATTAGAGCAAAACCAAACTGCACAAGGATCCAACCAGATCAAGAAGCAACAATGGGATGAAAGGATTTGCCAATGTAGAGTGCAGACCCTGCATCAGAACCTACATTGGAAAGAGAAGAAAACCAGTAGAAAGGGGTGGGGTGAGACAGGGGCAAATTAGTGATGGGTGGACTGAGAAGAGGTGAAGGATGATCAACATGGAGCTGGGAGGGGGGTGGTGGAAGAATGGCGCAGGGAGACAGAGGCAGGTGGGTGATGGTGGAAATTGAAAAAGAGTTAAAAAGGACAGATGGAACTAGATTGAGGGGTGGGGTGCTGAAAGTGAAAGCTAACCACCTGTATACAGGAGTTTAATCCAAAAGGATTGTGATACTGGAAACCATTAGGGGAGAAATGAAGGTCAGATGGGGAAGGGAATCTGGTAGGTGAAATGTATGGGTAGTAGGTGAACGGAACCATAAGAGGGTGGGGTGATGGGAACCTGGAGAGGGGGTACAAGCAAGGGACAACATAAATTGGAAGTTGTGAGAAAGAACATAGGAGTTAAGAATATGTCAAAAATACTGCCATTAACCATGTAAATTATCTTGAAATTCAACCTTCCAAAATACATAATTTTACACTAATACAAAAAAATTAAAACCTATCTTTTGCACATTGATGCTCAGGTTCAGGTCAGCAAAAATATTCTGCTCAAGATCTTATTCAAGCCTTGGTTCAAGCATGGAAAATAATTTGCTCAACTACCAAGCTGAAATGATCATGACTTGGCCTTTGAAATCAAGTCATCATTTGACTGATCAAAGTATCAAAGAACAATAGCAAAAATGAAGACAAAGTGAATCAATGGGCAAACTCTCCTCAGACTGGAGTTATACTTGACTAAAAAGTTGTGATTGTTAGATACTAATCTTCTTATTCACAGGACATCACTGTAGGACTATCAGTTCATTGTCCTGAGCCAAGCTGCTCCAATTATTTTAGCAATTAATTAATGATTGCAATAGTTGGTTTATATTTGTTGTAAGGAAAAGTTTGTGCCAAAGTTGGTGAGGGTTATTTAACTGCCTTGAGTGCAACTTCGCAGTTTTGTGGCAGCAACAATATGTTACGCAACATGTATTTAAAGATGCATCCAGGACTTTTGAAAGACAAAGCTTACTTCTGACCCAATCTGATACACTTGAGAGCTTCTATGTAGATATATTCCAAAACTACAAGGATTTAGCAACTGGGCACACGGAGGAATTGCACAAATAGCTTTTTCGGCTAAAAAAGCATGAACAGGTACCATGACAAAGTTTCCTGCTGTCTGCATGGAACCTGAGAAGCAATTACTCTCTCAGCTCAGGTTCCTAATCTCTATCACTTTATTTCGGATGCAATTGGGGTGAATGGAAGATGAGCAAAAAGTAGATCAGTGGTGATAGTGGAAGTTAGCCCATCACTGAGAAGGCCTGTCAGTTATAGATATAATACCTTATGTATTCTCTTCCAGGTACAGAGGATTTAAAGGAAACTGTTCTGTTTCCTTTATTGATCAGTTCAAGGCTCTTCATCAGTGTAATGCATACTGTAAAATTATGGGTTTGAAATCTCTGAAGGTGTCTCAACACAAGCCCAGATGGAATCAACCAATGAAGGCACCACTGTTGAAACCAGCTCCAAGCTCACCAAAGGAAATACTTGTGAGCTCACACGGCTCAATAAGGAACTTCACAATTCAAGCAAAGAGCATAATTGGAGACAGAACTATACAAAAACATTTATAAGCCCTGGAAACATTAGTTTCTGATGATGTATGAGCCTTGCGTCTTTGATTGTTGTTATAGAGTATTTGATATTACCTCAAACCGTGCATCTTGGCACCTCACAGTTTGGCGGGCAGCAACCTCCTTTGAAGAAGAATGCATAGCCCACCTCACTGACAAAAGACAAAGGAGAAAAAACCCAACACCCAACCCCAACTAACCAATTTTCCCCTGCAACCGCTGCAACCGTGTCTGCCTGTCCCGCATCGGACCAGCCACAAACGACCCTGCAGCTGACGTGGACATTTACCCCTCCATAAATCTTCGTCTGCGAAGCCAAGCCAAAAAGAAAGAGATAGAGTATTTAATTTTATGCTTTGAAGCTTTTTGTCAAATTCATCAAATCATGTAAAATAATTCAAGAGTAACTATTAATCCCACTCACCCAGTGGGAAACTGCATGTGAAGAAAGCACTTGGCAAACAATATGAAGAGTATACTATCTATACCTAGAGTCTAAGCCCCCTCCAAGCTTACTATTCTGGAAGCACAAGAACAGCCAATGTGCATCCCTCTAGTTGGAATGGAAAGTAACTTTTTTAATAAATAAACTTCAATTTGAGTTAGTAGAAGGCAAATTTTCCTGCTCTCTGCTTGGAGCCTGAAAAGCAATTACTGTCTCAGCTCAGGTTCCTAATCTCTATCACTTTGTTGCTACCAGTCTTTTATCAATTATATTCTGGTGAGAGCATGTGTTAATTTTATTTCCCTTCTCCTTTAACCTTTCGGCATTATACACATCCTCTGCATCCAGCAATTTCCTGCATGCTTAGAAACAAAATTTACATTTTGTTTTGCTTAAAATCCCTCCTTTATTTAATCATCCCTTCCAACTTATTTAAAAACTATACCTTGACAAAGGCCTCAAGCCCGAAATGCTGGTGATGAATCTTTATCTTTGCTATATAAAGTACACTGTTTGACCTACTGAGTTTCTCTAGCATGGTTTTTACTTCAACCACAGTGTCTGCAAACTTATGTTTTACTTTTAAAAACTGCAATGTTGGTTTCATCCTTTGCCCTATTTTGAATTTGCACTCATGATCTCCTTTGATGTGAATATCCATCCCTTGGGTTTCTTAATTTTAAATGAAGTGGAAAAACAAACACTGCCTATGGTCTAAAACAAAACTATAAAATCTGTTGGAGGAACTCAGTGGGTTGAGCACACCAGTGGGAGAAAAAAAAAAGAATAATTAATGCATTGGTGAAATGTTCCAATCTTAAATGTCAATAATTCTCTTTCTCCACTGATGCTATTCAATCTCTCCAGATATTCCAGCAGATTTTTTTTTTTGTTCTAGATTACAAGATCTGCTGTCTCTTTCATCTCCTCAGGCTGGTATAATGAATGCAATCCAGTTCTGAAATTGAACAGGAAATGTAACTCTCTTTTCCTCAGATTTGCCTGATATGTTTCCTGTTTCTAGCATTTTTTTGTTTTCATTCCAGATATGAAATTCTTAGACAACATAAATACTTTTTCCATAATGCAAGATAAACATTTGCATTTTAAAATCTTAACTATGGCTCATGTTTTTTTGTATTGCATGCTCATGCCATTTTTTTCATTTACTTGGATTTATTATTAAAATCTCATAGTCCAAAAAAGAGAAATGCATCAGTTGACTGCTATTGATTCAGTTTCAGTTGAAAACTGACCACATTCAGAGTCCAAGATATCTCAGAACGAGTTCACGGTGTTCTCAGGAAGAGGATGAACAGCCAGAAGTCTTGTGAAGGGACCAATGACATGGTTAGGAAAGATGAGCATGACCTGCAAGAAGAGTTCAAGGGGTTAGGTGCTAGGTTGAAGCATGAGTACTCCAGGGTAGTAATCTCAGGATTGCTACTCCTGCCACATGCGAGAGAGGTTAGAGATAGGAGGATAATACATCTTAACATGTGGCTAAAGACATGGTGCAGGAGCGAGGACTTCAGGTTTCTGGATCATTGGGCTCTCTTCCAGGGAAGGTGGGACCTGTTCTGACAGGATGGCTTGCATCTGAACTAGAGGGGGACTGATATGCTTGTGGGAAGATTCACTAGTGCTTCCCCAGGGGTTTTAAATGAGATTTGCACAAGGATGGGAACCAGAGTGCCAGAGTTGAGAGGGGAGTAGAGGGGGAAAAGATGAAGTGAAGATTTCATGTAACATCAGAAATTAAAGGGTTGTAAATGATGGAAATGTTTTCAGGGTGCATCTATTTCAATACGAGGTATTGGTGGAAAGGCAGACGAGCTGAGAGCATGGATTAACACATGGAATTATGACATTATGGCCATTAGTGAAACTTGGTTACAAGGAATGGCAGTTTAATGTTCCGGACTTCCATTGTTTAAGACGTGATAGAATGGGAGAATGAAAGGGGATGAGGGGCATTGCTCAGCAGGGAAAATATCACAGCTGTGCTCAGACAGGATAGACCAGAGGGCTCGTCTACTGAGGCTATATGGGTGGAACTGAGGAACGGAAAAGGTATGACCACACTCATGGGGTTGTATTATAAACCATCCAAAAGAGAGCAGACAACTGCAGGAAACAGTTGTGATCCCAGGAGATTTTAACTTCCCACATATTGATTGGGACTCGCATATTGCAAAAGGGCTTGATGTTTTGGAGTTTGTCAAATGTGTTCAGGAAAGTTTTTGGAAATTAATATATAGAGGAACCAACAAGTGTGCAATACTGAATCTCCTATTAGGGAACAAGACAGGACAGGTGACAGAAGTATGTGTAGGCGAACATTTTATGTCCAGTGATCATAATGACATTAGTTTTAAGTTAATTATGGAGAAGGATAGGTCTGGGCTTCGGGTTGAGATTCTAAACTGGAGAAAGGCCAATCTTGAGGAAATAAGAAAGGATCTAGAATGTGTGGATTGGGATAAATTGTTTTACGGAAAGGATGTCCTAGGTAAGTGGAAGACCTTCAAGGGTGAAATTTTGAAATTAAAGAGTTTGTATGTTCCTGTGAGAAAGTCAAAGTAAACAGGCATAGAGAACGTTGGTTTTCGAGGGATATAGAGGATCTGGTTCAAAAGCAGGTGGTGGGTGTGGGGTGGGGGGGTGGTATATAGCAGATATAAGCAACATGGAGCAAATAAAGTACTTGAGTACAAATAATTGGTCCCCTGGTTGTGTTAGCACTGAGGACTGGAGAACACTGTTTAATCAGGTTGTACTTTTACAAGCAAACGACAATAAACTTGATGACTTCACTTGACATTGGCTAGACAGGAGAAGCCAGAAAGTGGTAGTGAATGATTGCTTCTCAGACTGGAGGCTTGTGATTGGTGTGCCTCAGGGATTGGTGCTGGGACCATTATTGTTTATCATCTATATCAATAATTTGGATGTTAATGTGATAAATTGGATCAGATTTCAAAGCTTGCATAAGGATCTGAACCAGTTAGAAAATGGGCTGAAAATGGCAAATAGAATTTAATGCAAACAAGTGTGAGGTGTTGCATTTTGGAAGGATAAACCAAAGGACATATTTGGTAACTGAGGAGTGTGGTAGAACAGAGGGATCTGGGAATACAGATAGATAATTCCCTGAAAGTGACATGCAGACAGATAGGGTTGCATTTTTGGCATATTAGCCTTCATAAATCAAAGTATTGAGTATAAGTCTTGGCGTGTTATGGTAAAGTTGTATAAGACATTAGTGAGGCCAAATTTGGAGTATTGTATGCAGTTTTGGACACTTAACTACAGGAAAAATATCAATAAGGTTGAAAGAGTGCAGAGAAGATTTACTAGGATGTTGCCCGGACTTCATGAACTGAGTTACAGGGAAAGGTTAAACAGGTTAGTACTTTATTCCCTGGAGCGTAGAAGAATGAGGGGAGGTTAGACAGAGGTATTTAAAATTATGAGGGGGATAGACAAGAGTAAATGAAGGTAGGCTTTTTCCACTGAGAGTAGTGAGATACAAACCAGACGACCTAGGTTAAGGGTGAAAGGGGAAAAGTTTAGGGGGAGCTTCTTCACCCAGAGAGTGGTGGGACTGTGGAATGAGCTGCTATCCGAAGTGGCGAATGTGGCCTGAATGTTATCATTTAATAAGAATTTGGATAGACACATGGATGGAAGGATTATGCAGGGCTATGGTCAGTGGGACTAGGTAGAATAATAGTTCAGCGTAAACTAGATGGGCCAAAGAGCCTGTATCTGTGCTGTATTATTCTATGGTTCTATTTTGCTCTCTCCATGAATATTTTCACGTAGCATTTTTTTAGCTGTATTTTCCATATCCAGTTTTAAATATGCTATAAATTGCATGCATCCCCCTTGTATACTCTAATGCCCTGACAACTTTATTTTCCAACTCAGCACTTACCTTGGCCCCACATTACATTGAAATCTTCTTTAAAGTTAGCATGTTAAAAAAATTTAATCATAAAAGCTATCTACCTATAACCTTCACAGTACTGAACACCTTTTCCCTTGAACATTTAATCAGCATCCAACATTTAACAATTTTCCCTGTTTGTCCTCCGCTACCTTCTACCTTCTCACATCGACACACCCTGAACTCCATTTGAATTTTAAAATGTACATGTACAGCATAGTTACAGGCCCTTCCAATCCACAAGCCTACCATGCCCAATTACACCCAATTTATGTACAGCCTCTCTGTTTCTGAACGCTGAGAGGAAACCCACGCAGACACAGGGAGAATGTACAAGCTCTTTGCAGACAGCGACAGTTTCAAACACGGGTCACTGTAATAGTGTGGCACTAACTGCTACACTAATCGTGCCACCCATGAATTCAAGACAAGCAAAGAAGCAGTTACAAAGAAATTGCATGATTCATATATCACCTTTTTTTTAAATTCTCAGTGCTACAGAAATTCTTTAAATTGAAAGGTTGTTGAAGTTTACTCATTTTAAATCTTTGAGTGGGTAGATAAGACATCAGAAAACATGGTTGTTGGGTGGAAAAATGGCCAAAGAACAATCTTTTTGAATGGCAAAGCAGCCCTGAGGAGCCATTTATGTCAATTTCTTATGTCAATTAATGCAAAGTTTATGTTTCAGTACTAAAAGGAGCAATTGAAAATTGAATGGTCTTTCCATTCAAGTATTTGGGCAATTCATTTGATATTAATTCTCAAGCATCTTTCTTGATATTTAGTTTGAATATCTTAAACATAAAAATGATAAATGAGATGGAAGATAAAATAAGAATTATTCTTTTTTCTTTTCATTTTTTATTTCTGGGAAGCTATTTTAAATGTGGTTAATTAATCAATTAAATTTTATGTATTAAGTGTACGAAGGGAGTTTTAAGAAGTGGGAAGTGCTGATCGCTGCAGGATTGTGTGTTTTTGTAACTTTGGAGAGAGGTAGTGTTAAATTGTTAAACAACACTTACTGGGAAGGTTTTCATATATATCAATATAGTTATAAATATGGGAGTATATATTTTTATTTTTGCTTGTATTTTTCTCTTTATCTAGATGCTGGAGGAGATGCACATGAAATATTATTTATTAGAATTAGAGGGGACTTTGGGGGATGAGGGTAATCGATTAAGTTTTATCAAGATGAGCATGGTAATGAAGTTTGTAAATTTTAATGTTAATGGGTTAAACGGGTAAATAAAAAGAAAGAGTTTTAACATATATTAAGAAAATGGGAATTGATGTGACCTTTCTTCCAGAAATGCACTTAACTGAAAAAGAACATTTGAAATTAAAAAAGGATTGGTTTGGACATGTACTGTCTTCTTCATTTAATTCTAAAAGAGGTGTGGCAATTTTGATTAAAAAAATAATAATCTTCCAATTAAAATTCAAAATGTCATGATAGATCCAGCAGGGAGATATGTAGTGATACACTGCCAAATATTTTCTGAATTGTGGACTCTTGTAAATCTGTATACTCCAAATACTGATGATGAGAAGTTGATACAAGATTCATTTCTTAATCAAGCAAAGGCAAATGAGAATATTTTAATAGGCAAAGACTTTAATTTTGTTTAGATCCATCATTAGATAAAACAACCTGAGTAACAATGAGAAAAAAGCCAGCTAATGCTACATTAGTTTTGATAAAAGATTTGAATTTAATAGATATATGGAGCAGGATTCATCCAAGAGAGAAAGGTTATTCATTTTATTCGAGTAGGTATGGTTCTTATTCTAGAATTGATTTATTTTTGATTTTGGCACAAATGCAAGCTAGAATTCTTGAAGCTGATTGTAAAGCAATCCAATATTTATGCAACTGGGCAATGGAGATCCATACTCTCCCAGAATAATTTTCGATGGTAACAATTGCAGTGATTCCTAAAAAGGATATATCCCTGCTGGATCTATCATGACATTTTGAAGTTTAATTGGAAGATTTTTTTTTAAATCAAAATTGCCACACCTCTTGTCTTAGAATTAAATGAAGAAGACACTACATGTCCAAACCAATCCCTTTTTAATTTCAAATGTTCTTTTTCAGTTAAGTGTGTTTCTGGAAGAAAGGTCACATCAATTCCCATTTTTAAAATATATGTTAAAACCCTCATATTATAGATCCATTTCATTACTAAATGCAGATTATAAAATTGTTGCCATAATTTTGCTAAATAGATTGGCTAAATTCCTGCCTAAATTAATAAATATGGATCAACAGGTTTTGTTTTAAAAAAAGGGACAGTTGTCGGAAAATGTAGCAGATATGAGTGTTGCAGTGGCTTAAGATGCAGAAAAAAAGTATTTGATTGATTGGAATGGAATTTTTTGTTTAAGATATTAGAAAAATTTTGATTTGGATTGAATTTTGTAAATTGGATTAGGGCATTATATAATAATCCTAAAGCTACAGTAGTGACCAATGGACAAATATCTGCACTGTTTCAATTATCTAGATTAAGTAGACAAGAATGCCCTTTATCCCCATCTTTGTTTATTTTAGCAATAGAACTTCTTGCTCAAGCAATTTGAAGAAATTTGGAAATTAAAGGATGCAGGTTAGGTCAAAAAGAACATTAAATTAATTTATTTGCAGGTGATGTTTTAATATATTTGACTCAACCCTGAGACATCTTTACAAAAATTATATGTTCAACTGGAAGAATATGGGAAAGTTCTGGGTTATAAAATAAATAGGGATTAAAGTGAAATTATGCTAATTAACAGAAGGTGATTATACTTAATGTCAAATGGATACTCAGTTTAAATGGCCAAAGAGGGTATTAAATAATTAGGTATCCGTACAGATAATAATTTGAAAAATTTATATTAATTGAATTATTCTCTATTACTTAAAAAGATTGGGGAAGATGTTTTTAAATGGATGAATTTACCTTTAACTTTGGTGGGAAGGGTTATTTGAATTAAGATGAATATATTTTCATGAATACAATATCTTTCCCAAACATTATTTATTTTAATACCTCAAAAACATTTTCAAGAAAATATGTAAGGAAATTCCTTTGGAAAGGTAAAATGTCAAGAGTTTCTTTCGAGCAGTTAACATGGACATATGAATTCGGAGGTCTACAACTTCCTAATTTTAAAAATTGTTATCAAGCGGCTCAAATGAAATTTCTTGCTTCTTTCTTTGAGAGGGAAAATTTGGCATGTGTTAAAATACAATTGAATAAAATAAGAGAGAAAAACAGAAGAATTTATATATAAATGGGAAATGAAATTAATGGTTATGATAAAGATGCACCATTATTGAAATATTTGATTAATATATGGAATGAAATAAATTAAACTGATGTAAGAGGGGGATTACACCTAAAAACCCTTTGATTCAAAATCCTCATATCTATTTCAAAGGATAATCAATTTTTGGATAGTTGATTTTGTAAGGGGATTATAAATGAAAGGGGTCAATTAATGTCATTTGACCAATTGAGAAATAAATATGGCATAACTCATGACACTTTTTTTGTTATTTTCAACTAAGAGCATTTTTTTTATTTTATTTTTTTATTTTTCACACTATGAACCATACTGACCAAACTACACACAAACATTTCCCTCTTGAATATACACAGTGTCATTTTCTCCCCTTTTCCCCCCTCCCTTCCCTCTCTCCTTCACCCCCCCCCCCACCCACTCAACATTCAACATATACGATACATTAAACCCATTAAATAATGTCGTCACACAATGAAATTAAACAATGTCGTCACACAATGAAAATAAACAAGAAACTTGTGTCTTCTACTTTTACATACTGGGTCAGTTCATTTCGTCTTCTTCTCCTTCTGTCATTTTAGGTGGTGGAGGTCCACGGTCGGACTTCTCTGTTGTGTTCCATGTACGGTTCCCAAATTTGTTCGAATACCGTGATGTTATTTCTTAAATTATATGTTATTTTTTCCAATGGAATACATTTATTCATTTCTATGTACCATTGCTGTATTCTCAGGCTATCTTCTAATTTCCAGGTTGACATAATACATTTTTTTGCTACAGTTAAAATAAATGGAACCCAACAGTATCAGACAGATGTTTTCACTGCAAGAAGGAAACGGGAACAACAGTACATGCAATTTGGGCATGTGAGAAAGTGGAAAAGTTTTGGGAAGATCTAAACCAGGTATTAAATAAAATGACAAAAAGCAACATACCAAAAAATCCAGAGATCTTTCTTTGAAGTAATATAAGAAGTAAAGAACTTGGATTCGATTTGGATGGAGTACAAAAAAGATTTATTATGATAGCCTTAGCTGTAGCAAAAAAATGTATTATGTCAACCTGGAAATTAAAAAATAGCCTGAGAATACAGCAATGGTACATAGAAATGAACTAAGAGTATATTGAGGGATAAGTTAAGTCCATGCATGTTGTTGCCTAGCTGTGCCGAAGTAGAACTACTTATAAGAAGAGGAATTGTTAAAAAGTTTACTTCGATCATATATAATTTACTACAAGTAGGAACTTTTAAACAAAGGTGGGAACTAGATCTGAATCTTACAATTGATGAGCAAATATGGGCAGATTTATGTAAGGATTCTATGACCAATAAATACTATCAATGTAAGATATAGATTAGTTCAATATAATTTTTTACACAAGTTGTATCTTACACCACAGAAATTCAATAGAATTAAATCAAATCTATTGGATCATGTTTTAGGTGTGGTGAAGATGTAGGAACTTCCTTGTATTCAATTTAGCTTTGTCCTAAAGTAAGATTTTTTTTGGTTAGATTTAAAAAATATTTTGGAATAAGTTATAGGAGTTGTTTTACTGCAAAATCCAGATTTGTTTATATAAGTAAATATTAAAACTATCAATGTATTAACTGAAATTTGTTAAAGTAGTATTAGCAGTGGCAAGGAAATGTATTTCAATTGCTTGGAAATCAGACATATTTTTAGGCATGCAGAAACTCTAAGTTGTATTCCTTTGGAAAAAAAAAATTAACATATAGCTTGAGAAATAAATACTGGGTTTTTTTTTGCAAATTTGTTGCCTATGTACCCAAATTTTGGGCTTAAATTTGTTATAATATCCTTTCTGTCTTTCTAGACCTGCAAGATCCTCCTCCATATGGTAGTGAAGATTTTTATTTACGTGTTTTAGACAACATCTCTGTGCAATCTTGAATTTTTTTTTTCCTTTTCTTTCTTTTTTTTCTATTTTTATATAGTTATATCTTTTACATTGACTATGTTTTTTTGTGGGAGGGGTTTTGGGAGGGGCTGAATACCATCATGTATGTGAATTTTGATTTTTTTTTACAATTTGTATCACTGTATTAATTTAGATGACTGCATAAATGGAAACAAATTTAAATAGTCAAAAAAACACCTCAGATCAGCACAGGGCACCTCAAGGCAGCGTGCTTCGGGCCATGTTCTATTCCCTACATATTCATGATTACATAACCAAGTTTGGCTCCAACACAATCTATAAATTCACTGTCAATACCCACTATTATTGGCCAAATAACTGGAAATGTTGAATCAGAATACAGGATGGAGAATTTGGTGTGTGGTGCAGGAACAACAAAGTTTCTCAACATCACCAAGACCAAGGAGCTTATGGATGACTTTTAGGATGGGGTGGCCATAGAAGCAGTGGTGGAGAGGGCCAGTCCCTTCAAATTCCTGGGATCCCTCATCTCAGGGACCTCTCCTGCAGTCAGCACATTGAAGCATCTGTGAAGAGGCCACACCAATATATCTACCTTTTAAAAAGTCGAGAAGATTTGGCATGCCCTTGAATACTCTATCAAACCTCAACAGGTATACTGTCTGGTTGCATCACTGCCTTGGTTGGTAATTTTAATGCCCAAGAATGCAGATAACTGCAGAAGGTAGCAAACCAAGTCCATCATGGGCACTGACCTCGCATCCATTGCAGACATCTGTGAAGCATTGGCTCAAGAACCCAGCCAACATCATAATGGACCCACATCACCCTGGTCACAGAAACTTCTCAGCCTAAAGCCCAGAAACTCTTGTTTTAAGATCAATTATCGAATTGTTATCAGGCTCTTGAATTTACCCTTACTCCCCTGAACAAAAACTAAACTGAGACTGCAAAAAAAAACCCTGTCTGCACAATCAAAATACCATTTATTTTTCTTTCACTAACTTTAACTGAAGATTTATTATCTTTTATATTTATTTATTTCCATTCTGGGATTATTAAAATTTTTATTGCTTTAGATATATACACACCTATTTGGTTGGAGCAAAGAAGAATATCAGTGCATATGTAAATTTTACTTCCTTTGGCTTGGTTTCGCGGACGAAGATTTATGGAGGGGGTAAATTTCCACGTCAGCTGCAGGCTCGTTTGTGGCTGACAAGTCCGATGCGGGACAGGCAGACACGGTTGCAGCGGCTGCAGGGGAAAATTGGTTGGTTGGGGTTGGGTGTTGGGTTTTTCCTCCTTTGCCTTTTGTCAGTGAGGTGGGCTCTGCGGTATGAATATCAATTTTGCTTTAAAAACAGCATTTCACAAATATCTGGTTTATGAAGCTTAGATCACAGAGACAGCTTAGACAAAATTAGTTTATACACTTACTTTATGAAGTTGTGCAGCAAAAAAACTGCCCCCTTGGGCCTTTGTATCTATATGGATCTTTTGCCCATCTTCATAATTTATTGGAATCCAGAAAGTCAAGGTGTTATTTGTTTATTCAGGGGAAATGGTGGAAAGTAATATTTTCTTTGGTTGAAAATTGCTGAAATTCATAGCTAGGCCTTTCAGGAGTGAAGTTAGGAACCATTCCTAAATGCTTAGAATGGTGGAACTTAACAAGAAATCTGCAGATGCTGAGGTCTAGTGCAGTACATAAAAGCACTGGGGATACTCAGCATCCATTGAAAGCAAAAAGAAGTCAATGTTTTGGGCCTGCATCTTACTTCAGGAGTCCCAACAATAAGGCAGATGTCCAAATAAAAAAGGAGTGCATCAGAACAAGAGGAGCACAGGCTAGTAGGATATAGGTAGATGCAGGTGGAGAGGGAAGAACAGAAAGCAGCTGAGAAGTGATGTGAGAGAGGGCAGAGGGCTAAGAAGGTAGTTTTGGGAAAGGAGAATGAAGAGAAGTGGGAGCTGGTCCAACCACCCCAATGTAGAGGGGGCCACATCGAGCAACGTTCTGGCCCAAAATGTTGACCATTCTTTTCATCCCACTGATGCTGCTTGACCTGTTGACTTCCTCCACCAGAGGGTTGAGGGAAAGAGAGAGACTGGGGGGGGGGGGGGGGGGGAAGGGGAGGAGATGATGTTAACAGAATTGAAGATCAATATTGATGCTATCTGGTTGGAGACTACCAAAGCAGAATGTTACGTGTTGTTCATCCATTTTGCAAATGGTCTCAACTTGGTAGTGCATGAGGCCATGGACAGACGTGTCAGTATGGCAATAGAGTGTGAATTGAAGTGGTTGGTCACTGGAAGGTCCTTGATGTGGCATACAGAGCAAAGGTGATGAACAAAGCAATTCCCAATCTGCATCCAGTCACCCAATGATCCACATCGGAAGCAACATCCAGCTGAATACGTTGTCCATGTCTTTTTCACCTACCGATACTGCTTGACCTGCTGAGTTCTTACAGTAGACGTGTTGCTTCAGATTTGAGAATCTGAGGTCTCCTGTGGGTTTTGAATTGGCTTACAATAATACCTACTCTACAGAGAAAATATTTCAAAGCATTTACAATGTTGAGATCATTCTGACAAGTATCATTATCAAATAAATGGAAGAACTTTTCCAAAATATGTACAGTATACCCACCCATTCCCTTGTCCTTGTTTCGAGGACGTACCTGGAAGTGTAATTCAGTGAAAACTGACCACATTTCAGCTCATGAGTTCTTACATTGGTTGTTACATTTGCCAGAATTACCTTGCACTTTTGAGCTTCCCATTCTTTGATTAAGAAGCTCTTTCATTTTCTTTCAATGTTCCTCATTCCCTTCCCCTCATTCAATTTTCCAGCCCCAACTAGGGAAATACGAGCCAGGGTAAAACATGAAAGTCTTCAGACACTGTGGTTGAAGTAAAAACACAATGATGGAGAAACTCAGCAGGTCAAACAGTGTCCTTTATGTAAGCAAAGTATTTTTGGCTTGAGCCCCTTCATCATACCTTTATTTTAATTTTTTTTTAACTAAAAGCCAGACTGACACCAGCCACAGCTGTATCCCTTAAGCTACCTAAAAAAAAAATACATTTATATTTGAAATTTTAAACTATGAGAATGGAAAGGAAATATTTACATTTACCTACACATTACAAAGATCAACAGGGTTCAGAGGTCAGAGGGATGTAATTGGTCAGATGGGGAGCACGAGCTCATGGGCCAGATACTGTGTTGTATCTCTAAATTATATCTTTATCCATTTCCCACATATAAAAGACCCACTTCAGAATCCCCAAAAGAAATTATCCCAACCAATACTTAACCCTCAATTAACATCACTTAAATTGATCATCTGGTTATTATTGCAAAACTGCTTAAAGTACCTTATTCTACAAAACCTGACAACTGAATTTCTTATATTAGTGGCTTATTTGTACTGAATGAAATGAATCTTGATTTCATGAAGATGTGTCAATCTGCTATCCCTGTAGAAATACAAGGATTAAAGTTTTAAATTTAAGATGCAAAAGTAGAGCAGTGAGCATTGAGGATAATGAGTGAATGGGGGATTGTGCAATATTTATGTAAGTATTGGGACTAGTGAAATAGAGAATTTAGAAAAATAAATATTTTAAATGCTTGATTTGGTGTGTCCAAATATTATCCAATATCATTAGCTGCAGGACTATTTCATATCACTGCTGCTGAATACCCGGTTTTACCCTCCAACTGATGGCCACTCGCTTGGAGAAGAGAAATCCATGCCATAAATTAGATCTCTGTGTGCAATCTTCCATTTGATCCATGGCAATGTTTTAATTGTAGCCCTGTGTATATAATCAATAAAGGTATAATCCATCAAACCAACATTGAGTGTGCAGGTGACAGATTGCTTTTCAAGATATGGTCTCACTTTCACTCTTCATGACCGTGCCTTTAGGTTAAAGCTGACAGGATCACCAGCTATTTTCCCCGGAGTGCAGGAGGCAAAAGGAGGAGGGATGGAAAAAAAACTGAAGAGGTTTATTAAATCATGAGGAATAAAGTAAATAGGCTGAGGATTATTTTTAACCAGAGTGGAGGAATTTTAAACTAGAGGGCACAAATTGAATGTGGGGGGGGGGGGGGGGGGGGAATATAAAAGGGACCTGAGGGGCACTTTCTTCACATGGAGGATGAACCAGCTGCCAGAGGAAGTGATGATTGTAAAATTCAAAAGACGTTTAGACAGGTACTTGGAGAGGAAAGGTTTGGAGGGATAAAGGCCAAATCAAGGGGAGTGGGACAAGCTAGGTCGGTCTGGGCCTGTTTGCTTGCTGTAGAATTCTTTGAGTCCATCCATTTCCAAGTACTTTTTCCCATTGCCCTCTCTCTTGAACATCCATGGAATTTAACTCAGGTCAGAAGAAGCCTTTCTAATGAAGTGGTTCTGGTCTGTATTAAACAATGCATTGACCATGCCCAGGAGTGTATCACCCTATTCTCAACGGCTCTGAAGTATGCGACCTAGAATGGGCGATATGGTGTCCAGATTTGTTTGGGCATTATATTAAAAGATAAACCTCTTCCTCGCCCTTAGTATTAAAAATGTAGTTAGTCTCCACATGCAAATAGAAACTAAAATATAAACTGAAGGCTCATTTTTTTAAAAAAACGGAGAAATCCTATTTTCTGAACCTCTACCATATTTTCATCTCTTTATTTCTCAATGTTTCCGAACGATTGCCAAGCCGTTCCCATCCGCACCGCGAATGTAATCGGTTCCCCGATTGCCTGGGTCTCCGAAGTGGCAGACGACCTGTGATCCAGCCACAGTTTGTCGCGGATTTCTGCCCCAGCTATTTAGTGTGATAATGGCGTTTGATTTCAGTCCACACAAACACCATTGTCACACTCCAGAGCTCTCGCAGAAGTGAAACAATCTGTTTCTTTTTTTGGTGGTTTCATCCACTGAGGGGTCCTGGAAAAACGAAGCAAAGCAGTAGTAGAAGAAAGGGTGGCAAAATATGCCTCGTACATTTTAATTCATTAACATCAGTATCTAGACACACAACTCAACTACGAAGATAAATAACTACAATGGAGTTATAGTAAACGGATTCGAGTAAATAAATTAGTTTGCGGGCGTATTCCTTGGTGAATGATGGTGTTCATGGGACACTGTCGAGGGAATAGAAACCTTTACTCATTTTTTGAAAACCACTGCATCTGCAGATTTCTTGATAATTCCCTGTCGAGGGAATAGAAAAGTCAAAATATTCTGCTAGGCATTAAACTCAAACAACTCATGCAAGTTCATCCAACTTCTTGTCAACTCCCCGACCACGTTGCGGGACCGTTTCTAACGTTCAGATACTGACCTGAAGGGAAAGGCAACGCTCTCATGTTGCTCTCTGCTGGGAACACATTCACTCCATCCCACGGAGAGGTTCGCGCATGACGGGCCCTTGGGAGAGGGGCGAGAACCCTGCTTCTTGCCGTTTGGAAGCTGAAATCCGGTTCCCTCTCTTTATGTGCTCGGCCGATTTGAGCAAACAGTTTATTCCTTTCTGATACGTCACGTTGGAGTATTGATCATCCTTGAGCTGGTCGTTGTTTCAGTTCCTTTGCGTCCACCAAGCCCCACACCAAAGGCGAGCCGTTTCCGTCCAGGAGTGAGCTCGACTCCGGTGAAATGTCCCCCACGTCTGATGAACCAACATTTCAGGTTGATGTCTGAATCACGTTCGGCGTTGATGCCCGTCTACTCGGAAATTCGCGACTCTGCCTTCTTTCCCCCTGCACCGAGTCCCATTTCGAAGGAGCGAGCGAGTCCCCCCCCAACACCCCCACCCACCCCCCCCAACACCCCCACCCACCCCCCCCAACACCCCCACCCTCCCCCCAACACCCCCCACCCACCCCCCCAACACCCCCCACCCACCCCCCAACACCCCCCACCCCCCCACCCCATCCACCCCCCCAACACCCCCACCCACCCCCCCAACACCCCCACCCACCCCCCCAACACCCCCACCCACCCCCCCCAACACCCCCACCCACCCCCCACCCTCCCCCCCAACACCCCCACCCACCCCCCCAACACCCCCCACCCACCCCATCCACCCCCCCAACACCCCCACCCACCCCCCCAACACCCCCCAACACCCCCCCAACACCCCCACCCACCCCCCCAACACCCCCACCCACCCCCCACCCTCCCCCCCAACACCCCCACCCACCCCCCCAACACCCCCCACCCACCCCCCCAACACCCCCCACCCACCCCCCAACACCCCCACCCACCCCCCCCAACACCCCCCACCCAATACCCCCCACCCAGCACCCCCCACCCAACACCCCCCGGCACGGGATGGGGTCAGAATCTGGACCAAACAAAACTGGAACTGCCGGACGGTCTCAGCGGGTCGAGCAGCGTCTGCGGAGGGAGGGAGGGGGGGGGGTGGGGGGAGAAGATCCTGCATCCGTCCCGCCGTTTGATTTGCTTCCTGCAGATACTGTCCAGCACTTCTATACACCCCCCCCCCCCCCCCCAGGGTGCCGCGAAGATGATGTGTTTCGCCGATCATTAGACGAATGTTGGATGGGTGGAACGTGCCGTTGGGATGGATACACAGGTTAGAAGTTATCAATTAGGTAAAGCGACGTGAATTTCACAGCCCATCGGGGGATTGTTACACCGAGATTTGCTTCTGTCTTCGTCGGAGCTCATCGATATTCTTCATGTACTTCGGGTTCTATGAATAAAGCAAATATCGTTTAATTACCTACAACAGCAATAATATGAACCATGTCATCATTGTGTCCTTTCTAATTCACGGATTTGTTTGGGTTTGTGTAGCAAAACAGCCTTGTGTTCTTCCCTTTGTCCCAAGGTATTCCCCCCCTGCCTGGTTTGGTGCCACTTTAGTTCAAGTGTGGAGATGGGAAACCTATTCTGAAAGATCATTTCCCTGCCAATGTATCAGAAAAACCAACCCCACAATCGTTGAGCAGAAATATCCCTCGTCTGATAGGTCTGAATAGCAAAAATGCAGCTCGGAATCTCCGCCTCTGCTGTTAGAATTTTAAAGCCATCTTAATCATTCAGCTTCCTTTAACATCTGACCATAAACCAACTGGTGCAGAAAAAGTTAGCGATCATGAGCGATGGAGCCGATAATATTTTTGAGTGTCTCCTTTTCAAATAACCAGCAATGCGTCACTGCTTTATAGTGATATTATTGAAGTGTCCAGTTCATTGGTTGGGCGAGGATTTTAACAAAGAACTCCGAGATATTCAGAAGAGGATAAGATCATTCATTTACTTGAAAGGAAATGTGCTTTGGTTTGGCACACTTAGTGCAGAGGTGAGGCAATGCTGCTGAGTTGGAGACGTCCTCTTTTGAATGAGTCATTGAATGGAAGCCTATACATTGACCTAGAGGCAGCATGCTCAACCTTTTTCTTTCCACTCACATTGCACCTTAAGTCATCCCTTGGCCATGGGTGCTCAGAAAGGGATTGCTTAAGGTGGGATGTGAGTGAGAAGGGAAGGTTGAGAATCACTGCTCCAGACCCAATTGTTACTGAAATATTTTGCTTGAGAGAAATTGTCATTGGCCCGTTTCCTTTGGAGTTATGAAACGGTGCACATAACGAGTCCATCTGATACGATTAAAAGAGTGGTTTTCAAAAATTTTCTTTCCACCCACATACCACCTTATTAATCACATGGCATAGGGAATACGTAAAGTGGTATGTGAGTGGAAAGAAAAAGGTTGATAACCACTGATAAAGGAAATGAAATCTCTCCAGTATTTCTTCTGCCTGAAATTTATTACACAAACATCACAGCCAATCAGATCGCAATGATTTTCATTCATCTCCAAGCACAGTGGACATCTTCTTCACCGTGCATGAAGTGCAAGAGCAATGCAGGCAGCAGTAACACTTACTGCAGTTCTCAACCACACTAAAGCATTTGACCATCTATTCATACCCTTCTCAAATTCAGGTACCCTCAGAAATTAATTTCCATCTCACATTTGCTTTTTGATAACACGTGAGCCGTAATCTGAACAGGTGGCTGCATAATACACCTAATCAGCATCAAGCAAGGATGCATCATTATTCTGCCATCTTTATCCATTGTTCTCATCACGGCTTTAAGCCTGGAGTGGATCTAATCCACAAGATTAACAGGAAGTTTACTCTGCTGTTATTCCGACTTCATTAGTCAAACACTAATTAGCTCAAGTTTGTCCTTTTTCAACTTGTCATCAACTTATTCTCTGAAAGATTGAGGATGTGTCTTATGTGTAATAGAACAAAGAATTTCACCGACAGGCCTTCTGTGTCAAAATCACAGTGAAACCTGAAATATTAAAAAAAGGCTCTTATAATTCAATGGTTAGAGCACTGATCTTGTAAACCAGGGGTCATGAGTTCGATCTTCGCTGGGGTTTCATTTCATTTCTGTGAGGGGCGCTTGACTCTCTGTCTTCTCTACTCTAGGGCAAAAGTTAAAGAATTTCATGTATGGTACATTCTAAATGTAGTATTACGTAGCAATAATGGAGCCTTTAGATTTAAGATGGACAACTTCTCATTTTTCAGGAGCCAATCTACTCTCACCTCTGGAGTGATAAAGGTTACCAGACAGCAGAGGAAAAGATTCGAGGATGTCCTCAAGGTCTCTTTGAAGAAATGCAGCAGCCTCATTGACTCCTGTGATTCTCACCTATGACCACTCAAAGAGAAGTTCCCTTAGAACTAAAAATTTTGAGAGTGTAAACAGGAGCTCCAGCAAATGGTGGAGCTCACAAACTACACATTCACCTGCCACCTGCTCCATTGTCCATGGGTCCCAAAATTGATCTCACCAGTCACCATGGGGATTGCCCAAGGAAATTTTGCCTAAGGATTCTAAAATGTGTAGGTTGTATGACCCTAGTAAGACAGAGCTCTCAATCTCAAATTAATATTGTTATACCTAGAGTAGTGGTTCTCAACCTTTTTCTTTCCATTCACATACCACTTTAAGTAATTTCTGTGCCATAATTGCTCAGTGATTAGTAAGGGATTGCTTAAGGTGGTATGTGAGTGAGAAGGGAAGGTTGAGAATCACTGCTCTAGACCCATTTGTTACTGAAATATTTTGCATGATAAAAATTTTCATTGGTCCAATTCCTTTGGAGTTATGAAACCGTGCACATAACGAGTCAATTAGGTATGATTAAAACAGTGATTTTCAACCTTTTTTCTTTCTGCGCACATACAACCTTAAGCAATCCCTTACTAATCAGATGGCATAGGGAATACTTAAAGTGGTATGTGAGTGGAAAGAAAATGGTTGAGAACCTCTGACCTAGAGCATAACACAAGCTCCAAGATGAATCTGGGAAAATAGATTAACTCCAGTTTTAGACAGAACAAAGAGGCAAAGAAATCCATGATTTGGTTTTGTTTCAAATTTAGCATGTTGTAGCCCTGAGTAAATGTCGTTTATAAAAATTCAAGTTTCGGCAGTGTATTACATAAGAAGAGATGGAAAACTATATGCTGTTAATTTCCATTAATTTTTAAGATACTAGTTCAAACCTCGGCCAGAGAAATTCTGAGGACACTATGCAAAGCTACAGGGAAAATAGCTGGTGCCATTCATGAGATTTGAATCATCATTAAGTATAGGTGAGGTGCCTGAAGACTGGAGGTGGAAAATGTTATGCCTCTCTTCAAGAAGGGTTGCAGGGAAAAACCTCAGAACTACAGCCCAGTGAGCCTAACATCTGTGGTTGGTAAGTTATCAGAGAGAATTCCAAGGAAGAAGATGTACGTGCACTTGGATAGACAAAGGCTGAGTGGTTTGTAAGTGGAAGATCATGTCTCACAAAATATGATTGAGTGTTTTTGAAGATGTGACCAAGAAACTTGATGAGGTCGGAGCTGTAGATGTTGTATATATAGATTTTAGCAAGGCATTCAATAAGGTTCTGCATGGTAGGTTAAATAGCAAAGGATCCAAGATGAGATAAGAGCATGGATAAAACATTGGCTTCATGGGAGAAAGCAGAAGGTGATGGTGGAAGGTTATTTTTTTTGGTCTGGAATCCTGTAACTAGTGGTGTGCCACATGGTTTGGTGCTGAGCCCATTGTTATTTGTCATGTATCTCACTGATTTTGATGAACATAAGAAATAGGAGGAGTAGGTCATTCAATGTGATCATGGTTGATCTGATGATAGGGTCATCTCTACCTACTTGTCTTGTCCCTTTATCCCTTAATTCACTATAATGTGGAAATCTATCCAACCTTGTTTAAATATATTTACTGAGATTGCCTCCACTGTTTCAATGGGCAGTGAATTCCACTTTGGGAAAAGCAGCTCTTCCTCATCTATGACCTAAATTTACTACTCTGAATCTTGAGGCTACGTCCCCTAGTTTTGATCTCCCTTACTAACGGAAACAACTTACCTACCTTAATCTTAACTATGGCTTAATCTTATCTATATGATCCCCTCTCAGTTTTCTAAGTTCTAGCAAGTGCAGTCCCAGGTGACTCGATCTCTCCTCAAAGGCCAACCCCTTCATCCCTGGAATCAACCTGATGAACATCCTCTGGACCACCTCCAGAGCCAGTACATCCTTCCTCAAGTAAGGAGACCAGAACTGTATGCAGTACTCCAGATGCAGCCTCACCAGTACCTTGTACATTTGCAGCATAACCTACCTGTTCCTAAATTCAATCCCTCTAGCAATGATGGCCAACATTCCATTTGCCTTCTTGATAGCCTGTGAAACTTGCAAACCAACCTTTTGTGATTCATGTGCAAGAATGAAAAGGTACATGGCATGATCAGCATGTTTGCAGATACTAAGTTATATGGTATTGTAGATAGCGAAGACGGTGCCAAAGATTACAGCAGGACCTTGATTGTTTTGGCAGTTGGCCAGAGGAATGGCTGATGGAATTTAATATAAGAAATGTGAAGTATTGCATTTTGGTCGATCTAATGTGGGTTGGAACTATACAGTGGATAGTATGGATCTGGGGAATGCTGTAGATCAAAGGGATCTTGGAGTAGAGGTGCATTGTACTTTGAAAGTGGTATCAAGATAGATATGGTGGTAAAAATAGGATTTTTAGTACATGGGCCTTCAGCAATTAGTATTCAAGTTGGAAATCAGGTTGCAGTTGTACAAAACACTGGTGAGGCCCCATTTGGAATACACTATTGTGCTCCAGGAAAGATGTTGTCAAGCTGGAGAAGGTGAAGAGATGATTTATGCAGATGTCGTCAGGACTCAGGGGCCTGAAATATAAGGAGAAGTTGAGTAAGCCAGGTCTTTATTCCTTGGAGTGCATCAGGATGAGGTGTACAAAACATAAGCTGAATAGATAGAAGTGTCAACAGGAGTCTTTTTCCCAGAGTATGGGAAATCAGTAACCAAAGGACATAGGTTTAAGGTGAGGGAGAAGAGATTTAACAAGAGCCTGAGGACTAACGTATTTACACAGAGGGTGGTGAATGTATGTCATGGACTGCTGGAGCAGGAGGTTGAGGTAAGTATTATTGCAATGTTTAAGAAAAATTTGACAGATACATGGATAGCATAGATTGATAGGAATATGGGCCAAATGTTTCAAGTGGGTCTAAAATGGGTAGGACATTTTGCTTGGTCAAAGAATTTGTTTCCATGTTGTATAACAGGTAAATACCTCTTGTAAATCCTGTAAAATCCTGTAAAAGAAAGGTATCAGACACAGCCCAGTACATAATAAGCAAAACTCTCCCCACAATTTACAAAATCTACATAGAACATTACCATCAGACAGCAGCAGCAATCATCAAGGATCCACACTGCCCAGGACATGTTCTGTTCTTGCTTCTGCCACCTGGAAACAAGTATAGGTACCACAAGACTCATACCACCAGGTTCAGGGACATTTACTACCCGTCCAACATCAGACTCCTAAACAACAGGGTCAATCGGAGACTCATTTAAGGACTCTTACTTTACATATTATTTATTTTTGAACCTTTTTGTTCTGCATTGCACATCAATTTGTTGACATTTATTTCTTGTTCACATTTCTTTCTTTTGTGTGACTTAACCTGCTACAAAACAATTATTGTCACATAATACTACATTTAGAATGTAGCACATATGAAATTCTTTAACTTTTGTCTACCGTAAGGCGGACAGAGTCGCCATATTATCCGGTGCCCTTCACAGAAACCTACAGCATGTGGTGTTCCTAAGTAGTCTTCCCTCCAAGTACTAATCAGTTCTCAGCCAGCTTAGCTGCTGAGATCTGACAATTCCAGGCATATTCATGCCATTAGGTGCTGCATGTGTGGTGCTGCAGGAGATGGCAAAGCTTCACTCCAAGATGAACTTAATGCCTTTTACAACTGATTTGACCACAAGAACAAGAAAGAACCACTGTTGAGCACCCCACTGTCCCCTGAATGATCCCCTCCTGTCCACATCTGATAATTACATGCAGACTGCCTTCAGGAGAAAGCATCCGGTCCGTACAGAGTAACCAGCTGAATATTAAAAAGCTGTGTTGATCAATTTACCAATAATTTCATGGATATCTTCAACATCTCACTCCAGCAGGGCTTGGTACCCACCTGTTTCAAACAAGTGTCGATTGTACCATTACTCAAGAAGAGTGTGTAACTGCCTAAATGACTATTGACCAGTGGAACAGTTATGAAGTGTTTTGAAAGGCTGGTGTTGACCCATATCAGCTCCTGTCTGAGCATTTTCATAGCAATAGGTCCATGCAGATTGTTACAAGCCCAGAGGACCCCAAAACCCAGCAGCAATAGATATTCACCAAGACAAATGGTTACTTAAACAAAAGTTGCTTTTAATTATCTTTAAACATGAAAACTGAATCACACTTTATCTTAACTAAGCTAACTTAACCCCCTTCTAATTTTAAGTGTACGTGTATATAATGTATCTAAGTTCAGAAAAGTTCTTTGGTTCACAGTCCAATCTCACTTCTCATTCCTCCAAGTTCACTGGTTGCAGGCAATTCTTTGACTGTGCACAGAATTTAACATTTATAAAGTTCACCAGGCTTTGATGCTTGAAAGGTAAATGGTTACCATTCAAGAAGGTTCTTGTCAGTTTTCAGAGAGAGATTTGTTGTTCCAGGAAAGCCACAACTGATGTACTTCCATCAGTTACCTCAGTGTCTTGCCAAAGAAACTTCCCCTGTCAGGGTTCTCCAGTTGATAACCTCTTTCTTTCATGTCACCACAGAGTTCCTTTTTGTTTCACTTATTCCAAGTGAAACATTAGACAGCCAGTTCTCTCCTCTGGAATGAACCACAAGGGCTTTGACCAGGCCATCTTCCAAAAACGAGTGTTCCAGAATTTCTTAGCCCTTGAGTGAACAAGTGCCATCAGTGTTAAATGGCATTATTTAGTTTTAAGGTCATGACTCTTTCTTCTATACATAAGAGTGAGTTTCTTTCTCTCTCCCCCTTTCTCATTTTTACTTAACAATTGTCTTTAATTTCCATAGCTAACACAATTGGTCCACTTCATTCATAATTAAATGCTCTATGACCTACACAACATATCCACCTCAGATGAAGTGCCCAGAGCCAAGCAGAGTTCTCCAGTTGTGTGCATCAGTTATATCAGCAAAACTCATCAGATTTTGCATTTATCACACTTTGCAGAAACCTTTGGAAATCTGCTACGTGTAATGATTGCAGTTTGTCATACATTTGTCATACATCTTTTTTTCTGAGATAAAGGCTATAAGAACAATGTTAAACATGATAGTATTGCAACTTATGAATGTTTGAAATTGTTCAAATTACTGAATACTAAACTCTGGCTCAGTGGCATCACTCCAGCCCTATTCCACAAAGTTTAGAGCACTGAATCTGGACTATCCATCAGTTCAATAGAGCCAAACCCCATTTGGTGTAGAATGAACACAAAAGGAATCAGGGCACTTCTTGAGGAAAGAATTGTTCTGTTCTTCAGAGTACAGGTCAATAATTATTCTGCACGAAGACAAAAAACAAATGATCTAATTGCCATAATTTAGGTTTTCCCTGACTAAAATTGTCAAAAGTTTCACAAGGATGTTCACGGAACTGAAGGGAGACTGGATTGGCTGGAGCTTATTTTTCCTGGAGTATAGGAGGCTTGAGGGTGTTTTAAAGATTTATAAAATCATGAGGAGGTCACATAAAATGAATGGTCACTGTCTCTGTCCCCAGGGATTGGAAATCTATAATTAGAGGCCATAGATTTAAGGGGAAAATTTAAAGGGGATCTGAGGGCAACTTTTACTTCACAGTGGGTGGAACGGTTGGTGTAGCAATTGGGACTGGACCTGGGTTCGAATTCCGTGCTGTCAGTAAGGAATTTTTATTTTCTCCCCGTGTCTGCGTGAGTTTTCTCCAGGGGCTGTGGTTTCATCCCACCCTTCAAAAGTGTACTGGGGTGTAGGTTAATGGGGTGTAGATTGGATGGCATAGACTCGTAGGGCTGAATTGCCCTGTTACAATGCTCTATCTCTAAATTAATTTTTTTCTTAAAGAAGATGGTGGGTATGTGGAATGTGCTGCCAGAGGTAGTGGTAGAGATGCTCACAATTGCAATGATTAAAAGACATTTAAACATGTACATGGATAGGAAAAGTTCAAGAGGGATACAGTCCAAATGAAGGCAAATAGGACAATCTCAGGGTGGGAACGAGGTGTAGATGAGTTGGGCTGAGAACCTTATTACTGTGTTTCTCCATGACTCTAAGCCCACTCTAACTTTGTAATGAGCACAGATAAATTGCTTCAGATTTCTTTGATATACAAATATTTGGGCTGATTACTTTAATTAAACTTTAAATATAGACATGGAATAAAAAATTGACAAGAAGTATAAGGACTGTTTTTTTTTAGACATATCATGTACCAGAACTTTTGGACATAAGCAAAATTTTCAGCCATGTTTCAAATGATGTTCACTGCTCTTCTGCTAAAGTTATTTGAATGAGCAATAGAAAATTTCCATTAAGATATTCAACCCCTTTCCCTTCACTTTATTTACTAAACTAAAATTCTTCATGTAATTCTTCATAAACAGAGAACTGGAGAGATATCGGACCATGCACTTTGAAACAAGAACCATTGGATAGCAATCCATGATGGGAATCGTGTCTCGTTATCTTGAGCCAAGGGCACTATAATGAATAAATGCAGTTGTAATCACAGCTCAGACCATCACACAAACCAGACGATACGAGTCTCTGGAAAACTGCTAAAATAGTAAAAGTTCCATCCAATTCTGATCACTTTCTCTTCTCACCTATTCCATCAGGCAGAAGATGCATTTTCTTGAAAACACGAACCTCCAGATTCAAGAACAGTTTCTTTCCTACTGTTACTAAACTCCTAGATGAACCTCTCACAGGCAAAAAATACGATGCTGCTCAACCCACTGAGTTCCTTTGGTAGATGGTTTTTGCTCCCTTGGCTGCTGCTTTTTGCATTTGTTATTATGGCGCTACCTGCTGTAGGAGTTGACTTACCTAGATGGCATGTAAAGCAAAGCTTTTTATACTCTTTCTCAGTGAATGTGATAATAAAACAATTAAGCTGCAAGCTCTGCATGATTCATTTTGGATCTGGAACTTGGGATTTTGACGTAGGATAGCTCAGTGAGGTAACTATTTGCGACTTAGCCATTAGGAAAGTAGACAATGAATAATGATCAAATATTTTCATTTGATATACTTCGTGAGGTGTCTAAGAAGATTCAGTATGTCACTGAAAACTCTCATAAACTTCTACAGGTGTACCGTGGAGAGCATTCTGGCTGGGTGCTTCAGGCATCACTGCCTGATATGGAGGCACCAATTCTCAGGACAAGAATAAACTCCAGATGGCTGCGACATCACCGGCACCAGACTTCACTCCATCAAGGACATCTACATGAGACAGTGTTTTAATAAAGAAAAGCAGCTTCTATCCTCAAAGGCCCTCACCCCTCAGGCCATGGCCTCTTCACTTTGCTGCCATCGGGAAAAAGGTACAGGAGCCTAAAGATGAGCACTCAGATTTCTGAATCCTCAATGAACCACTGCCTTACTTTTTGTGCACTATTTTTATAGTAACGTAAGATGGTTATAATATGTATATTTGCCCTATTACGCTGCAGCAAAAACACCGAATTTTATGACTTGTTCATGACCATTAAATTCTGAGTCTGATTCTGAAATATTTATCTGAACTTTATAACCTTCAAAGAGAAGTTTTGAACCATTTTCTTTGACAATTAGCAATGACAGCTGCGACTTTGGCATGTTCCTGAATGGTAAGCAACCATTTCTAAAATTGGATGCCTCATTTCAACACTCTCTCTACAGTCATGACTTTCCCCGTTCGCATACCAATTTCACAATGGTTTCAAATTCTGCTGATTATCTGTTTGTACAATAATGAAGAAAGTTCTTTGTTTGCATCGTTTCAAATCCTTCAAGTCAGTTGGTCATGAAGGTCATATTAGTATGGCTAACAGAAAATTTAACCAGGAGGTCAACAGACTCGATCACAGGACAGGCACTGCGTGATTTATCTTCCCAAACAAACTATTTAAATTGATGTCAATAAAAGATGGAACATGCTTTGGCATATTCAAAGGTTTCCACTGACAAAAACAACGTGTACGCAGTTGATAACTTACTGTATTGCTTCAACCCATTTAATTAGATGTAGGCAGCACATCAAAATGAGAGACAAGATGTCCTGGAAATCTTTCCCTACATCAGAGTAACGACTTGACACAATTAATACATTCATCAATGAGCTGTTACTAAAGAAATGGAATGATGTTAGATGGATAAATATGTCTCAACAATCTATAAAAAATAAAATAAAAAGCCAATAGTAGGTCGCTGATCATTTTAAATGTGACAAAAATAGCCTGCAGAACTTCTCTAAGTACCTACAAACCTTTGCCTTGATGTCACAATACTTCAATGAACAGTTGCAAAGAAAGTTATCTGGGAGAGTAAATATGAACCCCAAGCCTTCCTCTCTTGCTTGTTTGCTCATTACAACAGCTGATAAGTATTGTGCTCGTTATCTGAGTGCTCCAAGTTTCTTTCACCAGGAGTCACAAACTCTATTTTATGTTATCAACCCTTGGCTTTCTTGTTAGAAGTTTAAAAATAAATTATGTTAATGTCTGAAAGAGCACATTTTTAATTTAAACTTGAAGCTCAAATTTATTTATTTGTAAGATTTAATTAAAATGGACACATGGAAGCCAAATAATAATTTTCAAATTTAAATATATAGTTTTTTTTTAATAATATGGTCTTGATTCTTTTTGACAATGAGATTCTTGTTTTCAAATAAAAGGTTTTCTTACTTGCTTAATCATCCAAAATACAACTGGAATATTGAACCGATTCTGTTACTTTTTAACTCTAAACTTGGGTTCAAAGTCCCTTATGTGATGTCCCTCATGCTAATCAGTGAAATAAACAGGAGCTAACAAAGGTAGTTACCAATGGCTCAGTCAGGTCTCAGCACAGTAAACTTTCCCCTTGCTTCTCTTCCATTCATTAATTCATTCACTAATTGATCAGCAGCTGCTCCAGATGATCATTTTTTGACCAACTTCCCCGACAGTGGAATTACTTTTTGCCACTATTTATTCTTGCCTTTGAATCCAAGGACTGTGGTCCTAAAGTACAAACCTGAACTTCAAATAATTCACCCTTAGATCAGTAATGTTAAATATGTTAGACATTGTCCCTGCAATATCTAACATGCTTAATTGTTATTTTTTATATTTTATAAATGTTAATTTTTTAAAAATTAACTTTAGACATACAGCATGGTAACTGAGCCCGTGCCGCCCAATTACACCCAGTTCAACTACAACCCCTGGTACATTTCGAACAGTGAGAGGAAACCGGAACTTCTGGGGAAAACCCACACAGACATGGGGAGAACATACCAATTCCTTACAGACAGTGCAGGATTCAAACCCCAGTCCCAATCCTGGGTGCTGCAGCAGCATTCCACTAAATGCTACACTAACCATGTAGCCTGTTGTGGAGTGGGTTTACATACATAATACACACATTCAACAAAACATTGTTGGCTAAAGCACTGTGCTGTAATGTTCTATGTTCTAAAATCCTCCAAATCCACTGAAATTTTATGTCACTGCCCTCTCCCAGCACAACATTGCCTCCAATGGAGGCTAATTTACATGAAGACAGTCCCATTGGGCAGGACACATAGACTCCCGAAAGCTCTTTATTCCATCCACCAGAAGGAAGAAGGAATTTTTTTCATGTTATCATCCCTGCTGATTTCTGGGATCCTTGCCCCATGACCAGAAAGTGGAAAAAATGCATTTTGGCTTTGCTCTGATAAATACTAGTCCATACATTGAATAAACAGAATAAACTACCATCTCACAAACTACTGGCCCATCTGCCCATCAAGTTTCATTGGTTACCTCAGAACCCACAGAGCAGGTCATCTTTGATCCCAAGGAGATGAGTGAGATCATGACGAGTTGAAGGAACTGTAATATGTATAAACGTGCAGCCGTTTACCAATATTTTGGAGTCCAAAAAAAAAGGAATGAAATGAATAGGCAATGGAAATAAATCAGAGCAGGAGTGGGTCAATTGGCCTTTTATGTCTGCCTAGCCATTCAATATAATCACAACTTCTATGCCAGGCCTCTGTGCCAAATCCCAATGGCCCTCAATTTGTTAGTCTTTCCTTTAATTCCAACGGGAATTCACAAACTCTATTCTCTCAAATTTTCATCTTTAAATGCAATTTCCAAGCACACATTTGCCAGAAAACAACTTTTGTCCCAATCTAGACTTGTCTTCTCGTTCCTGATACCATCAAAATTGATCTTTCTCCAGATTAACATTTTACCTGAGGACCAGACCTACTGTCTTCCAATGGCATTATGATTGCTAGATCCAAAGTGTTTCCCATGACCTGCACAATCTCGTTCCCAAATAGGAGATCCAGTATTACACTCTCTCAAATTGGGACATCTATATATTGATTAAGGAAACTCTCTTGAACTCATTGACAAAATAACTCTGTCTGAGTGATGACATGGATTCATTCCAATTCACTTATTGTACTAACAGGCCTACGGAGAATTCCACCAACTGGCTCTATACAAAGCCGTAGAACACCTGGACAGCAAAGATGTATTCATCAGATCTGCAAACCCCAAGACCTTGGATTCAACACCCCTCTATGTAATTGGATCCTGGGTTTCCTCACCTCCAGACCACAATCAGTGAGAATGGTAAGAACCTCTCCACAATCTCCATCAGTACCACAGCACCATAGGGATGCGTTCTTAACACCCTGATCTACTCACTTTACACATATGACTGTGTAGTTCAGTGCAACAATAATGCTGTCTACAAATTTGTTGATTATACCATGGTAATTGGTTGTATAAAAAGGACAATAAGTCAGCACACAGGAGGGAGACTGAAAATTTGGCGGAATGGTGCACCAATAACAACATTTCACTCAATGTCACCAAAACCAAGGAGCTGATTGTTGACTTCAGGAAAGGAAAACAAGAGGTATACAATCAGTGATCATTGGGGGATTAGATGTGGAGAAGGTGAGCAAATCTTTCTTGGGAGTCACTAACTTGGAGGATTTTTTCTAGACCCAACACACTAAAGGCATCTTGAAGAAAGCACGTCAGTGCATCTACTTCCTCAGGAGTTTGTGGAGGTTTGGTAGAACATTGGAAACCATGGCAAATTTCTACAGATGTATGGTCGAAAGTACGCTGACTAGCTGCATCACAGTCTATTATGGGACACCAATACCCCTGAGGGTAAAGCCCTGCAAAAGGTAGTGGACACAGCCCTGGACATCACAGGCAAAACCCTTCCCACCATGTAGAACATCTGCAGGAAATGCTGCTGTTGGAGAGCAGCAGCAATCATCAAGGATCCACACCACCCAGCACATGCTCTGTTCTCACTACTACCATCAGGAAAGAGGTATAGGTGCCACAAGACTTGTACCACCAGATTCAGGAACAGCTGCTACCCCTCCACCATCAGACTCCTCAACAACAAACTCAAACAGGAACTCCGACTTTTGCACTTTATTGATTTGTTTACATGCCTACATTGTGTATATTTTTTGTTTGCACTGAGTAGTAATTCCAGTTGCCCATAAGGAAAAACAATCTCAGGGTTGTAAGTGATGTCATGTATGTTCTCTTACAATCTGAAATCTGATCTAGCACTTTAACTGTATGGAAGTCCCAGTCAGTTTGTGGAAAGTTAATATCACCCACTCTCACAGCCTTGTGTTTCTTGCAACTCTCTGGTATCTCTCTACAGGATTTGCTCCTCAAATTCCTGCTGACTATTGGGTGTCTACAATATAATCCCAAAAATATGGTCATATCTTTCCTATTCCTCAATTTCACACAGTTTTTAGCCTCAGTAGACAAGCTCTCCAGCTGCTAGTCCTGCCCCTCTTGCATTCAAATCTCACTAATGACCACTGTCATAATTTCACACTCTGATCCATGCTCTAAGCTCTTCTGCCTTTTCTACAATATACCTTGCATTGAAATAGACAACTCAAAACATTATTCCCATACTGCTCAACCTTTTAATTCCTGTCTTTATCTGCAGGGTTAACATCTTTTTACATAACCTCTCCACCATCTGCTCTGGCACTCTCATTCTTGTCCCCCTACAAATCTAAATACCCTGGAGCTGCACCAGCAAATCTTCCTGCAAAGATATTGGTCTCTCTTTAGTTCAGATGCAAACCACGTCACTGGTACAGGTCCAACCTTCCCTGGAAGAGAGGCCCAATGATCCAGAAATCTGAACTTCTCCCTCCTGTACTTTATCCTTTGCCAAGTATATAGTTATATTATCCTCCTAATTCTGACATCATTAGTATGTGGCTGGGTAACTATCTTGAAATCACAGCAATGGAGGTCCTTTAACAGAGCATCTAACTCCCTGAACTTACTTTGGAGGATGTAATCATCCTTCCTACAATGTCATTGGTCTTGACGTAGACCACCACACCTGAAAGATGTGGAAGCAGATAAAATAGTAACATTTAAAAGACATATTAATGGACACATGAAACTGGCATGACCATGGAGAGAAGTGAGGAGTCACGTGATGGAGTCGTAGCCAGTGGAGTAAAACCAGGCCTCTCCAGAAAAGAAGAAAAGAAGTTAAGAAAAGACAAAGTTCAATAAATACAAAATATAAGAAATAAAAGATAAAGTTGCAGAGAAGAGAAAGAAAATGGCATCTAAGAAGGAAAAAGTAAAAACAATGGGAAAAAATGAAAATACACTGGAAAAGAAAGGAGAAGGCTTTACCTGCACGAAGGAACAGGGAGCCAAGAGAGAAGGAATACTCATATTATTCAAGTCAGCATAAAACATACTCAAGGATTGTTATGTTTTTGTTGTCGGCCTATATTCAAGGGAGAGTTAGGAAAACTGAGTATAAAGCTAGACTACTATCAGAACATTCACCCCTGTTATTAGCCATAGAACTGGAGGACATCCCACCAAGAACACATAGATGGAGGTTAACTCCATGCTACTTAAAAGGCAGGAATTTAGAGAGTTTATTGAATGACAAATTAAAACATATTTTGAAATAAATACAGAATCAGTGAAAGACAAATTTATATTATGGGACGCAATGAAAGCCTTCATTAGAGGACAGATAATAAGTTATGTAACTAAGATAAAAAAGAACTACAATCGGGAAATAGAGCCATTGGAAAGGGAGATAGTAAGTACAGAAAAGGAACGAGTAAAAAGGGATGATATAATGAAAAGGAGAGAATTTGCAGACAAAAAAATAAATTATGAAACATTACAAATGTACAAGATGGAGAAGAACATAATGAAAATAAAGCAAAAGTATTACGAACTAGGAGAAAAGACACAAAATATTAGCCTGGCAACTTAAAACAGAACAAGGTAAAAGAACTGTATTGGGATCAAGGAAAAAGGACAAACAAATTACATATAACCCAATAGAGATTAATGAGAACTTTACGGAATTTTGTGAACAAACTGAGAACAAGGGGAAAGAAGACAAAATAGATGAGTTCTTAGCTAAAATTGAACTGCCAAAATTGCAAGAAGAGGAACAAAACAAATTGATAAAACCATTTGAAATAGAGGAAATACAGGATATATTAAAAAAAGCTGCCGAACAATAAAACGCCTGGAGAGGATGGATTCCCAATAGAATTCTATAAAACATTTAAAGAGTTATTAATTCCTCCTCTCCTAGAAGTAATGAAGCAGGTAGAAGAAACACAAAACTTGCCAGATTCATGTAAGATAGCAATAATGACAGTAATACCAAAGACGGGGAAGGATCCATTAACACCAGCATCATATAGACCAATATCTCCACTTAATTCAGATTATAAGGTAATAGCAAAATTATTAGCAAACAGATTGGCCGATTGTGTACCAAAAATAGTAAAACAAGATCAAACGGGAATTATTAAGAAAAGATGAACAGTGGATAATGTCTGTAAACTTATTAATCTAATTCATGCAGTTCAAGGAAATAAGAAACCAACAGTGGCTGTTGCTTTAGATGCAGAAAAAGCCTTTGACAAAGTAGAGTGGAATTATTTATTCAAAGTATTACAGAGGTTCAATCTACCAGAAAAATATATTAATTGGATTAAATCATTATATAATGGACCATTGGCGAAGGTAACAGTAAATGGATATGTATCAAACCAATTTAAATTAAGTAGGTCAACTAGAGAGGGATTTCCATTATCCCCCTCACTGTTTGCTTTAGCAGAACCGATAAGAACAGAAAATAAAATAAAAAGTGATAAAAATAAAGGAGAAGAGTATAAAATCAGTTTATTTGCAGATGACATCATAGTATACTTAACAGAACCAGAAATATCAAGAAAAGGATTGCATAAGAATTTAAAGGAGTATGGAGAAATATCGGGGTACAATATCAATGCAAATAAAAGTGAAGTGATGCCAATGAGTAACGCGGATTGTACAGAATTTAAAAAAGAATCACCTTTAAATGGCAAGCACTAGCAATCCAATACCTAGGTATTAGGTTAGATAATAACTTAAGCAACCTGTACAACTAAGTTATCAGCCACTAATAAAGAAATTGCAGGAAGACTTAGAACATTGGAAAGAATGACCGCTAATGTTGATAGTGAGGGTAAATTGCATTAAAATGAATTTCTTCTCAAGGATACAATACTTATTTCAATCATTACCAATTCCCTTGACAGAGAAATTCTTTAAGGAATTAAAGAGAATAATAAGGAAATTCTTGTGGAAAGGGGGGAAACTGAGGATAGCATTAGATTTGTGGGAGGAAGGCCATGTTTGACCAATCTGATTGAATTTTTTGAAGAGGTGACTAAGAATGTGGATGAGGGTAGCGCAGTGGATGTTGTCTATATGGACTTCAGTAAGGCCTTCGATAAGGTACCACATGGAAGGTTAGTTAGGAAGGTGCAGTCTTTAGGTATAAATTTTGAGATAGTCAAATGGATTGAACATTGGCTGAAAGGGAGAGGCCAGAGAGTGGTAGTGGATAATTGTCTGTCAGGTTGGAGGCCGTTGACCAGTGGTGTGCCTCAAGGATCTGTATTGGGCCCATTGTTGTTTGTTATATACATTAATGATCTAGATGATGGGGTGGTGAATTGGATTAGTAAATATGCAGATGATACTAAGATAGGTGGAATAGTGGATAATGAAGAAGGTTTTCAAGGATTGCAGAGGGATTTGGGCTGCTTAGAAAAGTGGGCTGAAAAATGGCAGATGGAATTTAATGCTGATAAGTGTGAGGTGCTTCATTTTGGTAAGAAGAATCAGAACAGGACATACGTGGTAAATGGGAGAGCATTGATGAATACAGAAGAGCAGAAAGATTTAAGAGTAACGGTACATCGTTCCCTGAAGGTAGAAACTCACGTGAATAGGGTGGTGAAGAAGGCTTTTAGTATGCTGGCCTTTATCAATCATTGCAAGGAATATAGGAGTTGGGAGGTGATGTTGAGATTGTATAAGACGTTGGTGCGGCCTAATTTGAAGTTCTATGTGCAGTTCTGGTCGCCTAATTATAGGAAGGATATAAACAGAGTGGAGAGAGTGCAGAGAAGGTTTACCAGAATGTTACCTGGGTTTAAGCATCTAGAGTATAGGGAGAGATTGGACAGATTAGGTCTTTATTCTTTGGAGCGTAGAAGGTTGAGAGGGGATTTGATAGAAGTATTTAAGATTATGAAAGGGATAGACAGAGTGGATGTGGATAGACTATTTCCGTTAAGAGGAGGAAAGATTAAAACAAGAGGACATGAGTTAAGAATTAAGGGGCAGAGGTCTAGAGGTAACATGAGGGGGAACTTCTTTACTCAGAGAGTGATAGCCGTGTGGAATGAGCTTCCGGGAGAAATAGTGGCGGCGGAGTCAATTGTATTATTTAAGAAAAGGTTGGACAGGTATATGGATGAGAAGAAGATGGAGGGTTATGGGCATTGTGGAGGGAGGTGGGACTAGAGAGGGGTGTTTGGTTCGGTGCGGACTAGAAGGGCCTAATGGCCTGTTTCCGTGCTGTAATTGTTATGTTATATATGTTATGTTAAATTAACAGAGAGGCACAACCAAGGTGGTTTGCAGTTACCAAACTTTAAAAATTGTTATAGTGCCGCACAATTAAGGTATTTATCAGATTTTTGCCAGACAAGGGAAAAACCAGATTGGACTAAGATAGAACTAGATAAAGTAGGGGAGAATGTACTGGAACATATACATCAAAATCTGGTCATCTCTTTTACAATAGATAACCTTTCCTTTAGAGAATGGGAGAGAAAAAGAATCAAAAGAATAGAAAATTGTTTTTTGGGAAATAATTTATTAACATTTGAACAGTTGAAGTACAAATATGGAATAACTCATGGTACAATGTTTGCATATCATCAATTGAAAGCTTATTTAAAGGATAAATTGGGAAACAGACTGAGATTACCAGAAGGAAGCAGCTTTGAATATGTGATTACAGACACATGATAATTAAAAGATTTAAAACGAACATGTTCATTAAGCTGGAAGATAAGGAAAATGATGAAATAAGCTATAAACCCAAACAAAAGTGGGAAAAGGATTTAAACATAAAGATAAAAAAATGAAACATGGGAAAAGTTAGGTTCTGGAACTATGAAGAGTATAATAAACACAAGGCTATGCATGATACAGTATAATTGGTTACACAGGATATATATCACATCCCAAAAGTTAAAAAAAATGGGATCCAACATTATCAGATAGATGTTTTCACTGTAAGAAGGAAATGGGAACAATAATACATGCAATTTGTGCATGTGAGAAAGTCAAAATGTTTTGGGAAGATCTAAATCAGATATTAAATAAAATTACAAAAAGTAACATACCAAAAAATCCAGAGATCTTTCTTCTAAGCAATATAAGAAGTAAGGAATTAGGCCTCAAATTGGATGAAGCACAAAAAAGATTTATTATGATAGCCTTAGCTGATGCAAAAAAATGTATAATGTCAACTTGGAAAATGGAAGAGAACCTGAGAATACAGCAATGGTACATGGAAATGAATAAATGTATTCCATTGGAAAACATAACATATAATTTAAAAAATAAAGTCACATTATTTGAACAAATTTGGGAACCATACATGGAACATAACAGAGAGGGCTTGCCTCGGACCTATACCCCCTAAAATGATAAGAAGGCAAAACGACTTGATCCAGTGTATAAAAGTAGTTGACACATTTTTCTTGTTTATTTTTCATTGTGTGATGACATTGTTTAATCGTTTTATTGTATTGTATATGTTGAATATTTATTGGTTTTGAAGGGGGGTGGGAAGGGGGGAGGAAAGGTGGGGGGGGGGGAAAGGGAGAAAATGCCACTGTGTATATTTAATGAGAAATGTTTGTATATATTTTGGTTGATATGGTTCACAGTGTGAAAATTTTTTAAAAATTATAAATAAATAAAAACCATGGAGAGAAGCTATAGACAAGGTTGTCTAGTCAATGAATGAACAAAGCAATTAAAGGGCATGATCATGGACAAATGAACTCAAGGGTTGTGAAATGCAGAATAGGAAGACTTGCTCAGCAGGTCAGACTTGGCATTTCCACTATTACAAACTAATAAAATCATGTCTTCGAATCTCTTTAAAACTCACAACTTTCTTTTGTCGAGCCAGTTTCAGAGTAATCTTTCTTCATACGAGTGATTTCACAAACTCCCTCTTATCTTGCCTAAGCATTATGGAATCTGTTTTCCACAATGATTTCTTTCTTAATCTAGAGTGACCATTTTTCATGGACATGAGGCTGCCCTCTTTTCTTAGAGGCTGTCGGAGTGGCTACTTATTTTAAAATATCACTTTTGGTGTTCCTCCTTTTATTAAAGAAAACACAGATAGCCTTCCTTCTTTTAAAGGAATTTGTAGTTTCTTTTCCAATCCTATCAGTACAGGATGGCCTTCTCTTCTTCATCTGATCCAAAAATCTTTGATTTTGATACTATGGTATGACATCATAATAGGCTTTGAAGTCCTTTTGAACCTTTTAACATTTTCATACTAAAAATCATATTTAGTCTTTGTCTTCCCAAACTTAAAATCAAAGTAGTTGTCTTTGTTTGTTGTTTCTCCCCTGCTTCCAAGTTGTCTAGGATTGACCAGGCAAATGGTTAACTAAACAGTCCATTGTTCTCAGAGTCTCAAGAACCATCATAAAATTTTTCATCTGTCTGCTTCACCTGTAGTCACAGCAGACTTCTGTCTCTGAGATAATGACAGCTGTCATTTAAAAGAATTTCTCTCTCTCTGTTTTTAAAATGCAAGTGTATTGTCTTTGAGCCCCTGAAACCAACCCCACAAAATAACCTTACTAAGTCATATAAATATAAAATACAGTTGAACATTAAACTAAAGATTAATCATAGCACATTTGTTGCACCACTACTTCTCGAGCAAAGCAATGAAAAAAAAAGATAAAATACATATACTGGGTCAATATTACAGATGGACAACCGATACAAATAGAACAATTAAGTTGCCTTAAGTTGCAGAATTCAATATTGAGTCCAGAATGCTGCAATGTTCCCAGATAGAAGATGAGATGATGCTCTTCAGGCTTGCATTGGCCCTCATTGTAACTTTATGGAAGGTGGCCGGGTGGGAGCTGAATGGTCCATTAAAGTTCAGCAGGAAGCTGAGGATGACAGCTGCCAAATAAACACAGGCACTCTGCAGAGTGACCACCCAATGTGTGATTGGTTTCTCCAATGCAGAGGCCACACTGTAAATACTGAAAGCGGCATGCTAGATGGGTATCACTGTGTCAGATGAAAGAATGTTTGGATCCCTGGATGGCAGAAAGGGAGAAGGTAAAAGACAAGTGTTGCATGATCTGCAATGGCAAAGGAAAACACCAGAAGGCAATAGTTGGTGAGAACAGAAGAGTAGACCAGGGAGTTTCAAAGGGAGTGATCTCTGCAACATGCTGAGAGGGGAAGTTGTGCCTGGTCATGGTAGTGGCTAAAGGTGGCAGAAATTGCAGAGAATGAATATGGAGGGTGGTGGGGTGGATGGTTAGGACTGGGGGGTCTCTACCTTTGTCCTGCCCCAAAGGAAAAATGTTCAGAGCGGAGGAGTGGGAAATAAACAAGGTGCAATCAAGGGTTTTATTTCAACAACTATAGAACCATAGAACAATACAAAGCAGGAACAGGCCATCTAGTTAGCAGAGAGGAAACACGGTTTGGGAAGGAGGAAAAGATTTTCAAGGTACCTGGATTGAAAGTCAGAGCATTGGAGGAAAATGATGGAGGGGGTGGAACTAGGAGAATCGTGTCGAGTCCTTACAGGAGGCAAGGTGGAATAAAAAGCAATCAAGGCTGTCTGGGAGATCTCATTGAAACAGGGGATCTTATTAAACCATACAGAATATTGAAAGGGTTCGATAGAGTGGGTGTAGAGTAGTGGGATGGTGAATCTGTGGAATTCATAGCCATAAACAGCTATGAAGGCTGTCATAGGATATATTTAAAGTGGAGATTGACGGGTTCTTGATTAGTAAGGGTGTCAAAGGTTATGTGGAGAAGGCAGGAAAAAGGGGTTGAAAGGAAAAATACATCGGCCATGATTTGAATGGTGGAGTAGGCTTGATATTGCTCCTATGTCTTAAGGAGAAAGCTGTTGGTGTTGGGAGGCTTGCAATGTATGTCAGTAGCTTGCCTATCTCCTGAAATAGAGACAGAGAGATCCAGAAAAAGCAAAGAATCAGAGATTGACCTTGTGAAAGAAAGTAGAGGGTTGAATTTGCAAGCAAAAGAAAGAAGTTGCAGAGTTCTGAATAGCAGAAGAAGCACTGATGCAGTCATCGATGTCCCAGAAAAAGAGTTCAGGGGATGGACCTGGGTAGGACTGGAACAAAAACTTCACACCCCATAAAAAGACAGGCAATACATTGGGCCCATGAAAACTACAGCATTGATCTGGAAAATATGAATGAAGTGAAGAACATGTTGTTCAATGCAAGAACAAAATGAGCAAGGGAACCAAGCTGTTACTTTCCCGCTGCTGGTCCATCCAGGATTACAATCACCTCAGGGTATAACTAGTGCTATTATCTGATCCTTGAATCAACAGCATGCTGAAACATCTAGGGTAAATATAGATTTACCTAGCTCTCCAGTCATCACAAAGCATGACTGCCTTGATTGGCATTGGCTGTTCCAGATTGAATTCTGATCTTTCACTGGACACAAATGGAGTCATGTTAACAAAGAGTCTCTTTTTTTTTTGAAGACTTTATTTAAAATTTTATAACATGAATACAATAGAGAATTACATTTAAAGAAAAATAGAAAAAAAATTAAAAAGGTATGATTACAATATTACATCAGAAAACTACACAAAATAACCCCCCCCCCCGTTAATTGTAACACAATATTAATAGTCTATCTTAAAATTAGTCCAACCCTCCCCCCCAAAATAAAGAGTGAAGAGTTAATAAAATTGACAATATTATATATGAAAAAAAATACCCACTTACAAAAAAGAGATAAAACCTAACCTAAAAAAAGTTCTAACAACAACAAAAAAAAATTGTCAATACTAAAATATCACACTTAAACATATATTTAAATCAAACTTAAATGCATATAATTAGCAAACGGAGTCCACTTTAACTTATAAAAAGACATCTTATCCTGAATTGAAAAAGATATCCTTTCCATAGTCAAACAAAATTTCATTTCCAAATACCACTTATCTAAAGTTAGTATATTTCTTTCTTTCCAAGTAAGTGCTATACATTTCTTAGCCACAACTAAAGCTAAATAAATAAATGAAATCTGATAATCCTTAACAAAGAGTCTCTGACCTAAAATGTTACTGTTTGTCTTTCCAAATTTGCTGTCTGACCTGCTGAGTTTATCCAGCATTTTCTGCTTTTGTTTCAGCTTTTACAGTGTTTGCAGTTTTTTTTTAGATATTCACTTTGACATTACAAATGTGCAAATTTTTAAGCTTGTTCAAAGTAAGCCCAATGTAACTTCCCTTCTGTTATAATGGTTAAAGGTCCTGAACACATCTATTTGTTCTCACCCCCTCTGCTCCCAGGCAAAGCAAGGAGAGTATTCCCTTCGCTCTCACCTTCCTTCAATTCAATACTGCAAATGGACCATTTCTCAATGGTTCTGCTCTTCGATCCCCATCACTATCTATTTCACGGCACTTTTGCATTCGACTGCAGCAGATTCAATGCTTCTCTTTTTCATCTTTCTCTTTCCACTATCTAGCATCACAACCAGTCTTTCCAGGTGATGCAGTGATTCACTTACACACCTTTCAATCGAGTGTTCACAATGTGGTCTTTTCTAGTTGAGAAACAAAATGCAGATCAAGTGATCACTTCACAAAGCACCTTTGTTCGTACTGCTGGAATGGCCTGAGTTTCCTGTTGTCTGCCATTTTAATTCCCAATCTCTCTCCAGCCTACCTGTCTTTACTGTCCTGCTCTGTTAGAATTAAATCTAATGTAAGATTGAGGAAAAGCACTTCACATTCCATCTGGGAATGCTGCAGCTTTGCAGAATCAACATGAAATTCTCCAATTTCAAGTATCTTATTTTGGATTTCCATCACCCACAGTTTCTTTGATTTTCAGATTACTCACTTTGTGTGTTCATATCAGAACGGGCCATTTCTGCTGTAAGCCATCCATACCCGTGATAGTGTCTAATTTTTTTCTCTTGTTATTGACATTGTCCCTGATCCACTGAGTTCCACTAGCAGCTCATTTTGTGGTCCAGTCTCTTGGATCTACAGATCTGTTGCCACAGTCCTTTGTTTGCAGCACATTATGCTTCTTAATAAGACCATTAGAAGCCTGTTGAGCCTCTTCTGCCATTCAATAAGATCATGGTTGATGTGGCCTTTGACTCAGTTTCACTGACCTGACTTTTCCCCATAGCCCTCAGTTCCCCTACTGTGCAACCATCTGTTTCAAATAGGCCTCAATCGTACCTGTGCCCAAGATGAGCGTAAGTGAGTACCAACCAGTGACACCCACATCCACAGTGATGAAACGTTTTGAAAGCCTGGTGTTGAACATATCAGCTCCTGTCTGAGTGATGACATGGATCCATTCCTGATCAGCAAACTCCAAGACCTGTAATTGGATCCTGGATTTCCTCAGCTACAGACCACAATCGGTGAGGATTGGTAAGAACATATTCACAATCTCCATCAGTACTGGAGCACCACAGCCTGCTCTACTCACTTGACACCCAAGATTGTGTAACTTGGTTCATCAATAACATGATCTACAAATTTGCTGACGATACCACAGTAGTGGGTTGTATAAAGGAAGGGGGAATGAGTCAGCCTGGATGATGCACCGGCAACAAGCTTGCACTCAATGTCACCAAAACCAAGTAGCTGATTGTTGACTTCAGGAAGGGGAAACCAGAGGTATACAATCCAGTGTTCCTTGGGAGAAATCAGAGGTTAAGTAAATTTAAATTCCTGTGAGTCACTATTTCGGAGGACCGTTCTTGGACGCAACATACAGATTGTGAAGAAAGCACAAAAGCACATCGGTGCCTTTACTTTCTCAGGAGTTTGCAAAGGTTTAAAACATTGGCAACCCTCTATTGATGTGTCATGGAAAGTGTGCTCAGCTGCATCGTGGCCTGGCATGGGGGCACTAATACTTCTGAGCAGAAAGCCCTGTAAATGTTAGTGGACATAGTCCAGTTCATCACAGGCGAAACTCTCTCCACCATCAAGAAAATATGCATGGAATGCTGCCGTCAGAGAGCAGCAGCAATCATCAAGGAACCACACTTACCAGGACATCCTCTGTTTTCACTGCTGCCATCAGGAAATAGGTTTAGGTGCCATAAAACTCTCACTACCAGGTTTAGGAACAGTTGATATCCCTCCACTATCAGACTCCTAAACAACAAAATCAATCAGAGAATCATCTTTGGAATCAACTTGGTGACCTCCTCTGAACTGCTCCAAAGCAAGCACATACTTTCTCAAGTAATAAGACCAGAACTGCACACAGAATTCCATGAGTGGTCTCACCATTACCCAGTACATTTGCAACAAAACCTTTCTGTTCTTAAGTTTGATCCCTCTAGCAATGAGGGCAATGATGGTCAACATTAGATTTGTCTTAATCACCTTCTTCACCTACAAACCAACCTTTTGTGAATCATGCACATGCACTCCCAGGTCTGTCTGCAAAATATCAAGTGGCAAACTTTCACCATTTAAATAAGAATCTGATCTACTATTTTTCCTTTCAAAGTCAATGGCCTCGCATTTAGCAACATGGTACACCCTCTTCCAGACACTTTCTCACTTGCTTAACCTATCACTATCTCTCTGCAGACTCTCTATATTAATTGTTGTTCCATTTAATTTAATGTCATCATATGCTGCACTAGTTATTAATGTTGTGATAGAGTTTATAGATATGATTTTGGGAGATAAATTGGGACGGTTTGTAAGAGTAGGTCAGATATAAACACTTTAAAACAGATCTTATTTCAAATACTGGAGCTCTGCCCCATGCTAGACATATCAGAGCCTCTGAGCTTTTGCAAGAGCTTTGAAGAGTGCTCAAGAGACTTCACTGATGTATTGTTGTTTACAAAAGGCAACAGATGAAAGATCTTGCTGGAGCCGCAGATTGTCTGGAAGAAAACTCATTTATCAAGGAGGATTGTATGGTTTTGCAAGCAGAGAGAGTCAATCAAGCTTTCTCTTAGAGAGAGAGAGAGAGAGAGAGAGAGAGAGAGAGAGAGACACACACACACACACACACACACACACACACATGCACGCACACATATCAGTTCTGCAGTGTTACAGCCAACAGACAGTAGCTGAGACTGAAAGAGGACAAGCTGGCAAGCTTATGGAAAGCCCTTTTGGAAGATGGCCTGGTCAAAGCCCTTGTGGTTCATGCAAGAGGAGAGGACTGGCTGTCTAATGTTTCACTTGGAATAAGTGAAACATAAAGGAACTCTGTAGTGACATGCAAGAAAAAAATTATCAACTGGAGAACCTTGACACAGGAAGTTTGTTTGGCAAAACACTGAAGTTGCTGATTAAAAAAAGGAATCAGTTGTGGGTGTCCAGCGCACAACAAATCTCTCTCTGAAAGCCAACAAGAACCTTCCTGAGCAGTAACCATTTACCTTTCAAGCACCAAAGCTTGGTGAACTTTATAAATATTAAATTCTTTGCACAGTATAAGAATTGCCTGCAACCAGTGAACTTGGAGGAATGAGAAGTGAAATTGGACTGTGAACCAAAGAACTTTTCTGAACTTACACACACACATTGCATACACGTGCGCTTAGAATTAGAAGATGTTTAAGTTAGGTTAAATAAGTCAATAGAGATAAGTTAAATTTTAATTCTATTTTCATGTTTAAAGATAATTAAAAGTAACTTTTGTTAAGTAACCATTTGTCTTGGTGAATATCTATTGCTGTTGGGTTTTGGTGTCCTGTGGGCTCATAACAAATGTCCATCATGAACAGTTGCAACCCCAGCAGCACTCCACTCGTCACTGATAGCCAACCAGGGAATCACCCATTTATCCCAAAGATGCCTTCAACTGGTTAGCTAATCCTCTATCCATGGTAATACTTTTCCCTCAACTCCATGAAGCCTTATGTTATGGAGTGCAACACACAAAGGTGCTTGAAAAACTCAGCAGATCATGCAGCACCTATAAGAATAGGGTAGAAACATTTTGGGCCTGAGCCCGTCATCAAGAAATGAGCAAAAAGCAGGCAAGTACTTGAATAAAAAGTTAGGGTAGAAGAGGAGAGGAGGGAGGAAAGGCCAGGGGAGGAGCACAGACTAATAGGTAAGAAGTCATGGGTGGATATAGGTGGGTGGGTAGAGAGGAAAAAGAGCTGAGAAGTGATAAGGGAGTGGTTAGCTCTCTGAATGGAGAGAAAAGAGAAAGGGATAGAATGCTGGGGAAAGGAAAAAGAGGGATAAGGGAAGAGAGAAACTCAGGGAGGGTTTTAATGGAAACTGGAGAAGTCAGTGTTAATGCTGTCTGGTTGGAGAATATTAGGTACTGTTCCTCCATTTTGCAGGTAGCCTTAGTTTGGCAGTGCATGAGGGCATGGATAGACATATTAGTGTGGGAATGTTGAGAGGAATTAAAATGGTTGGCCACACAGATCTCCCTGTTATTGGAGGGGACAGAACAATGATGCTCAACAAAAAAAATCTCCCAGTCTGTGTCCAGTCTCTCTAATGTAGAGGAGGCCACAACTGGAGCATTGGATGGAGTAGATGACCCCTGCAAATTTACAAGTGAAATATTGCTTCATTTGTAAGAACTGTTTGGGGCCCAAAGGGTCTTGGGGGAATAGGTGTGGGCTCAAGTGTAATTATTGCAGCCAGAGTGATTCCTGTTTAACTTTTCACGTGATAATTCTACAGGAAATTGAAGTTTGCAACATGTACCAGTTCCTCTCGATCCACTACACTCACTATATTGTCAAAGGACTCCTGTAAATTTGTCCAACGTGTCCTAACTTTCCTGTTTGCTGATTGAACAATTTCTATCCAGATGTTTCACTATTTATTCCTTAATGATTGCTTCAATTACTTTCCTAACTATAGACGTTGAGCTAACTGGCCTGTAATAGCCTGGTTTTAGCCAACATCATTTTTTAAACAGTGGTGTTACATTTACTGTCTTCCAATCTGTCAGGTCCTGTCGATGTTTCAGAGAATTTTGTTAAATTATTACTAATGCTTCCAGCATTTCTAGCAATGGCCAGGAAGCATTCCATCAGGCCCAAGAATTTTGTGAGGTACTCTTTCGTGAGAGTACCTCCCAATTCCCCAACGCATTCATAATATCTCTTTGGCAAATTGGATGTGTTCACTATCATGAAGACCAATACAAAAGAGTCTTGGGGATTTCTGCATTCTCTAATATTAATGACCTCCACCCAAGAGATCTATGTTCATTTTATCCATGTTTTATATAAAAACGTACTATTTGTTTTTGCATTTTGTGCCTTCCTTTACTTCCTTAGCTATCCAAGGCTGATTCTCCCTAGCCTTACTGTCCTTGCTTTTAACTGGAATATACTTTTACTTAGCACTGTGAAAAAAATCTCTTTGAAAGCCTTCCACTGTTCCTCAACTGTCCCATCATATGGCCTGCATTCCCAGTTTACACCAACCAACTCCTCCCTCTTGCCATTGTATTCTCCCTTGTATAGGCATAATACACTGGTCTTACATCAAACTATTTATATGATAAATCCAGACATGTTGTGATCACTCTTTCCGAGAGGATCCCTAACTACATGATTGTTAATTTTACCTCCTTCATTGTGCAGGACTAGGTCTAGGATAACATGTTCTCTTGTATGTTCAGTAACATCCAGATGTATTCTATGTTGTCCTCCTCAAGACTGGCATAGCCAACTTGATTTGCCCAATCTATGTTCAAGGTAATGTCCCCCATGACAACTGCCTTTGCATTCTTAGATATTTATTGGGATATTGCCTGTGCCACAGAAATGTTATTATTTGGTGGCCTATAGAAAACTCCCAACAGAGATTTTTTTCTCCTTACTATTCCTAATCTCTAACCAGATTGATTCAGAATTCTGCTTCTTAGATCTTATATTGTTTCTCACTATCTCATCCTTAATTAAGAGCATTTCTTCATTTCACTTACCTTCTTGCTGATCTTTCCTCATTACCTGCTATCTTTGGATTTTTATTTCCCAATTATCTGCACCCTACAACCACTTTTCTACAATGGCCATTAAATTATACCTCTTGACTCATATGTGCCACAAGTTAATTGATCTTGATTCAAATACTACAACCATTCAGATAAAGTGCCCTTGCTTTCATCCTTTTAGAATCATGTAACCGGTGTCTTTTGGCATTGATTTTTTTCTGAATTCCTGTCTTACTTCTCTTTTCCAACTTTTGGTTTGGTCTCTGCATTGTTTGCCTATGTCATTGTGGATGAAACCAGCCATAGTAGTTTAAACCCTCCCCAACAACACTACCAAACAATCCCCCTAGGCCTAGGACATCAATCTTGGTCCTTCCCAGGTCATTTGGTTTTGGTCCACCTCCCCCAGAACTAGTTGCAATACCTCAGAAACCTGAAAGCCTCCCTCATAAACCATAGAATGCTACAGCACAGAAAACAGGTCATTCAGCTTTTCTAGTCTGTGCCAACCATTGTTCAGCTTGTCCCAATAAACTGCTCCCATTCCATAACCCTCCAGACCTCTCTCATCCATTTATCTATCCAATTTATCCTTAAAACTCTGAATTGAGTCTGCACCCATCACATCAGATGGCAGCTCGTTCCACACTCCCACCACTCTCTGAGTGAAGAAGTTACCCCTAATATTCCCCCTAACCTTTCCCCTTTCACCCTGAGGCCATGTCCTCTCGTATTTATCTCTCCTAATCTAAGTGAAAGGAGCCTATTCGCATTTACCCTGTCTAAACACCTCATAATTTTGCAACCCTCTATCAAATCTCCCCTTATTCTTCTTTGCACCAAAGAATAAAATCCTAGCCAGTTTAATCTTTCCCTGTTACTCAACTCTTGAAGACCCGGCACTTGAAGACTTCTCTGCACTCTTTCAATTTTATAGACATCCTTCTGTAGATAGGTGACCAGAACTGCAAACAATATTCCAAATTTGGCGTCACCAATGTCTTAAATAACTTCAACATAACATCCCAACACCCAAGATGCCAAAAGCTTTCTTTACAACCCTGTCACTTGTGATGCCACCTTCAGGGAACAATATACCTGTATCTCCAGGTCTCTTTGCTCCACCGCACTCCTCAGTGCCTACCATCTACAATGTATATCCTTCCTTGATTTGCTCTTCCAAAATGCAATATTTCACACTTGTCTGCATTAAACTCCATCTGCCATTTTTTGGCCCATTCTCCCAGATGGTCCAGATCCCTCTGCAAGCTTTCAAAATCTTCCTCACTGTCCACTACGCCACCTATCTTTGTGTCATCAGCAAACTTACAGATCCAATTTACTGTTATCATCCAGATTTTTGATATAGACAACAAACAACAATGGTCTCAACACAGATTCCTGAGGCACACCACTCATCATAGGCCTCCAGTCTGTTACCACCCTCTTTTCTTCAACACAGCCAATTTTGAATCCAGTTTACAACCACTGTATGAATACCTAGTGTTTTAACCTTCTTCATTAACCTCCTATAGACAACATCCACAGCTTTTTCCTTCATCTACATTCTTGGTAACTTACTCAAAAAACTCTACAAGATTTGTTAAACACAATCTACCATGCACAAAGCCATGCTGACTGTCCTTAATCAGCCTATGGCTGTCCAAATACCTATATATCCTATTTAGAACTCCTTCCAATAATCTGCCTACTACCGCCATCAGGCTCACTGGTCTATAGTTAGTTACCTGGTTTACTTTTGGAGCCTTTCTTAAACAGCGGGACAACATGAGCTACTCTCTAATCCTCCGGCATCTCTCCCATGGCTAAGGACATTTTGAATATATCTGCCAGGGCCTCTGCAATTTCAACACTTGTCTCCCTCAAGGTTCGAGGGAATATCAGATCCGGCCCAGGGGATTAATCTACCTTTACTCACTGTAAGGCAGCAATGATCTCCTCCTCCTTAATCTTCATAGGTTTCATGACACTTCTATTTGTCTCCCTTCCATCCATATGCATTTTGACAGTTTCCTGATGCAAAAAAAAAACTGTTTAAGATCTCCCCCACTTTGTGAGGCTCCACACATAGTTGACCACTTTGATCCTTTAGGGGACCAATTTTGTCCCTTGTTATCCTCTTACTCTTAATATGCTTGTAGAAACCCTTCAGATTTACCTTCACATTATCTGCTAAAGCACCCTCATGCCTTTTTCTTTGCCTTCCTGATTTCCTTCTTTAGTATTCTCCTACATTTTCCATATTCTGCAAGTAGCTCATTTGGTCATTGTTGCCTATACTGGTTAAACACCTCTCTCTTCTCCTTAATAATATCACCAAATATCCCTTGAAAACCTATGTCTGTTAATTCTGCCTTTAATCCTTGTAGGAACATGCATACTCTGCCCCCCTCAATAGTTTGCCTTTGAAGGCCTTCTACTTGCTGCACAAATCCTTGCCAGAAAACAGCTTATTCCAATCAACTCTTCTGAAAACCTTTCTCCAATTTAGAAACTTAACCTGAGGACCAAACTTATCCATATCCACAATTAACTTGAAACAAATGACATTATGGTCACTGGACTCAAAATGCTCACTTACATAGACTTCTTCCACCTGACTTGCCTGGTTCCCTAATAGGAGATCAAGTATTGCATCCCCTCTCATTGATACCCCTACATATTGATTTAGAAAACTTTCCTGTACACAGTTGACAAACTCCAAGGCATCCCGTCCTTTTACACCATGGGATTCCCATTCAATATTCGGAAATTAAAAATCTCCCACTACCACAACTTTCTGTTTCTTACAATTGTCTGCTATCCTTCAACAGATTTGCACCTCCAATTCTCATAGTCTATAATACTGCATATTAATGTGCTCACATCTTTCCTGTTCCTTAGCTCCACCACTATGGCCTCTGTAAGCAGGTCCACAGTGCTGTCCTGTCTAAGCACAGCTGTGATATTTTCCTTGATTAGCAATGCCACTCCTCCCCTTCTATCATATCTGAAACATCGTAACCCCAGAACATTGAGCTGTCAGTCCTGCTCTCGCGTCAACCAAATCTCATTAATAGCAATAAAGTCATAATCTCACATGCAAATCCACGCGCTAAACTCATCTGCCTTACCAATTGCTCATGCCACACATTTATCCCAACAATTCTAATATTCCTACTTCATTTGTATTATTACCCAGTAACTGACCTCCCCCATTAATACATGATGCAAATAACATAGGCATTGAGCTGCCTAACACTTTGTGGTAGCAAATATCTGTTAGATTAGCATACATTCCATCATAGATTTCAGTTTAGTCAGTGCCTGATAGGATTTGAGGAGTATCAACGAATACTGAGTCTCTTTTCAGCTTTGGCAAAGTTGATATTAATATGGCTTTAAATAAATACTAATTTTTCATCTCATGAGGGAAAACTGAATAACGCAGCAAAAGTCTGGGTAGATCTATGCCATCTTGGCATGTGTGGGAAGAAAGGGAAGTGGAACTGGATCATTATATGCAGATGCTGGGTAATATGGTTGCTTTAGTTTCACAACAGGTGGCGAATGCTAGTAAGGAGAACCCGGACACCGAAGGAGTTCCAGTAAAGGAGGGACTGTTAGGTAAAACATCATGAGATGGGAATGTACAGGGCTGTAACAAGATGTGAATGCATCCTTGTACTTACAAGATAAGAGAGACATTGATGGATTGAGAGGCAGGAAGCTAGCAGGGAAAGGATAGCAACAGTTTTAGTCATTGGACAAGTAATGATATGATGATGTTCTAAGCACATATCCAAGGGTATAAAAAATCACCATTTTGCTGATAACGGCAGAATGCATTCTCCGACTAACATGGTTGGTCGCAAGTGTTACAATCCGGTAATAAAGAACAAAGAACCCTGATTTCGACTCAGCCTGGTGTTTGTCTCACTCATTCATGAACAAAGCAGACCTAACACATGTCATCAGATTTTTTTCCTATAGATGTACAATTCTTGTACACATAATCAGGATGCATCACTATGTGGTATGAGAACTGCTCTGCCCAAGACTGCAAGAAACTGTGGAGGGTGGAGGAAAAACCCAACACCCAACCCACCAATTTTCCCTTGCAACCTCTGCAACCGTGCCTGCCTGTCCCGGATCGGACTTGTCAGCCACCAACGAGCCTGCAGCTGACGTGGACGTTACCCCTCCATAAATCTTTGTCCGCGAAGCCAAGCCAAAGAAGAATCTGGTTCTGGCCATCACACTTACCCCTTCCCCTCTGTCAACTCCATCTATACATACCACTGCCAGCATATTTAAGAAAATCTCATTCCACCTTGGCCATGTACTTTTCACTACCCCTGCACCCCCCCCCCGCCGCACCCCGCCCCACCCCGTGCCATCAGGAAGAGTGTGTAGTCACACACTAGAATTAAGGATAGTTTCTTTCCTGAATGAAACTCACACAAGTGAAATTATGTTACCTTTGATCTGATCTCTTTCTGTAATAACTGTATTTCTGTGCTGTATCTTACTTATACACTGTCTAATTTGAGTGCTTGCAAACCAAACTTTATTACTGCAACTTTTTTTTGTTTTTTGAACATTTTATTTATCACTTGTATCAATAAAAACAAAAAAAAATGAATACAATATTAATCATTTGATCATATGTAGTGAAACAAAAAAATTACTTTTAAATTTTCTGCCCAAACCCCATCCCTCCCAAAAGTAATAAAAAAAGAGAGAAAAGCATCTAGAGTATAGGGAGAGATTGGACAGATTAGGTCTTTATTCTTTGGAGCGTCGAAGGTTGAGAGGGGATTTGATAGAAGTACTTAAGATTATGAAAGGGATAGACAGAGTGGATGTGGATAGACTATTTCCGTTAAGAGGAGGAAAGATTAAAACAAGAGGACATGAGTTAAGAATTAAGGGGCAGAGGTTTAGAGGTAACATGAGGGGGAACTTCTTTACTCAGAGAGTGGTAGCCGTGTGGAATGAGCTTCCGGGAGAAATAGTGGCGGCGGAGTCAATTGTATTATTTAAGAAAAGGTTGGACAGGTATATGGATGAGAAGAAGATGGAGGGTTATGGGCATTGTGCAGGGAGGTGGGACTAGAGAGGGGTGTTTGGTTCAGTGCAGACTAGAAGGGCCTAATGGTCTGTTTCTGTGCTGTAATTGTTATATTATATGTTATGTTAAGAAATAAACACCTACTACTACATATACAATAGCATCATAGTTATATATATATATATATATATATATATAATAATTATTATTAATTTTTAATTGAGAGGGGTGGATAAGATGGAAGAGGTGGATGGAAACTTACTCATAAAATCCATATATGGCTTCCAAATACTGTAAAAAATTTCAACTTGTTAGAAAGCCAGAGGACCCCAAAACACAACAGCAATAGATATTCACCAAGACAAACGGTTACTTAAACAAAAGTTGCTTTTAATTATCTTTCAACATGAAAACAGAATCACACTTTAACTTATCACTATTGACTTAACTAACCTAACTTAACCCCCTTCTAATTCTAAGCGCACGTGTATGTAATGTGTGTGTGTAAGTTCAGAAAAGTTCTTTGGTTCACAGTCCAATCTCACTTCTCATTCCTCCAAGTTCACTGGTTGCAGGCAATTCTTAAACTGTGCACAGAATTTAACATTTATAAAGTTCACCAGGCTTTGGTGCTTGAAAGGTAAATGGTTACTGCTCAGGAAGGTTCTTGTTGGTTTTTAGAGAGAGATTTGTTGTATGCTGGACACCCACAACTGATTCCTTTTTTTAATCAGCCACCTCAGTGTCTTGCCAAAGAAACTTCCCATGTCAGGGTTCTCCAGATGATAACCTCTTTCTTTCATGTCACCACAGAGTTCCTTTATGTTTCACTTATTCCAAGTGAAGCATTAGACAGCCAGTCCTCTCCTCTTGCATGAACCACAAGGGCTTTGACCAGGCTGAACGATGCACTCACAACTCATCTTCCAAAAGGGCTTTCCATAAGCTTTTCAGCTTGTCCTGTTCCAGTCCCAGCTGCTGCTGATGATGGTATCATTGTAGAACTGACCTCTATGTGTGTCTCTCTCTCTCAGAGAGAAAAGCCTGTTTTACTCTCTCTGCTTGCAAAACCACATGTCCCTCTTAGAACAGCAAGTTATCCTCCAGACAATCTTTGGCTCCGACAAGTTCTTTCATCTGTTGCCTTTTTCTAAACAACAATCCATTAGTGAAGTCTCTTGTGCACTCTCCAGAGCTTTTGCAAAGGCTGTTGGCTCCAACATTGTCTAGCATGAGCAGAGGTCCAGTATTTGAAATAAGATCTGTTTTAAAGTGTTTGTATGTGACCTACACTAAAAAACCTGCCCCAATTTATCTCTCAAAAACATATCTATATTCTGTCACAAATTCAATTTCTTAAACTATATGTCATTTTTTCTGAAAGTATACTATTTTTCATTTCACTGGGCCACCGACTTAATAATACTTCATTATCAACTTTCCATATTATCACTAGACATTTCTTTGCAACTGCTATTACTATATTTTAAAAAAATTCTTGGCAGTTATCCAGTTTCAGTTGTGCATCCTTTTCACATATATATTCCCAAATATAAAAAAAAATTGGATCCTTTTGTATCTTTATCTTCATAATTTGTCCTAATAATAGACTCAAATCATTCCAAAACCTTTCCACTTTTTCACAACACTGTAAAAAAAAAGTACCTATTTATTTTCTACATCAAAAACAATTAGAGTAGTTAGGGTTAAGTCCATTTAATTTATATGGAGTATAATATAATTGATGGAGAAAATTATATTGAACCATTTAGTATCTTGGATTAACTCTATTCATAACACTTTCTTGACACAATTTTGACCACATATCCTCTTGAATTTGTATACTTAAATCTTTCTCCCATTGTATTTTTGATTTATATAAATGTTTTCTTTGTGTTTTCTTGCCATTTTATATACATATTAGTAATAAATTTCTTGACCATGATTGTATCTGTTATTACATCTTCAAATTAACTCCATTTTAGAAGCTTCAAATCTGCTCGCAATTTCTTTTTTTAATATGATTTTAATTGATAATATGCAAAAATTGTATGAATATGTACATTGTATTTATCTTTTAATTGGTCAAAAGTTTTTAAAAAATCCTAAGAAACAATCTTTTATCCTCTGATCAAATATCCAATGATCAAATAAATAATTGTTCAAAGTAAATGGAAGAAGTTGATTTTGTTTGAACATTTTTGGTAACTGATTATTTTTAATTCCTCTCTCAAGATGGATTCCATTCCATATTTTGAATAAATGTTTTAAAACTAATGTCTCCTTAGTTCCTTTGAACAATTCACTATTCCAATTATACAGAATATGTTCTGGGATAAATTCACCAATTTTATTCATTTCAATGTGAACCCAAGCTGCTTTTTCACCCCTTTGATAAGAGGAGGACAAAAATCTCAATTAAACTGCTTTGAAATAATTCTTAAAATTTGGTAATCTCAGTCCTCCCTGATTAAATTTCCATGTTAATTTTTCCAAATCAATTCTTGACATCTTACCTTTCCAAATAAACTCTCGTATTATTTTATTCAAATTTCAAAAGAATGATTCTGGTCCATGAATTGGTAATGATTTATATTTATTTCCGTTGTAGATATACAAGTCTCTTTTCTCTTGTTTTTTTTAATCAAAACTCTTTGTTCTACATAGATTTCCTGTCCTTCTTGATCGCTGGAGCTGGAGGCTTCTTGTGCCTTTTAAAAATTTGCTCCGTCTTTTTCTGGGCTCTGTACATGTGTGAGGAGTCGTGCATGCGCAGAGTCACTTCTCGCGTGGTAGGTGGCCATCGTCAGGGGAGACCTTGCACATCAATGTCCAAGATCTCCCCAGCTCCAGGCTTATCACAATGGCGCCTAACTTTTGGACAGCTCCAGGATCCTTCATCAAGATAGGACTCTCTTCTTTATCAGCTTCTTTTTCTAGTTCAAATTCTTGAAAGATTGTAATTGTTTTATCTTTCCAACAACTTTCTGTCTATTTTCTTTTAATCACTTCAGCTCTTTAACTCTTTTTTGAAACTTTTACGGAGAGAGAAGGGATTCCAAGTCTAGCCCCATGTCATCACATGGCACACCCCCCCCCCCCCCACCTTTATTACTGCAACTTGGTACATGTGGCACTTGGCAATGCTGTGAACTTAGGATTCATTGAAATTTGACCTACGGTGAGAAGAAAGAAGGTCCAAGGAAAAAGGAGTTGAATCAAGCAAGTGAACAAATTAATCTGATTTAATGACATCTGAAGCAGATTGAGGTGATGGATTGACCAACCTTTAATCAATGGGCAGTAACATCAAGAGTTCACCAAGTGTGTAACCATGGGACATTAAATCTAATGCACTCTTAAAATTGGTCTCTGCTAGAGAAAAAATATTATTCATTTTAATGAGCACTTGTAATATTTTGCTGCTTTGTTCTGGTTTCTCTCCAAGTGTCCTATTTGTCCTTTATCATTTTGAAAAATTTTAGCTGAAGAAACATAAATTGAACCTAAATTTAGCAGTCAGTGCAGCGACTGGCAGAGTAGATCAGCTCATAGTTCAGTCCTCACCTTGCGTGCTCTCTGTGTGGACTTTACACATTTGCTCTGACTACAAGGGATTCTTCTGGGTGCACTGGCTTCTTCTCATGTCCCACAGATGTAAAGGGTGATAGGGCAATTAGTCCCTGATGTATTAGTGAGTGGTGGAATTTGGGGAAAATAAAAAAAATGTGTAATGCAGGATTGGAGTAAAATGTCCAATCAGGAGTCCTGATGGGCCAAAGGACTCATTTCCATGCTGTATCTTTTTTAAAATTACATCTACAGCATGGTAAAAGGCCATTTCAGCCCACAAGTCTGTGCTGCCCAATATACCTCCAATTAACCTACAACCTCCAGTACGTTTCAAAGGGTGGGAGGAAACCGGAGAACCTGGAGGAAACCCACACAGAGGTGGGAAGAATATATAAACTCCTTACAGACAGAACGGGATTCGAAACCAGGTCCCGATCGCTGGCATTTTAAAGGTGTTGTGCTAACCAATATGCCAACTGTGCTGCCCCTCTCTCTATGGCTTCATCAAGGGGGGGAATAAGAGCAATTTGCATATTTTCTGGAAGTAAGACCAAAAACAATGGTCTATGATAGGGGAAGAACGTATTTAAAATTCAGCAATGCAACTTCCTTTTGATATTTTGTGATGAAAAACAGGATCTGAATAGAATTTTATGTAAATAATCATGTAAATAGGACCTTCAGGTCAATTACAGTAAAGCCCCTGGTATCCAGAATCCACTCAACCAGCAGCCTCAAGTAACCGACAAAAACAAATGAGGAAAATAAATGAAACAAAAAATAAATAATAAAATAATAGGTTAAAAATCAGTAAATTTAAAATTGCTGCGCCTAGCCGTTAGCTGGCCAATCCATCATTCATGTGTCAGCTGACACCAGGAAACAGTTCCCACATTGTCAACAATGTAAACAAACAGATTCTGTTAATTTTTAATCAAGTTAATAGAGTAGACCAGGAAGAACACAAAGTTAACTTATTTGCGGATGATGCATTAATATATTTGGTTGCAGACTATACTGGAGGACTATGGTAAAGTTTTGGGATATAAAATTAACTATTATAAGAGTGAAATAATTCCACTAACAAAAGGGGATTATGAAGGATACCAGCAAGGGAGCAAATTGAAATGGCTACAAAAGGGGATGAAGTGTTTGGGAATGAAGATAGATAAGGATTTACAAAATTTATATAAATTATCTCCCCCTACTTAGAAGATTGAGGAGGACCAACACAGGTGGACATACCTGCCTATAACATTGATGGACGGGGTTAACTGCATTAAAATGAACGTGATGCCAAGTCTACAATACCTCTTTCAATCTTTGCCCATACTGCTTGCCACAGAATTTCTTCAAGACACTTAATGGATGTGACAGACAATTCCTGTGGAAGAATAAAACAGCTAGAGAATCCATGGAGAAATTGACTTGGGCTATAACCTTCGAAGAATGAGGCCCCAGACTTAAAAAAAATATTATTGGGTGGCTCAGGTGAGGTTTATCGCCTCATTCTTTGAAGGGAATGGTTTACACTTCTGAGCACAATTTGACCTGCACATGGTAGGGAGAAGATAGCAGGAGAAATTATTTACAAATGGGGTACTAAATTAATAATGCAAAAATATGAGAGGGGGCAGCTCATGTCATTTGAGCAATTAAAAAATAAATTTGGCTTATCAAACAAGACCTTTTTCTGCTACCTTCAATTAAGATCCTTTTTGAGGGACAAATTAGGTCCATCTATGGCCCTGCCACAGTGTAGTGACACGGAGGCTCTAATTTGAAAGGGGATTGTATGTAATTTAATCTCGGCTGTGTATCTATCCTGTTCCAAAATGAGAGCTTGAAACCAGGCCTCTGTAAATTGAGGCAAAGATGGGAGTCAAATTTAGGAACAAGAATTCCTGAACAATGCTGGTCCGACTTCTGTCAGGACAGCATGATGGCAGTTATTAATGCCAGATACAGGCTGGTGCAATTTAATTTCTTGCACCAGCTTTATCTTGTGCTGCAAAAATTACATAAGGCAAAATCAGAAATCTCTGAATTGTGTTTTAGATGTGGCGTAGAGACAAGAATCTTTACACTTTCAACGTGGCTATGTGCCAAGTTGAGACCCTTTTGGGCAGAATTAGGGGACATTTTGGAAATAATTACAAGGGTGGAGTATCCACAGAATCCACCACTGTTCCTGTTGGAGGATATTATGGACGCGAGGCCGAGGTTGTCTAAACACCAAATTCAATTTGTGAAGATCGCCTTGGCGGTGGCCAGGAAATGCATAATAGTTACCTGGAAATCTGACCCTTAGCTAAGCACAAGATGATGGAACATGGAAATGCAGAGCTGTGTTTTCCTGGAGAAAATTACTTACAACTTAAGAGGGAGATATCACATATTCGTTAAGATGTGACAGCCATTCTTGCGATACATTGAAGTGCAGGTGTGACTGTGATATTACAGATCTATCACCAATGTATATAGTGTATATAGTTACAGTATCTAGACTGTGCTTACAGCGATTGGCTGAGAGCTTAGCCACGCCTACTATCTGGGCCTTAAAGGGTTGTGTCCCTAGCCAGGTCGGATCATTCCGGACTGGTCGGCCACCTGTGAAGAGCTCCTGTCTTTTGCTAATAAAAGCCTTGGTTTGGATCAACAAGTCTTTGATTCTTTCGACGAGCTCTACAATTTTATTAGCAAAAAGAAAAAAGAATTTTTTTTTGAAAGGGATGGAGCGTTTCGGCCAGAAAAACTTGATATTGACCCACAGTCAGCCTTCAAAGCCTTTAAGTTCTGGCTGCTGAACTTTGAAAACTTCCTAAGGCTCATTGAGGTGGAGGAGGATAACCAGCGTCTAACAGCATTACTGTCTATGGTATCCTTGAGAGTCTACGAGAACATCCAGGATGAGACCACTTACACCACAGCCATAAAGGTACTGAATGAACTGTACGATCAACCAATGAACAGAGTTCATGCCCGGCTCGTGCTTGCGTCGAGGAAGCAACAGCTTGGCGAGTCCAGCAGGGCATATTTACAAGTATTAAAGGCGTTGGGCAAGCACTGTAACTGTGTGGACAAAACTGCTGCCGAGATCACAAACGATCTTGTCCGGGATGCCTTTGTGGCCGGGCTCCGATCAAACGAAGTGAGGCTGCGCTTGCTCGAACAAGGGGTAGAAAAACTAGAGGACGTGGCCCGGATTGCAATCACAATGGAGGATGCAGCTTTAAATTACAACGAGTTCTCTAGGGACTGGACCCCACGTTCTGATGTCAGTAGAGTGCCCTTCTAACCTACCATCCCCCGAGATACTGACGGCCTGTCGGCTGCTGCTACACTGCCCCGTGCGAACCCAAGATGTTATTTCTGCGGGAGGGACAAGCACAGCAGGTCCCAGTGCCCAGCAAGAAAAGCCAGATGCCAGAAGTGCCTTAAAAACAGCCACTTTGCTGCAGTCTGTAGGTCTAAAATGGCCGTCGGCAAACACAGTGCCTCGTGTGAAGCCCAATCGCCACTATCCCATTCAAACTCTTCTTCCCCAGAGCTCTCGTCCAATGAGAGCGAGGACTCCCCTGCATGGCAACGCCTGATGTCACGGAGACGCCGAACCCGGAAGGGGCAGCCCACCCTCGCAACCATGGCGTTGGCCCGCCTCTCGCCCCCGTGCAGAACACTCGACCCAGCCTCGGTCTCAACTGTGGCAACCGCTGCCGCCGCCGCCACAGACACCCCCGGGGCCGACGCTACCACCGCCACAGACACCCCCGGGGCCGACGCTACCACCGCCACAGACACCCCCGGGGCCGACGCTACCGCTGCTGCTGCTGCCGCCGATGCAGCCACCACGACCGACTGGGGACCCACCGCGGCGAACCAGGTACTCACCCTAGGGTCCATCGCTGACGACCGCCGGGGCCCGATTGCCGCGACCGACAACCTACCCACCACCAACCGCGAGCAACTACAAACCCCACTACTTACCTTTCATCCGCCGACGCCACCACAACAGCACTTCCGGGAGGAGGTCCTCCAACCTGCTCCTCCAGCGCTGACTGCGTCTATGACGTCATCCCGTTGCGTGACGTCATCCCGTTGCGTGACGTCATCACGTGGAACTCCTCTGTCAACTGGATCAGTGACTGCTTCTATAACACTAAACCAGCAATGCTCTCATTCCCTCACTAAAGCAATGGAACTGATTAAAGTGCATGGACACTACACCAATTGCTTATTTGACTCTGGGTCAACGGACAGTTTTATCCGGCCAGATCTGGCCCTCCGTTGGGGACTTGACATTATCTACACTACCCAGAAGATCTCATTAGCGACGAGGTCGCACTCGACTGGGATAAAGGGGTATTGCATCACCACGCTGGAAGTATAGGGCGTAATGGTCACCCACTTCAAATTATTCGTCTTTCCCCAATTGTGCGCCCCAGTGTTGCTGGGATTAGACTTTCAGTGTCAGTTCCGAACGGTGTCCCTACACTTTGGGGGACCCCATGCCCCCCTCTCGGTCTGCCATCACCCCATCCCCGAAGCACCCGAGCAACCCGCCCCCGTGCCCCGGGGCCAATCCTGCGGCCTTTCCGCACTCCAGATTGCCCCACCAGCACTCTTCGCAAACTTCACCCCTGGCTGGAAGCCTGTGGCCACCAAAAGTCAGCAATATAGTTAGGAAAACAGGCAATTCATTAGGAGTGAGGTGCGTAGATTGCTGGATGAGGGTATCATCGAACCCAGTTCAAGTCCCTGGAGAGCCCATGGTGGTTGTCAAGAACGCGGAAAAGCTACGGATGGTGGTCGACTATAGCTAGACCATTAACCGCTTCACGCTCCTGGATGTGTACCCCCTGTCACGCATCACGGATGTGGTGAACCAGATCGCCCAATACCGCATATTCTCCACCATTGACCTACGTTCGGCCTACCACCAACTCCCGATCCGCTGTGAGGACCGACCATTCTCGGCCTTTGAAGCGAATGGGCGGCTGTATCAATTTCTCAGGGTACCATTCGGGGTGACGAATGGTGTCGCGGTCTTCCAGCGGGAAATGGACCGGATGGTGGACCAGAACGGGCTAACCGCTACCTTCCCGTATCTGGACAATATCACCATCTGCGACCACGACACGCAGGACCACGACGCCAACCTAGACAAATTTCTTCAAACTGCCCGTCGGCTGAACCTGACTTACAATTTGGACAAGTGTGTCTTCCAGACCACACGACTCACGATTCTAGGTTACGTGGTGGAGAACGGCATAGTCATGCCAGATCCTGACCACCTTGATCGAGAAGGAGGCCCAGGCCATAATTGAAGCGGTGCATCGTTGAAGACATTACCTTGCTGGGAGGCGCTTTACACTGTTGACTGATCAACGCGCGGTCTCCTTCATGTTCAGCAACACCCAGCGTGGGAAGATTAAAAAAAAACATCAAAATCGCCAGATGGAGAATCGAACTCTCCACCTTTAACTATGACATCCGGCCTGGTAAGCTCAATGACCCGCCTGACGCGCTCTCCAGGGGGACGTACGCCAGCATACAGATGGACAGACTACAGAAACTCCATGAGGCGCTCTGTCATCCAGGGGTCACTAGGTTTGCCCACTTTGTGAAGGCACACAACCTACCCTACAAGTCGAGGAGATCCGCTTGATGACCCAAGCCTGTTCAGTGGGCGCTGAATGCAAGCCCCACTTCTTCCGTCCGGATAAATCCCATGTTATCAAAGCCACCTGCCCCTTCGAGCGTCTTAGCGTAGACTTTAAGGGGCCCCTACCGTCAACCAACCGTAATAACTACATCCTTATGGCCATCGACGAGTACTCCCGCTTCCTGTTCTCTGTGCCCTGCCCAGACACCACTGCCACCTCAGTGATACAGGCCCTTCACAGTATTTTCGCCATTTCGAGTACCCCAATTCCATCCACAGTGATGGGGGGGGTCCTCATTCATAAGCGCAGAGCTGCAACAGTACCTCTAGAGTGTGGTATCGCTTCAAGCAGGACCACCAGCTATAACCCACGCGGTAATGGTCAGGTCGAGAGGGAGAATGCCACCATATGGAGAGCGGTTGCACTGGCTCTCCGGTCTAAAGGTCTCCCCACCTCTCACTGGCAGGAGGATCTCACTAGTGCCTTACACTCGATCCGCTCCCTCCTATGTACCACAACAAATGCCACCCCCCACGAAAGGATGTTCCTTTTCCCGAGGAAATCCGAATCAGGAACCACTTTACCGGCATGGCTCACCGTCCCTGGCCCCGTCCTTTTGCGACGCCACGTCCGGCACTCAAAGAATGACCCCTTGGTCGACCGAGTGACTCTGCTCCACGCAAACCCACATTACGCCTACGTTGAGTTCCCAGACGGGCAGGAGGACACTGTTTCGGTGCGGGACCTAGCTCAGGACGCGGTAGACTCAGCAAACCCCCCAACCCAACCTTCCCCAACTCTTTATTCCCCAGCCCCCGTGCCACAACAGAAGGACCAACAGCACCCCAACGACCCGGGCCACCCTGCCGACAACACGACTGGGGAATTGAGCAAATGAACGGTCGCACTCGATGAGCCTGCTGGTGACACCACTCCAACGATCCCAATCCCGGCACCACGGCGGACATGCCGGATGGTCAGACCCCCTGACTGCTACAGTCCTTAACCTACCCCTTCCTTTCATTCTCTCCCTCGTTTTGTTCTTTTTCCAGGGTCAGTTCTCCAAGAAGGGGTGAATATGATAGTACAGATCTATCACCAATGTATATAGTGTATATAGTTACAGTATCTAGACTGTGCTTACATCGATTGGCTGAGAACTTAGCCACGCCTACTGTCTGGGCCTTAAAGGGTTGTGTCCCTAGCCAGGTCGGATCATTCCGGACTGGTCGGCCACCTGTGAAGAGCTCCTGTCTTTTGCTAATAAAAGCCTTGGTTTGGATCAACAAGTCTTTGATTCTTTCGACGAGCTCTACAGTGATCAACCTTCCAATGGCCTTTCTCAATAGGAATACAGTGAACAATAGGATCACACAAGTCCTGAAAGGCAGAGAATGGGGACACCATTGGAGGTCCTGCCAGCCTCCCCGCCTTTCTCCCCCATGCATTTGTACTGTAACTTTTAGTAATTGATTTTCATGTCTTTATTGATGTTGAAGTGGGAGGAAGGAAAAAAAGAGCAGATTCAACAGAGATTGACTTGTATAATAACAGAGATTGCTGTATAACTCAAGTCTGAAAAACTATGAATAAAATTTTCAAAAAAAGTTCAAGTAGCAAGTGATTTTTCAGTGTAAACAAAAATGGTTTATTTAGTTAATTTTGAAAAAAAATAGTTTTCTTAAGTTAAGAGAATTACCTGATTGAAGTGGACTTTGCGTAGTTAAATGGGAGTAAAAGACAAAAAGTCTGCAGACGCCATTGTTGAAGTTAAAACACAATAGTGTAGAAATACAACAGGTCACAGTTTACTTGAAATAGCAGATACGTGTTTTTAGCTTGAGCCCCCTCATCAAGGTGTGAAAAAATGTCAGCAGGCATCCAAACAAAATGGTGTAGAGGGGCGGGGAATGGGGAGAGGAGCACAGTCCCAAGGGCAGGAGGTAATGGGTGGATATGGGAGGGAGGACACAGCATTAAGCAGGGGGAGGAGGGATGGCTCAGTGAATAGAGAGGGAGGGGGTGGAGAGCTGAGGAAAAGAAGACAAGGGGAAGGGAAGGGAGAATGGAGAGTAGGTTAGCAGAAACCAGAGAAATCGCTGTTAATGCCATCTGGTTGGATAGTGCCCGGATGGAAAATCAAGTTTTGCTCTTCCAATTTGTGGATTGTCTTGGTGGGATAGTACACAAGGTCATGAACAGACATGTGAGTATGTGACTGTGACACAGAACTACTGGGAGGTCTCTGTCACTGATATGGATGGAGCGAAGGTGCTCAGAAGGTGCTCAGTCTGCGCCCAGTCTCTCAGATGTAGAGTCGGCCACAAAGAGAGCATCAGATGCAATAGATCACTCCTGCGGATACACAAGTGAAGAGTTGCTTTACTTGAAAGGCCTGTTTGGGGCCACAAACTGTAATGAGGGTGGAGCCCCCTGTAATGAGGGTGCATAGTGGGTGGGTGGGTGGGTGGGGAGATTGGTGGGGAGGGATGAGTGCACAAGGGAGTCACAGGAGTGGTCCCTAAGGAAGGCAGAGTGGGAAGAAGAGGGGAAGCTATGTCTGGTAGTGAGGTCATGTTGCAGATGCTGGAAATTCCACAGGATAATGTGTTGGATGCAGAGGCTGTTGGGGTGGCAGGTGGGAACAAGGGGAATCCTGTGTCTCTTGCATCTGGGGGGGGAGTAGAGGGGGCCAAGGAAATGGAGGAGATGTAGGTGAAGGCTTTTGAGCTGATGGTGTTGGAGGGGAAGCCACATTTGTGGAAGAAAGCGGACATTTCAGAATGGCAGGGCAGACAAGATAAGCTGATGAGCTATTTCTGCTCCTATGTCTTATGGTCTAATTAAAGACTACAATACTGAATATTTTTAATTACTTCACGTTTTTACACAGCTTAAGGGGAGTGCAGCTTACTTAAAACAATGAAAAGGCTTTGAATATCTCCTTGTGGTGTTAAGTGCATATATTTTTGTCTTTTAAAATTTTTATTCTTAATTTAGGTGTATTAATTAGACATTATAAGAGTAAGTCTCAAGTAACCAGAAGATACACTTATCCAGCATCTTCCAATCACCATAGGTGCTGAATACCAGGGGCTTTACTGAACATCAGGCGGCACTATTGGGACAGTGGTTAGCACGATGCCTTTACAGCACCCGAGGTTCAAATCTCATGTTATCTGTAAGGAGTTGGTACATTCTCCACGTGTCTGCGTGGAATTTCCCCAGGGGCTCTGGATTCCTTGCACCATTCAAAATGTACCAGGGGTGTTGGTTAAATGGGTGTAAATTGGGTGGCACAGACTCATGGGCCAAAATGGCCTGTTAGCATGCTAAATGTCTAGATTTAGTACAAACTTAATTAGTAAGTTCGCAGATGACACCACAGTGGTACATGGGACAATGTAATGGCTTATAGGGGTGAGGTTAAGCCACTGGCTTTGTGGTGTGCTGAGAACAATCTGTTACTCAATACCCAAAAGACCAAGGAGATCTTTGTGGATTTTAGACATTCAAGAAGCCACACTCACAACCCCAATTTACATCAATGGAGTGGAGGTGAACTTCAAATTCCTGGGAGTCCATATCTCTGCTGATCTCACTTGGTCCTTGAATTCATCAATTTTGATCAAAAAGGCACAACAACGTCTTTATGTTTTGAGATGCATGAGGAAGATGCACCTCTGTCCAATAATACTGTTGGATTTCTATAGACGCACAATTGAGAGCCTGCTGACATACATATTTGGGTGTGGTACGGAAATTGTACTGTACAAGATCATAGGGCACTCCAGCAGGTAGTGAAAACTTCCCAACAGATTGTTGGGATGCAATTGCCTACCATCGAATCTATCTTTCGAGAACAATGTTTGGACAGGGTGAGAAATATTATCAAAGATGAGACACACCCTAACCATGAACTATTTACTCTCTTAACATCAGGCAGACACTATAGGAGCCTTCACTCGCGCACCAACTAGGCTTAAAAAGAGATTTTTTTTAATGAAGCCGTTACAATGTTAAACACCAATTCACAGTGCTGGGTGGTGCTGCACTTGTATTTTATAATCAGTATTTTTTTAACAATTCATTTTAGAATAGTGTGGTTTTAAATGCATATGGTTTATTGTGTGTTTTATTGTATGTTTTTAATCGTAGTGTATGTAACTCTACTTTAAATTTCGGTCAATGCTGATTGGTTTTCAGTGGCTGGTCAACCAGCACAATGACAATAAAGTGTATCAACATCATTTATAATTTAAATTTATTAGAATGAAGCACAAAGTGAAAACACTGGAAATATTCAGTAGGTCCAGCAGCATCTGCAGAATGAAACTTCAGGATGATGATATGTCACAAGTTCACAAGATAAAGAATAGAAATAGGCCATTCAGCCCATTGAGTCTTCTCCTCAAATTCACCCTGAGCTAAACTGTTTTCACATCTAGTTCCAAATTCTGACCTTTTCCCAATAACCCTTGATACCCTGACTAATTAGAATCCTATCAATCTCCTCCTTAAACTCCCCCAATGATCAGGCTTCCGCAGCTGAATGTGGCAACGAATTCCACAAATCCACAACCCTCTGGCTAAAAATAATTTCTCCTCATCTCTGTTTTAAGACTGTGCCCTCTTGTCCTCAATTCCCCCACCAAGGCAAACATCTTATTCACATCTACTCTGTCCAATCCTTTCAGCATTCAAAATGTTTCTATGAGATCCCTCTCATTCTTCTAAACTCCAATAAATACAGTCCAAGACCGCTAAACATTCCTCATATGTTAACCTTTGTATTCCAGGAATCATCCTAGTGAATCTTCTCTGTACTCTCTCCAACATCATTACATCCCTTCTAAGGGGCCCAAAACTGCACACAGCACTCCAAATGATGTCGCACCAGTGCCCCATAGAGCCTCATCAACACCTCTTTACTCTTATACACTATTCCTCTTGAAATGAATGCCAACATAACGTTTGCTTTCTTTACGGCCAATCCAACTTGATGGTTAACCTTTAGGTTTTCTTGCACGAGGACCCCCAAGACCCTTTGCACTTCCAAATTTTGAATTTTCTCCCCATCCAAATAATTATCTGCCTGTTCATTTCCTCTTCCAAAATGTACAACCGTAGTTATAGCAGTTGCTTTGTTATCTGACCAGTAGATATCTCATCAACAGTAAAAATAAGTGTGTACAAAAGTACAAGTGCAGAGTTTCAAAGAGACATCAATTGGTATGGAGTAAAGGTAACAATTTTACTATTTTATGGTTCATTCAGGATCGTGATAATGGTGAGAAACTGTCCTCAAATCAGGTGGTGCGTGATCTCACACTTGTGAATCTTCTTCCTGACAGGAATGGGGGTTGGGGGAGGTAGATGGAGAGAATATGACCAGGGTGGAGTGAGTCTTTTAATATGTCAGCTGCTTTGCAAGACAGCAGGATGGATAAATGGTGGAGCTGGAGGGAAGGGGGGTGGTGGATGCGACTGATGTATGATGGACTGAGTCACATTCACACCCCTCTACATTTTCTTTATGATTTTGGGTAGAGCAGTCCTTGTATCACACCCTGACAGAATGTCTTCAATGGTGCACCTGACATGCTGGTGGCATTCCAAATTTCCTCAGGCTTCTTTGGAACTAGAGACACTGGTGTCTTTTCCAGGCCATTGCATCAGCATGGGTGAAACAGGTCTGGTCTATTATCATAGTGATCAAACATATTCATGAATCAATATTCAGAAAGGTAGCTGATGGATTTTCCCCCAAAAATGCATCTCAGCTTTACACAGCAATATACATAAATGGCAACTTTACATAAAAGACACAAAGAGACCTTTTGAGACCAACTGGAAAGCTGCTGTGACAGTTATAAAATGATTAATTCATACAACCTTTGAAAGAATGACAGCCGCATTTAAAATATTTCAAACCTACATTTCAAACCTACCTGTTGATTCAATTGGCTACAATGTTAACACAAATTATGAAATAACACACAATGAGAATAATTACCAAACTGAAAATGTGGAATTTGTCACTTTAATTTCAAAACAAGAAAGTCACTCCACAATATAATGTTGATCTGTGTCTCTTCACTCAGCAACCATCAATCACCGAGTCACAGAACTGCTGTAATATCAGCTACATTTTTTAATAAACATCCAATTAAATCCATCATTTCTATTATTCAAGATCTGTGCGCAATAACCTCCAGCAAACACAGGTGGAGAAATGAGGATTGCCAGTGCATCTTTTGAAACTAATCCTGGAAACCATTTCATTGAGAGACAAAATGGGAAAGCATTTTTATAGCACTGAGGGGATTCTGAGTTTTTGTGTAAAAAGACAACCTGGAAAATAAATCGATTCTCAAGAGAAAACCAGCAGCATGGAATTAAATATGTTCCATCCATAAAATGTTCCCATTACATCTTATTTATCTTTCTAATAGCATGGGTGGGGGGTGTGGCTGGGTGGGTGGGGGGTGACTGGGTGGGTGGAGGGTAATGGGGATAAAATTCTATTAATTCAGGATAAAAATTTGGATGGCAGGCCACCTATAATTTTATACTGTAGTGGAGCTGAAATTCATTCATTCTTTAATGCAATAAAAGGTTGGTTCCAAGTAAATGAATGAAATAACTGTGATAGTACAGATCTATCACCAATGTATATAGTGTATATAGTTACAGTATCTAGACTGTGCTTACAGCGATTGGCTGAGAGCTTAGCCGCACCTACTGTCTGGGCCTTAAAGGGTTGTGTCCCTAGCCAGGTCGGATCATTCCGGACTGGTCGGCCACCTGTGAAGAGCTCCTGTCTTTTGCTAATAAAAGCCTTGGTTTGGATCAACAAGTCTTTGATTCTTTTGACGAGCTCTACAATAACAAAATTACTTTTTGAAAAAGAATTAAAATAGTTTTTAAGACTATTAGAGTTACGCCACAACAACTTACAAATCCCATCTGTAAAATTCTCAATCCTTGACCTCAAACTCAATCTCTTCCTTCAGTTTTTTTTTTGTCACATTACACCTGGCACAGTGAAAAGGGTTTCTTCCATGAGCTGACTAATAAATTAGGGACTCTTGAGGTAGAATATTTGACGTAAAATCTTATTCAAAAAGCAAAGAGAGGAAAAGATGCGATCAAAAGTGATGATAGAAAATGCATTTAAAAAAATTCTAACAATTAGATTTCAACAATAGCTTTCAAATTATTTGTTCTTAAAATCTGAATGAATGAGATAACATCGAAGTGAATAGGAGCGGAGTGGAGTATGGTAGTTATTACCATTTATCACATTAAAGATTCACTATTAATGTCCTTGTAATACAATGGCACAAGGTTACATTTGAATCAGAATTCCTGGTAATTATTGAGATGGTAACAGTCACCCAAGTTCTCAAATGTAGGACTACAAACCCAATGGATTGAAAGGAAGCTAATCTGGGATTTGCTTGAGCAAGACTTCGTTTTGTCAAATCTGTGCACTGACACTGCAATTTAGATAGAATAGTTTCTCCAGCATTACTGCAAGTTGTGCAAAGTGCAAACAAAATCAAAAACTTTCAAGGCAATATTGATGATAGCCCAATAAATTGGACATCTTATTGTTAACATTAAGATTTACTGATGGCTTTTGAGCATGAATAAACGGAGCTACACCTAACTGCAGCAGGCCAGGAAACTACTGGTATATTCTGTACTTTTGTTTTAGTTTTAAGATGTACACTGATAATTTTTCACTTTTCAATTTTAATTAATGTGAATCATTATGTAGAGAATGTTTTCTTCATAGATAGATTCAGGTATTTCAACAAATCCATGCTCAAATCTTGTGGCAGCAAAAATTACAGAATTTAATTAAATTGCTTATTCTCCATATGGATAAACTACTATACTCAACACACAAAAAATTATTTTGATTCTAAAAACAATATATAATGTTAATCTTGTTGCTGGTAATTCTCATTTCAACAGTAATGTAAAATTAACATTATTGAATAACTACAAAAAGTAAAACACCAAAGTCTGCAGACACCATGGTTGGAGTAAAAATACAATACTAGAGAAATTCAGCAGGTCAAACAGTGTCCTTTATAGAGCAAAGATAAAGATACATAACCAACGTTTTGGGCTTGAGCCCTTCAACAAGGCTTGTTCCTTCTATATTTCCCAATAGAAATAAATCTGGGTTTTGTGGAAATACAATACCTGTAATTTGTTCTAAAAAATTCCCTAAGTCCACCCAAAAAAAGGCATTACCTTGGGACATATCCAAGATGAGTCCAAGAAAGTTCCTGTTCCTTCACTACACCTAAAATATTGATCTGATAAATCTGATTTCATTCTATTCAATTTTTATGGTGTCAAATGCAGCTGATCTAAAAAATTGTATTGAACTAATCTATACTTTACATTAATAGTATTTGTCACATAATTGCAACATAAATCTGACCATCTTTCTATATTTGATTACTGTCTTCTACTTTGTTAACCATATCCAATAAATCGCCACATTCTGCAAACTTTGAACTTGTACTTTTGATTTCAGAATGCAACTCACTCATGTAAATAACGAACCATCCATAGTTCAATTGATTCTTACAGCACATCAATGCTGCTTGCCAATATTTGCATGTCTACTATTTCTTCCATTTGGTAGCCAGCTTGCTATCCTGTCTATGCCATTTTGAAATATCCAGGTAGGACACTATAAATTTCTAGATTTGTTTTTAATTGCAGTTTTGATTAAACTTCCATTAACTTTGGCACCGCTGATGCTAATCTAGTTAGTATACATCTTTTCAGGACATATATCTCATTTTTTTTAATACATAAAGACTTACAAAAGTAAAATCAGGCTAAACTAACAAATGAGCATAAAGTAACATTTCAATTATTAGTATGAAGGGTGAAAAATTTCCCACTCATTCGTTAGAAGAGGCATCTGATAACATCAGGCCACAACACAGTAGATTAAAATGTTGCCTCTCCACATATGTAGTGCTTGCTCTATCAGTTTTATCCAGAACTTTATGGTTTCTGAGAGATTTAAGTAAAAGAGGCAGTACAGTCAGATGAGTGGTTAACACTCAGTGACACAGACTGAATTTCCCCATTATCCGTAAGGAGTCTGTACGTTCACCCTTAGCATGGATTTCCTCCAGATGCTCTTGTTACCTCCAACATTCCAAAGACATATGGGGTTAGTAGGTTGTTGGTCACATGGGCAGTGTGAGGTCATTGGATGGAAGGGCCTGTTACCATGCTGTATCTCTAAATTTAAACTTTTATATTTATGTTCACAATTGTCAACTTTGTAATATTGTTTAAACATGTCATGTTTAAAATAGCGAAATGGAACACACTCATTTATCTCAATACTGACGTTCCAGTAATTTTAATGAATTTTTCAGGTCTGAGGTGCTGCTGACACAGGCAGCATTCATTGCTTATCCCCAATTGCCTGATTCATGACCTGCAGGAGAGTCAGTGGATGCTGTTAACTTGAATTTTCTGAGGTCTTTGATGAGGTGCTGCACATGAGACTGCTAAACAAGATGGGAGCCCATGATTAACATGGATAGAGCATTGGCTGACTGGCAGAAGGCAAAGAATGGGAATCAAGGGGCCTTTTCTGGCTGGCTGCCAGTGACTAGCATGTGTTAGGTCTGGCGACTTTTTACATTGCATCTAAATAATTTAGATGCTGGAATTGTTGGCTTTTTAGCTGTGTTTGTGGGAAGAGGGGCAGGTGTAGCATTGATGAAGCAAGGAGTCTGCAGAGGAACATGAATAAGTTGGGAGAATGGACAAAGATGTGGCATATGGATTACAGCACTAAAAAATGTATGGTCATGCACTTTGGTAGAAGAAATAGAAACTTTTCTAAATGGGAAAAAGCAGAGGTCCAAAGTGATCACATTTGGTGTATAGTGAGCAGTTTTTGGCCCTTTATCTAAAGAAGGACATGCTGGCATTGGACAGGGCCCAGAGGATGTTTACGAGAATGATCCAGTGGATGAGTAGATTAACAGAGATGTACCATTTGATGGCTGTACTCGCTGGAGTTTAGAAGAATGGGGGGAGGGGGGGGAATCTCATTTAAACACATGGAATATTGAAAGGATTGGATAGAGTTGATGTGGAGATGTTTACAGTCAATTTTAAATTAAATTTACATTAAAATTTTTAAAATTTAAAGCACGGTAACAGGCCATTTTGGCCCATGTGTCCAATTAACCTACACTCCAGGTATGTTTCAAAAGGTGGGAGGAAACTGGAGTCCCCGGAAAACAAAACGATGCAGACATGGGGAGAATGTATAAACTCCTTACAGGCAGTGCGGGATTCGAACACCAGTTATGTAAAGACGTTGCGGTAACCGCTTTGCCAACCAGGTTGCCCTAGTAGTGAGAGAGTTTAGGACCAGAGGGTACAGCCTCAGAAGCAAAGAGAATTTCTTCAGCCAGAAGGTGATGAATCTGCAGAATTTGTTGCCACAGATGGCTGTGAAAGCCAAGCCATCAGGTATATTTAAATCAGAAGTTGACAGTAGAGAGCATTTCAGATTATGGGGAGAAGGCAGGAGAATGGGGTTCAGAAGAAAAATACATCGGCCATGATTCAAATGATGGAGTAGACTCGTTGGGCTGGAAGGCCTAATTCAACTCCTACATCTTGTCAAACAAATATTAATTTTAGTGCACATTAAGTAGATGATAGGTAACAATTTACTCATTGTGAGAAAATAAATAGGCAGTTACAGAAAGAAAAGTAGCAAAACAAGTCAACATTTGAGGTCAACCCATCTTTAATTTTCTCATTCTAAAAGGCCTCAGCAAAAATCTGATAAAGTTTCTGCAAACACATTCTGGAGTAAAGGTTTTGTCACACTTAATCACTGTCCTAAATTAGATAAATACTTTTCAACACACATCAACACATATGCATAAAATACAAATTACACAACTTGTGACATTCAGATGGAAAGTTTATTTTTTTGAGAATTTACTAGGGATAGAAGGATTTCAGGTGAGACTTTACATATTTAAGCTGAGTTTTGAAATTGTGTGCAATGCTTTTAAAGGGAAAAGACATACTGAAAATTAATAAAGAAAGACAGACATTTACTTTGCTTGACTCCATGCTGGATTTTGTAGTGGCATCAACAGTAGAAAAATGTACAGATAGATATTGCACTGGATAACTGTACTCAGTATTAAAAATGTACACCCCTAACAAAATTAAACAGCCATGACCGTTATGGGATTTATAAAGTGCCCCAAGACTTCTAAATATTAGAACACGTTTTGTTAAAAATCAGCATAAATTCTAGCAGAAAGGAGACAACACATTAGTCATTCAAAAGTCAATTGGTAGTGGTTATCTTTCATTTTGCAAATGTCAAGGAAGGGAAGGAGGGCTGTCACATTTGTTAGAATTCCTTCCTGGTTCGTTGCATTTCTCTCATTCATTTAGTCACAGCAATCAATCTTCAGGTGTGTGCAATTGCTTTGATTACAACCGGGTTGAAAGGACTGTTATAAGACAAATCAAGAAGCTTTTCTAAATAAAAAGAGCTACTCCCAATCCCAAAATGGATGGAGGGAGACAAAAGAAAACAGTAAACAAATGGCTCAGGAAGGGAGGCTGACATTTCTAACAGGAGATAAAAATATGATTGAAAAGTTAAATTAATTCTAAAAAAAAGTTTGTAGAAAAAAGCAAAGCATTTAAAGGCAATGGGAGCATAAGTAGTTTCACATGTTATGGAGTTTTTTTTAGATTTAGTCATCAGTATAACAATGAATCACTGTGTCATTATCTGTTACAGTGAGATTTCAAGTCCAGTTAGCTATTACTCCTGGACACAACAGCAGAATAAGGGCTTAGACAGGCATGCTGGAGGCACATTGTAATAAGTTGCTATATCATAATTAAGTCACCTGGTTCTAAAAAGAGAGGAATATTTCGGTAACATTTTATAGAAGACCCCATGAATGCTATTATTGGTCATCCTCTCAATGTTGATATCGTTTCAATACATACTGAATGGACAACCTTGCTTTTACTAAGCAACTGGTAGCCATGTCTCTGTAATTTGCTTCCAAGACCCCATTTAGAGACATGATGACAACTGTTAAGTAAAAATATAGATCTAGGTTTTCACATTTCAGGCAAGTGTTAAACTACATCATCAAATAATTTAAAAATGCTTTTGGCATGCTTTTAATCATGACTGGCAGGGAAAGGAGGCACAAATGTTTCACAAGAAAATGTTAATGTACTGCTATTTGTGTGTGAACATAATTCCAACCTTTAACCCATTATACAGATCGTGCCTTTTATCTGGATAGATTATTTTACAAGGATCTCTATATAACTGATTATGCAGTCCATTAAGTAAACAAAGTGATAATACTATACCTGTGAAAGTGAGAGTTTGCATTCACTTTCATTACGAAGTTGGTAAAATGTTTAGATTGTGTCTTTAAAGAACTTTTTAAATATGTGGTTGTCCCATTGAAATGAACTTTTCATCTACGCATTATCATCCACTCTTCTTCTCTTATTACAATTGCCTGGAAAGTCAGTTTTAAATTTTCCAGTCTTCCAGAAACTTGAAATAGGAATTGGCATGGAAGAATTTGTCCCGTGTACCAACGTCAATGTGCAATTATACTGATATCACTGGATAAGTTCCTAAATCTATAAAAAAGAAAAATAAGCAGCATCTTGTTGACTACAACTGCAGCCATTTAATCGACTCCTTCAAATCCTTCAGCATTTTCCACTGCCAAAAGTAGCTTTTCTCGTAAATCTTCAAAAGATTCATAAGGCGGTAAATCAAGGCGGTTAAAGCTGTAAACAGGAAAAAAATACAGACCTTTACATTTCTACAAGGTAGTATCTTGATAAAAAATGCACACTATTTTCAGAAAGCTATTTTCAGAACATTTTAATGTTAAATTTAGACATACAGTACAGTAACAGGCCCTTTTGGCCCACAAGCCCATGCCACCTAAGTATACCCCATTGGCCAACAATCCCTGGGTCATTTTGAATGGTGGGAGGAAACTGAAGCAGCCAGAGGAAACCCAGGAGAAAATGCACAAACTCCTTACAGACAACATGGGAATCAAACCTTTGTCCTGATTGCTGATGTTGTAACAGTGTTGTTAGAACTATGCCACCCAATGCAAACCCTTCATCTGAAATAAACTCCAGTAAGGAAACATTATATCTTTTCTAAAATTAACTGTATTGCTTTACCCTTTTTCAAGTAGGTAGAATCATCTTTCCACTTAAGTTCTTGTTTTGTTCCTATGTGAGAGGGAATAATGCTGCAGCCTGATTGGAATAATTGCTTGTTATCACATCCCACCTTCTACACATTTTAATTTCTTTTCTTAATTGTATAATTTACCAGTGTTGATTAGTAAAGGTCAAACAGGTATTGTGTTCCAATAAAAACATTTTCTTCACAATTTTCTGTGTCTTGAACTCTCTTTCCTCAGAATCCTATGGTATGAGCAGAGATGCAATCCTACAGGTGAACATCAGACTCAGTGGAGACACAGACTGCAGAGGCTGGAATCTAAAGCTAAACATAATCTGCCAGAGGAATTGAATAGTTTGAAGCAGGATCAATGGGGGAAAAATATCGGTCAATGTTTTGGACCGGAACTCTTCATCAAAATTGGGGATGCAGAAAGAGAAGAAGCCAAAGCCAAGTGAAGATGATGGGAAGAGCAGGACAGAGGACCATGTGGGATTGGAGGACCTGGAAGAGGTGAAGTGAGACAGACAGAGTGAGAGGATTGGCAGATGCCAGACCAAGAGAGAGAGAGAGGCAAGAAAACAAAGGGGTTTGATGGAAGAAGATGAGTTGCATAGGGTGGGTGGGTAATTCAGCAGCGGGGAGGAGGATAGGAATTGGAAAAGGCTTGTACAGAAGTAACACATTTTGTCCATTTTTATTTTTCGTCACTCGGAAGTGTGGGGCAATATGATTTGGATATGATATCACAGCATCGATTTAATTCGCATTCACAGCTGAGCCCCTCCTCTTCCGTGACTTCTCTTCTCCAGGAACATGAGAATAGATGTCTCACATTGCAGTGCTACTGTGCTTTTGATTTCTGAGTCATTTTCCCTGATGCCCAAGGCTCATGGATGAGGAAAGTGGAAAATCAGGGAAATGGGTAAAATTCAAGAATAAATGTTCATGGGAGAAAGGCAGTGTAAGGGTTCAGAGGGTGACTTTGTGGAAATTAGGTAAAGGCTGTGAGATTACTTTAAGGATCTGGCCAGGATTTCTGCAGTTCCCCACAATGCAGTAGCTCAGAGAAAGTGCCTTACAGATGAAGAGTGTAGTGGCATTGCATGCTGAGGCTGTTCACAGTTCTGCAGAATGGAGCGGATGTGGTAAAGGATGAACTCCATTATGAATGCCAATCCATTTGAGGCAGTGAAGTCATATCGAAAATACTATTGAGTGACAAAAAATAAAAATGGACACAATTTGTTGTTTTTCACATTTTGTACTTATGTTCCCCCCCCCCATACAAATTTTGTAAGAGCGAATATCCAACATTACATTTAATTTAGAGATCATAGGGAGAATTTAAATAGGAATTGTTAAGTATCTAATTAATAAGGGTATTAAGGGATATGGGGAAAAGGCTGGAAATTGGAATTAGGTGTGAGCATAGTTCAGTTTAGTGTAGAATCACAGAACAGATTCGATGGGCCTAGTGGCCTGCTTCTGTTCCTTTATCTTGTGATCTTGTGAAACAGACTGCAATATAGAGAATTTTTAAAAAATCAATAAAGTGCACAAGTAAAAGTCTTCAAATGAGTCCCTGATTGAGTTTATTGTTGAGGAGTCTGATGGTGGAGGGGTAGCAGTTGTTTTTGAACACGGTGGTGAGTCTTGTGGCAGCTATACCTCATTCCTGATGGCAGCAGTGAGAAAAAAAGCATGTGGTGGGTGGTATGCCTCCTTGATAATTGCTGCTGCTCTCCGATGGCAGCATTCTCTGTAGATGTACTCGATAGTGGGGAGGGTTTTGCCTGTGATGTCCTGGACTGTGTCAACTATCTTTTGGAGGGCTTTACATATAGGGGTACTGGTGTTCCCACACCAGACTGTGGTGTAGCAGGTCAACACACTTTCCACTACACATCTGTAGAAATTTGCCAGGGTTTCTGGTATCATACCAAACCTCCGTCAACTTCTGATGAAATAGAGGCGATAACATGCTTTCTTCACGATGCTATTAGTATGCTGTGTCCAGGAAAGATCTTTTGAGATACTGGCTCCAAAGAACTTAAATTTGATCATTCTCTTCACCTCAATGATCACTGGATTGTACACCTCTGGCCTTCCCTCCCTGAAGTCAATAGTCAGCTCCTTAGTTTTGGTGACATTGAGCGCAAGGCTGTTGTTAATGCACCATTCAGTCAAGTTTTCAATCTCCCTCCTCTATGCTGACTCATCACCTTTCTTTATACAACCCTCTACTATGGTATTGTCATCAAATTTGAAGATGGTGTTTTTGTCGTACCAAGCTACACAGTTGTAGTTGTAAAGTGAGTAGAGCAGGGGGCTAAGAATGCAGCCTGTGGTGTTCTGGTACTGATGGAGATTGTGGAGGAGATGCTCTTACCAATCCTCACTGATTGTGGCCTAGGCGTTGAGTTCCATGTCTTGGAGTTTGCTCATCAGTTTTGAGGGGATGATGGTGTTAAATGCTGAACTGTAGTTGATAGAGAGGATCCTGGTGAGTGCATCTTTGCTGTCCAGGTGTTCCAGGGCTTTGTGTAGGCCCAGTGAGATGGCATCACCCGTTGACCTGTTGCTTCGATAGGCGAACTGAATTGTATCCATGTCACCACTCACACGGGAGCTGATATGTTTCAAATGACTTAATCACTGTGGACATAAATGCTACTGGACAAAAGTGATTAAGGCAAGTTACTGCACTCTTCTTGATTGATGCCTGTTTGAAACAAGTGGATACCATGCCCTGCTGGAGTGAGATATTGAAGACATCCGTGAATACTTTGGTAAGTTGATCAGCACAGATTTGTAGTATTCAGGCAGGCACTTCATTTGGGAAGATGCTTCCCTAGGATTCACTCTCCTCAGGTATCATCCTCAGATACGGGCAGGATGGGATCATCAGGGGACATGGGGGTGCGGAAGGGAGGTCAAATCGGGCAAAGAAGGCATTGAGTTCCTCTGAGATCTAAGCTTTGCCATCTGCTACTTCACCAGTTATGGCCCTGCCACAGCTGTTGGGTGTCCCTTTTTCATCACAGTGCTGAGTAGTATTGCACCCATATTTTACTGTCCGTACTTTTACACTTGTTTGCTGGGGCGCTTGCTTTTATTCACAGTTATATGAAAATAGTAACTTTTATACTTCTTTATACTTCTGGTTAGATGCTTTTTGCATCTCATTGGCTTTGCGTTTGCACTTGGCACAAAGTTGAATCTAATCTTGTTTCCACTTTGCCTGGGAGATAGCTTTCTGCAGGTCATATCTGCTCCTTCTGAAATGATCTGGATCTCCAGACTTAAATGTCTGTGATCTGGCTCTCAGCAGGTTCTGGATTTCATTGATCGTCTTGAGCTTCTGGTTGGGGAAAACCCTGAATGATTTGGTGGGGACCTACTCATCCACAGCTCTTTTGATAGTCTGTTCAGATTCTCAGCTGAGTCCTTTAACACCACCTAATCCGTTGACTTGAGGAAGTCCTGTAACCATTCTTCAGCCTCCTGTGACCACCTTCTAGCTGTCCTGATCTCTGAATCCTCTCTTTTTTGGCTCTGTCTGCATGAACAGAAGGAGCACAGGCAGATGATCCAACCTGTCAAAATGCGGTTTCAGGAACGAACAGTAGGTCTTCCTTATTTTGGGGTAGCAGTGATTGAATGTACTCAGAGAGAACAGTAGGTATGTGGAACAAGTTGCCAGAGTAAGAGGAACTGCATTGTTCAAAGACATTTCAACATGGATAGGAAAAGGTTCACAGGGATGTGGACCAAATGCAAACAAATTGGACCAGTTAAGGTATCTGACTGTTCAGCTTGGACCAGTTTGATTGTTTCCATTCTATTGAAAATCTCTGACTCCAAAATGTTAAATATTGGTTAATTAAACTTTTGATGAAGGTCACTGACTATTTTAATGGGCCATAGCTAGACAAAACAGTTGCAATGCTAAGGGCCTTCAGTTCAGTACCATCCGGAACCTCTGCCAGACTCAAACTCCAGTGGAGGAGCAGTCGGATAAGGTGTCTTCTGATTTCTAGATAATTCTATACTTCTGATATGTAGCCACAGGTGTTCTTACAGAAAGGTGCTGACGTAGAACTCCTAAACAAATTCAGGATTTAATATTCATTTTTTCAGAGAAATGATTAACGTTTAAACATTTAGTGTGCTTACCACGTGTGAGCTCTTGGTAACTTTTCTGGAGTTCCCCACTGTTCTATTGTAAACAGCTGGGGACCATTGGAACCTGTGTAAATCATCAAAACATAAAGTGTCAGTCTTTAAGATGCTTTGTTTCATAAATTAATATATATATATTAATATTCATAATATTAAAACAAAATGCATAAATATCTCAAATCAGTAGACATTTATTTGCTGAGTAATGAGTTATAAATGCCAGGAAGATTCCAGGTCTGATTCACGTTACTTGCATTAGCAGGGACTCGGCACAAGAGCAGCATCACTGACATCAGTGGCATGGGCGGATCGAGTGGTGCAGCAGTTAGTGATGCTTCCTCACAGCTCCAAGGATAAAAATTTGATTCTGACCTTGGCTACTGTCTGTGTGGAGTTTCAAAATTCCCTTCATGACCATGGGATGTTCCTTTCATCCCTTCATGGGATGCGCCCATGAGACTCGCTGGTAAGTTAATTATCTACTGTAAGTTACCTCCTCATGAAGATTAACTGCAAAAAGTGTCAAAATTCACAGATGTGTGCTAGAAAAAAAAGAAAAAATGCCACAGGGAAACAAAATGGAGAACAGAACTAATGTCATTACTCTTCTGGGAATTGCCATGGCGCTAATGGTCTCAATAACATTTTCCTGTTTCACTACACACTTAATTAAGGTGAGGGTTAATATTTCCTGTTAGAAAGGGACCTGTAGCTGGAAAAATGGGGTGAAAAATTGCAGATGGAATTTAATGCATTTTGGAAGGACAAACCAAGAAATGATGTACGAGGTGAATGGTAGGGCACTGAGGAATGTGGTAGGACAGAGGGATCTGGGAATACAGATACATAATTCCCTGAATGTGGCGTCACAGGTAGATAGAGTTGTAAAGAGAACTTTTGGCATATTGGCCTTTATAAAGCAAAGTATTGAGTGTGGGAGTTGGGATGTTATATTAAAGTTGAATAAGACATTGATGAGGCCAAATTTGGAGTGTTGTGTGCAGTTTTAGTCACCAAACTACAGGAAAGATATCAATAAGATTGAAAGAGTGGAGAGAAGGTTTACTAAGATGTTGCCCGGAGTTCAGGAAATGAGTTACAGGGAAAGGTTAAACATGTTAGGACTTTATTCCCTGGAGCGTAGAAGAATGAGGGAAGATTTGATAGAGGTATTTAAAATTAAGAGGGGGATAGACAGAGTAAATGTAGGTAGGCTTTTTCCACTGAGGGTGGGTGAGATAAAAACCAGAGGACATGGGTTAAAAGTGAAAGGGGAAAGGATAAGGGGAACACGATGGGGAACTTTTTCCACACAGAGTGGTGGGAGTGTGGAATGAGCTGGCAGATGAGGTGGTGAATGCGGGCTCAATTCTAACATTTAAGAAGAATTTGGACAAGTACATGGATGGGAGAGATATGGAGGGCTAAGGACTGGGTGCAAATCAGTGGGACTACGCAAAAAAAAATTGGTTCAGCACAGACTAGAAGGGCTGAAGGGGCCTGTTTCTGCCCTGCAGTGCTCTATAGTTCTATGAAAGGGCATTAGTCGGAGTTACTATTTTCCTGCCGTCGAAGAGACTGCGAATGACCAACAAGTATTCTGACAGTGTACACATGGATTTCCATCTCTGTGAGTTGTCTCTCAGCAAGGGACCTTATTAAGCTTCTTACATTTTAAATGTAAATTTTTAAAAATTTAGACATAAGCACGGTAATAGGCTTCTTTGGCCCATGAACTTGTGCCACCCAATTACACCTAATTGCTCTACAACTCTCGGTACATTTTGAATAGTGGGAAGAAACTGGTGATCCCAGGGAAAACCCTTGCAGACACAGGGGAATGTACAAACTCCTTACAGACAGTGCAGGATTCGAACACCGATGCCAATACTTTTTTATAATAGTATAGAAATTTAGGGAAAAAGACAATCAATAGAGACCACAATGATTTCTCTGTGATATTGCAACTTGCCAAGACTTTGTTAATTTCAACCAAATCTGTGACCTCCACGTTCTAGAATGTAAATACTTTCAAACCTTTATTTCCATCCCATCAGCACACTAAGAAATACTGGGATAAAACTTAAGGAACCCACTACCTAATATTTATATTGTACTTCAGCATCAGGGCTACAATAACTTGGGGAACCTCCCGCTCCAATCATGTTAAAGGGAATTTGCATGGGAAAACAAATAATCCCTGCAAGTTTCCTCCAAATGCAGCTTTACTGAGAATTACATTCACGGGAATGTGAGAAAATAACAAATTGCAGGGCGACAGGGAAATAAGGAAGGGAAAGGAACTAATGCCGTTACGGCTCTGGGAATTGCCATGGCTTTGCTCCATCACCATCAATTTTCCAGAAATTATTTTTCTGAAACAAAAATAAGTTTGAACGCACTGGACAATGAAGATTTTGCTTCTTGAACACTTTTGGGTGAATTTTATGGATTTTGGACTGGTGATCATGAAAATCAACTTAAAATATTCCTATCAAGTTGTGGCATAGATATATATACACACGCAGTTTTTTTAGATATGATCTATTTTTCATATTTTAAGCCTACTAGTATATTGCCACAAAGCAAGCTGTTTTGGTCAGTCCAGCACAGGTGCTATGCAAATGCAGTCTTAGGGCTGGGCATGCATGGAAGGCATTTACAGATGTTGTTGAAAATTTTGTTGGCAACTACAGAGCACCAAATTACATTCCAGCTGACTGACAACATGCTTCAAGCATTAAGTGCAACATGTCACTGAAAGTTCATTTTCTCCATTTACACTTGGACCTTCTTACAGTCAGTGACAAACATGGTGAAAGGTTTCACCAGGGCATTGCGACCATGAAAAAGCAATATCAGGGCAAATGGAATCCATCAAAGCTGGACACTGACATGAGAGGCATCAGATGCTGAGTACAAATGAAAATCAGCGGCAAAGCATTTTTAGGTCAGTTGAACTAATGCAATGTATCAGCATCATTATGAGATTCAAATTCCTACATGATACAGAAAATCTGACATTATCTTTGAGTTCAGCTTGAAGTTGTCTATCAAAATCTCCTATTTTGTTTTCAGGAAGCAGCCCTTTGAAAAAAGAATTGTTGTCCAGTGATATTTTTTCTTGGAAGGCTATTTGGGAAAATGTCAGACATTTTTCAACAAAATTTTCTACTTTAAAAATGTTTAAAATTAAGTCAAATATTTAAATTTGACCATTAAGCTTGTACACAAGTAATACAGATACACACCATATAGTTCTGCAAACCCATTCATGGGCACTCTTGAGGTTCCAGTGACAAACTGTAGAAGTCGAATACGTTTCTCAGCATCCATCAGGAGCACTGCCTGGACAGAAATAGATACTGAGTGAAGTGAATTATTAACAAATTATTAGCAAAGTATTTTTAAAAAGGACCAGAAAAATACAAACAAACCATTGCTATAACTGATGAGCCTAACACTTCCCTGACTGATTCAGCTCTGAATTTATTATCATCTGATGGCACAAGTCTAACCCGATGAAACAGTGTTCTCCAGTCCTCATTGCAAAACATGCAGACACACAGCCAGACATACCACACATACAAACAAAACATATGCAGGACAAGTATTCATACATACAAATTATTAAATAAATATTGTTCATAAATTTGAGAGTCTCGGATGGTTAGTGTGAGCAGTGAGAATTCCTTCCCATTCTTAAAGATCACTAGGGTGTCCAGCACATTGATCTTGACTACAAACACTTGTCAATGAATACCAACAATCAAATGAAAAATCACAGACTCCCAGAAACAAATGCAAAGTTTCTCGGAGGGGAATATAACCAGGAGCAAATTTAGGTCAGTAAAGAATGCAATGCATGTTGTAAGAGATAAGCTTTCAGGATTTCAAAGGGAACCCCTCAAGCTAACCTTATCCGTTAAGTAATTTGCAAAAGAACCAATGGCAACATTAGTCTGTGAACTATGACTGGAAATAGATTTGATAATTCAGAAGGAAAACATCTGAATATTGAGAAGACTTCAGGGAAATAATGAATAGTTCTTTTAGAAAACCTGCAAAGGCACAACTGGGGGAATGGTTTTTAGTACATTCTATCATTCCACATGAGGTCAGGAATTTGATGCATTTGAAAGATCAAAACAATTGCAACTGTGACCATGTAGAGCCACTATTTTCCATAAGTAACTGTTTACAATAAAAGCTAGATATGTTTGAAATAGGTGCTCTTTCATTGAGCCATGACTTTAGTTAAGGAAGCAGGGAAAAGAAAATTGCAATGCCAGTCTGAGATATCCAGTTAGTGAAGTGTGGTAAGACTTGACAAACAAATAGTAATCAGCGAGTAAACTGAACAAAAGACCTATCTAATCACAATCAGTTGTTTTTAACCTGGTCTTGTCAACAGACACAGATACATCTAGCCCAATTTAGGCCCAACAAAAATGAGCCATTGCTGCATGAAATTTATATTTAAAATAATGCCACAAATATTTACAAAAACACAAATACCTTAAGAAATGGAAACATCTTATACTCCCTTTAAAAAATTCTCATCTCCTAAGTGAGCTGAAGATCTGGCCAAGAACAATTTCAAGCATCTCATAAATTCAATAATTAGACAAGTTTTAATTTAGTTCGGCATTTCCCAAACTGGATTCTCCAGAACCCAGGGGTTCCGTGGTAAATTGTAGGGGTTCCGTGGAAGAAGTGATGATCTGCGCGGGTGAAGCCAGTGACTGTGGGCCGGAGTCAGTGCCGCGCTGTTGCCGGGGTGATGCACAAGGTGGTTTCTGGGACCTGGCGGTGGCTACTTGAAGATTTGAAGTGTGTGTGAGGAGGGGGGCTCCAAAATACTGGTATCCAGCCTGTCACCTGCAGTAAATGAACAACAGGAGGGGTGCATGGCAGGTGGAGTCTGATCTGGTGGGAGTAGCCTGGGCCATGCCAGAGACCAAGGGGTAGCCTGGGCCGCAGTGGGGACTGAGGAGCAGTAGGGGCAGATTGGGCCGCAGCGGGGAGCGAAGGGCTGTGGGGGTGGCCTGGGCCACAGCGGGGGCGGCATAAGCTGTGGCTGGGAGTGAGGAGCAGCGAGGGGTGGCAGGGGCTGTGGTGGGGAGTGAGGTGAAGCAGGGTGGCATGGGCCCGTGATGGAGCAAGGTCAGGGTAGGCCTTACTAAAGCTTAGCCTTGGGCTCAGGTGGATGTTAATCCACTACAGGTGAATTTATTTACTTTTTTTTTTACTGTGCTTGAGTATATATCAGGTCTTTTAAACTGTAATTGACGATTGGTGTTCCGCATTTTCCAAGTGCTCCCCAAAAGGCTCCATGAACTAAAAAGTTTGGGAAGCCCCGATTTAGTTTATTGCTACATTGGCAGCACAATTTTTTTTGCCAATATTTTATTCACAATAAATTATTTACGAAAAAAAAGAAAGCTGTTTCAAGCCTCTTTGCACCCTCAGTGTCATGTCCATATATTCCTTTCATTGTACATTTTTACAAACACTCTCTATTCACACCATTCCCACCATTATGGCACATTATGATTACTCCCTCTCTGTTGTTTGAAGGTCTTTCCCTTATTCTCAGATCCTCAAAGCCTGATGACAAAAGGACTCGAGACCGTGGTAGGTAGCACAACTGAATTAATTATACAGTAGCTGCAAGGAATCTAATTTTCTATTATAAAATTCCATACAAGGTTGTAGTGAGCCATGCTCCCCAATGGCAATAGTTTGTTGACAAAAAGACTGGTTTAAGTAGCCAACTAGACAAAAACAAAATGTTCCTGACGTTAGGTGTTTTTATTTAACAAGCTAAGGAAAAATGCCCTACAACCAATGCCTAAATTGCTCCAATATTATTCAAAAGCAGTGCACATTTTCTAAATATTTTTGGTTATTAATGTGAACAGGAAAGTATGTTGATGAGTTTTTATGTTCAAAGGAACCAAACCAGCTGCAATAAAGTTTTAGTGACATATATGAGACTGCAGATGCAAGAAATGAAACTCAGTGGGTCAAGGAGCACCAGTGGGAGATTAATAATGTACGACGGAGAGTCTCGGCTCAATATGCCGACCATTAATTTTCTCCTACTTGCTGAATTTCTGCAACATATTGCAGTTGGTTGTAATTAGACTTCGATGGTTTTGGAGTCAATTTGTTGATTAATTATTTTTGATAAGCCTGAAAATTGAAGCTAACCAGTTCAATCAAGAAATGGTAAGAACAAAAAATGTAGATACTAAATAACTGTAACTGAATACCACCTCCAAAATATCTTCAAAAGAAAGAGTTGATTCAGTCAGCAACATTTAACATTTCACAACTCAGTCCACTCAACTCTGAATCTTGGGTAAACACTGCAGCTTTTTCAGATAGAGTTTGGTTCTGATAGGATCATCTCCAAATTATGCATGCAATATTGAGGATTTTGCAACATGTCAAAATTAAATAATTCCCAACAGAATGCTAACTCCAGTCACATTTACTTGGATTATCTATTTGGAGAAGATGAACAAATATTAATACAATACAATAATTCTTTTGAAATGTAAGTGGCAATGGGACCTTACCAACTACATCTTAATGCATTGGATTATTTAAAAAATAAGATAAAATTCAGTGATAACTAGAGGAAGAATTCGATAGATATCAGATTTCAAGAACAGACTGCACAATATTTCTTCAGCTTTTAGCTGCATATGTCACCTTTTTACAGTTTTTGTACAATTTAAAGAATTAATGGACAGGTCCACAAAATGAAAAAGAATCCATTTTAATAAATATGTAAAGCCCATAGAAATTGTGGCCGACTTCTACACTTTAAACTACATCAGAATAAGGGAGGCATTATTTAGCCCTCTGAACATGCCTCCTTTCACCATGATTGTCAGCGACCTTTTACTGCAATACTAGATCACTTATATCCCCACATTCCTTCATTTGTGTCTAAAATTGTATTCATTACTGTCCTGACCAATGTGTTAATTTTTGCAACCTTCTCAATAAAGAATTTTCTCCTCATCTCTATCATAAATGTTCCAATATTGCTTCTCCATCCTAGTGAAACATCTGTTGAACACTTACCATTCAAGCAATTTACAAATTCAACATGACCATCTGTTACTTCCCTAAACTTTGGGAAATCACAAGCCTTGTCTACTCACTCTCTCCCCAGAAATGAATCCTAATTGCACTTTTTTTCAAGTGAAGAACATCTTTCCCATTATATGGAGACCAAAATTACAGACTATTTTTAGTTCAGCCTTAATCAAGCTCTGAATAATTGTCTTATTTCGATATATTGGCTGATCTGGTCACTGTATATGATTTTCAATTCCTTATACAGTATTTAACAAGAGTTTTATTCTTCCCTTTTAAAATAAAGAACCTTTGCTCAATTTCCCTGGCAGATCATTGGTATCTAGGCTAAACATAGTCACTGAAAAAAATCTGTACCAGGAATGCAATATTATATACCATTAACGATTCAAAACACTTTTATCCTGCCCCAATTTAGAGACTACACACATGGCACTTTTCGAAAACTGCATCCAAATGACTCATCTTGCATTAAAATTCCAAGAATGTACATTTTTTTTCCAAAACCAACAAGGATTTAGAAAAGTTTTAAGAGGCCCATCAATGTTATAGTGTACGTTATGTGACAGCTAAACTGATTTGGAACGGGGAAGACCTACTTAATTGAGGTCATGGTAACCTGCTGCTTTCCTGACTGAGAAAAACTATAACACTGAACAAGTTTGCTAAGAGCACTAGGCACTAAAAAAAACATTTGATAGATTGAGAGTCAGATATGGCCACATCAGGTTGGTAAATAAACAACTTATTTTTCATTGTTCATGATTTTTAGGAAAAAGAATATTTCTTAGTTTTAGACTCCAAAGGCAGAAGAAACACTCTCTCATAATCTGTCCTATCAAGCCTCCTGATGATTGGTGCCTTTCAGTGAAATCACATCTCCTTCTAAACTGGAATGTTAATACATTACCTAATTAACAAAAGATAAATCCATTTTTTAAAACTATAAACTGGTGCAACACAAAAAAAAATCAAGGGAATCATAGTTGAGTGAAAAGAAATGATGCTGAGATCAAAGATGAGCCAGTAACATCTTGATTAATTGAGAAAAGGGGAAAATTATTATGTCTGTTTCCATTTCAATATTCTAGTGTATGAATCATTGTGAAGGTGTGTGTTTTTAAAATAAATTTAAGGCCTGTGCAAGAAATATTGTAACTATTCTTTACATGTAGATTAATTTTGTATTACCTTCCAGTACCACTGAATAACTGGGTGGTTTGTACAGTAGTTGTTCTTGTAGACTGTGTGCTGCCTCCAATCATTGACGTCTACATCTCCAAGGCCACACATCAGCAACTAAAGGGTAGACAAACAGAAATATAAATGGAGAAACACAAGAATGACAGATCCTGAAACCTTAATGTGAAAGATTATGTTATATTTTAAATTATGTAGAGATATGTTTTTGGAAGAAAGATTATGGGGTTTTCCCACAAGCTTGCCAGCTTGTCCTGTTCCAGTCCCAGCTGCTGCTGCTGACTGGAGAAATGTAGAACTCAATTCTCTCTCAGAGAAAGCCGCATGACCCTCTTAGAACAGCAAACTGTACTCAGACAGACTGCGGCACCGGACCCAGTCTTCTGAGTCCGTTCATCTCTTGCTTTCCAAAACAATAATCCATCACCTCCACAGCATGTCCAGATAGTCTCTATAGGCATTCTTCAAAGTTTTTTTGCAAAAGCATTCGGAGCTGGGACTATACGGCTTGAGCAGAGTTCCAGCATTTTAAATGAGATTTGTTTTGAAGTGTTTGAATCTGTGTGTGACCGAACTAAAAACCCCACAATCTATCTTCCAAAAAAATATCTAAATATAATATAAAATATAATATAATCCATCACATTAAGCAAACAAAGAGGAGCTAGAGGAACTCAGTGGGTCAGGCAGCATTTCAAAGACATATATGTTGATTGGTATTAAGGGTATATTTGGGCAGTGAGAGCCTGTGGGCTGGAGAGGCTGTTCCTCAAAAGTAAGTGTGAGCATTTAATGGACAGTCAACATTTCGGATCGGAATCTTTTCTTGGGTCTTGAAATAAGGTACTGCTCCAAAACCATGACTGTCCATTTCTTTCTCTGGATGGTGCCTGAACTCTGATGAGACCCTCCAGTTCCTCTTTGTTTGATAAATATGACTGTTATTTTGTCGCGACACCACATGTTCCAGCGAACAGGCTGCCAAACGGCATGACGTCACGACACGGCGACATCGGCGGGCGTGTGATGCAGGGTGTTTCAAAAGGTTGCGTGCATCTGTGAACAGTTTTGTTTGAACTGCCTCTCAACTGCGACTTGTTACTCTCTCCCCTCGAATTACCCACTGAGACATCAGTGGCACCAACTTCAAAAATAAACAATATATTTCGAAGGAGGCACAAGAGGTCGGCCAAAAAAAAAAAAATCTGCTGGAGCAATTCATTGAGTACAGCAACACGTGGAGTTATGGAGCTAAGACGTGTGGAAACCAGCTCTTCAGCCCAACCAAGATGCTGTTATCATATATGCAAGTGATATTTTCCTCTGGTTCTAACACTTCCCTATTCAATTATTTTTTTGAATTATGTAATTGTACCCACTGTTATCATTTCCTCTGGCAGCTCGTCCCAAATACCACCATCTTCTTGTGAAAAGTTGTCCCTCAGAACCCTTTTATATGTTTCTCCTCTCACCCTTAAGCTATGACCTCTAGTTTTAGAATTGTTTATCTGTTTCTCACTTTAACCATATCCCTCATGACTTTATGTACATCTATGAAACCCATCAGCCTCCTGTGCTCCAAGGGGGAAAAAAAGTCTCTCCAGATAACTCAAGCTTTTCGCTTCTAATGCAGGGTCGTGACGAAACAATGAGCAGCCCATTCACTCTGCAAATACTGCTCAATCCTCCGAATTCCTCCTGTAGTTTCTTTGGGCTCCAGTATATTTAGAAACACTTCACTGAACGAGGTTAGCCAGACAGTTCTTTAATTCCTGCTTTTTATTATTATCAAAAAACTCAAGGAATATCAATGTTACTGTTTTCAAATTTGAAACACCTTTTTCTTCCATTCAATCATACTTATTTTGAAAAAAAAAATTCACTCTCAGGAAACTAAAGGTGTTGCACAATAGAGAAAACAGGAAACAAAACAACTTTGCGTGGGTGGTAAATCTGGTCAGCTCCCACCAATGTATTAAAAAGTTTCACTTTCAAGTTAATATTCTTCAACTATCAAAAATGGCTACCACTTACACTATGAACTCGAGATATGAACTAAGCTGAATGCAAGATCCCCAACGTAACAATTGTTTTTATATTTCAAAAATAAACCTTTTTCACAATAAAATTATATATACAAAGGAAAACAGCACCAAGTCTTTTCACCAGTAACAAATGTGGATCTGAGAACAGTAGTTAAGTCTTGCATGTTGGTTAGTGTTCCAGCAGCACACACAACATTAAGGAAGTAATAGGTCAGAAAAGATACCAGTCAGTTAATTATGATGGGAAAAGGTGTCAGTGATGTTTTGGGTCAGCAGCACTGACAGAAAAGATGGCCAATAAGGGGCCTCATGAGTGGAGGATGGTAGAAAACTGGATGACAGACAGCAGGTGGAGCCAGATGGGGAGGACGTTGGCAGCAGATTTAGCCAAGTGGGGAAGATGAAGGGGTTGGGATAGAGGCTAGTAGGTGCTAATTGGAACCTGGTGATGATTGGCAGATAGAACCAGTGATTAGGGACGGGGGAGGATAAAGAAAGCTGGATGGATGGGTGAGGGCACATGAGAGAATACCAGAAGCGAGTGTGATGTCAAATTAGATCATATTATTGAGTTGTAAGCTACCTAAGCAGAGTTCAAGATCCTGCTCATCCAAATTGTTTGGTCTCTCCAAGACCACATAACGTTAAAACACATACATCAGTTCTCTTCAGAGCACCAGAAATGAGAGGGTGTGCTCATTAGAAAAGGCTGATTTGGCTGTGACTGAGTACTTGCACATCCTTATGAAAGGATAAATATTGAGAATATATTTTATTTGTGTTAGGACCAAAATCACAAGCTGTTTTTATAAGGAGTCAGGATACATCAAACAGAGAATTCAAAAGTACCTTACACAACAATAGAGTAAATTTACAAACATGCTATCCATAAGGAGTAGTTAAAACAAACAGTCTTGACACAGTTAAAGGTAAGCTCGATAAGCACGAGTGAGAAAAATTGGAACATGTTGATATGGTGGGTGTATGATCAGGTATAGCATAAAATCCAGTACAGACGAATTGAGCTGAATGGCCTACTTCTGTTCTGTGAATTCTCATTCACAATGAATGTAACTGTAAATGCAACCGTTATCTTCAGTTTGTAATACAAACAGGAAAAATTAATATACCGTAAATATTCGTGTACAATGCAACCAGTGTATAATGCGACACCTCCAATTTTTGAGGGGAAATATTTTACCCCCGTGTATAATGCGACCCCCCCTCCCCTCACCCGCCTGAGTCATGCTGCCATCTCTCTGGCCGCTCGCCCGCCCGCCCAAGTTGCGCTGCCATCTCTCACCCCCCCCTCCTCTCACCTGCCTGAGTCGCGCTGGCATCTCTCACGACCCCCCTCCCCTTACCCGCCTGATTCATAATGTTGTCTCTCACAATCCCCCCTCCCCTCTCCCGCTCGCCCTGCCGCACGAATTGCGCTGCCGACTACCGCTTGCTTGCCCGAGCCGTCCTGTGAGTTGCAGAAATTTTAAAAAAATTCTACTCCCATGTATAATGCGACCCCCCCTTTCTCTGAGGGGAAAAAGGGGGTAAAATGTTTTGCATTATACATGAATATTTACGGTATCCAAGTTCAAAGGATCACTCCAAAAAGGTGGGCATTCTTACCACAAAAGGAAATTAAATGATTTCAATTAATAGGTACAGTTTGTGAACCATTGCTTGATTTGAGGCAACTGCATGATGGCAATATTTTCTCGGCAGATGCCAACTCAGATTGGTGTAGTTAGTTATTCAAGGCAACACAGGATAGAATAAAAAGTAAAACACTAACCTCAAGTTCATTTTCATCAAATATCTTAATCAAGTCAATAGGAATGAGTTCCGTGAAGCCCTGAAAATGAAATTTTAATGAAAAATGTCATATGTGTGTAAAAATTATAAATATGCCAGAAGTCTATTTCAGTTACAGGTGGTTCTAAAATCTAATTGACAGTACTGTTAAACCTATTGGGAAGCCAGAATTAGAGAGTTATTAATCAGAATGATATCTGTAAACTGCACAGGTTTTTCTCCTGCTAGTTTACAAAATTTCCATTCTTTGTGAATAAAGTAGGCATCTAATTTACTGTGGAACTATAAGTTAAGAAATGAACAGCAGAAGAACTTATCTTCTGAACTGATTCTTACAGGTAGACACAAAAAGAGGGATGGAAACTTCAATTCAACAATTCCAAAGCTGTCTTGTACAGGAGCTACACCTTCCGACAGCCTTAAGAAAACATTACTGATGAAGGCCACTGTTCAAACATTTCTGAAAAAGAGCAGAACTAACCAACTTTGACCAGCTTCCTCAAACAGAGATCTGTACTTAATCTGCTTTATTTGTACCAAAAATGGAACCAATGTAATAGTACTGCAGAATTACTGAAATAAAATTTAAATGTCAATGAGCGCCACCTTGTGGTCTGTACACACCTTCCAAACAATCGTTAATATTTCGATGCTTTGCAAAATCAATTAACTGAAATTATCTCCAAAACCTTGATTAATGAGATCTAATTCTCCCCCCCCCCCCCAACATGATTTTGCAGGAAGAGAAACATCAATTACTTTCAGGAACTATACAACATATAATACCACCAAAAGTTCTGGTAAAAAGCTTCGCACAGGCAGAAGCTTGACGTAAATGCTGCATTTATCATACAACTTTTTAAGAGCTATTGATAAAATATCAGCTTCAGGTTGCTATATATAATGACACATTATAAAAATAGTTACCTCCATGAAGGCGTTCATCTGCTTCTGCACTCGATTTACAAACCTCCACTGGATCACTAAGCTGCACATGAGACACAAAGTAAAAAAATAATTCCAGAAAGACATCGGTATACTCATTAATTTCATTTTTCATTCAGTTTTTTTTTCAAATGAGCACTGTCTGAATCATCTTACTGCGAATTTAAATGTTATAGTACTTAGCTCATAGTGTAACATTTAAGGTGTTACAGAACTGAATAATGAGAAAAGATAAAAGTATTAGACTGCAAATTTAAAGGGAGGAAATGGGGAATGATTTCCAATAGTATGCATGTTCAGAAAGAAGACTTAATTTGAGAATTGTTTCATGGTAAGCCATCAGAAATGCTAAATGGTAAAAGACATGCAGAGCACAATTCATCATAATCCTTCCCTCTTGTTTAAATTCACATAGTAAAGGATAAATTGACAAGACAAGAAGGAAATAATTACTGTGTGTGATCAGAAAGAAGATCAGTGTATGTAACATAAGATGAAAAGGTCAGAAAACAAGCATCCCAAGTGAGCAAAAATCAAAAATGAGAAAGACCCACCAAAATTAACAAAGGCACAAAAAAAAGGATGAAAGAGTGAGACTTTCAAGGGTTAGGACACTTCCATCCCAGTATTTTAAAGGAAGTGAGAATACTACAGATTTGAGAAAAGCTTCATCCCAACAAATGCTCTCAAGAAATGACTGGATCTTAATAGATTAAGTGAAAGAATATGGCCAATGGGTTATTGATAGAGGCAAACACAAGTCATCCATTTTGAACAAAATATATAAAATAAAACATTTACCACATGATAAAATATTCAAAATTATGAGAGTTTGAAAAAATGTAAAGTTCCAAGTATATCACCATTAAAATATATGGACAAATATGTAAAATGCCAATGGATTTTTAGCCTGGAGGACTAATATAAGAGAATTAATGAAGTTAAGTTACAGCGATACAAAACTTTGGGTCAGCTCACATGTAGAGTCCTCTAAAGAGTTCGAAAAACCATATAACCATATTTGGTAAGGACATTGAGCCTGGGAGCCCATGTTTACTGAACTCCTATCTGGATGTAAGAAGTTAAATTATGAGGAGCATTTATATTGACTTGGGCCCCATTTCAGAATCAATATTTAGTGTTTTCACAGGGTAAACACTGATAAGCATTTTTCAAGACATTATTGAGAAATGGTAGTTAAAATAGAGAGGAACAATCTCTGCAAGGGGGAAGAGACTATTATATATATTTACTTACTCTATATACTCCCGTTTGTTTTCATTGGTAACCACCATGTCTGAACCACTGGGTTTCAGATCCACTTGATACGTCTACAAAGGACAAGCCAAATGAGTGAAGCTGCATGACAGAGGCTGACAAAATGATGATAATCAAAAAGAAAACCGTAATCTACAATCAATGTAATTCTGACTCATGAAACATGCATTGCATTTCATTCAGTTTAATTAAACAAATGCCTAGAAGTATGAATCAATTTCAGATTCATTGTCAGATTACATATATGACATCACATACAACCTTGAGATTCTTTTTCCTGTGGGCCAGGCAGAATTACCACTTAATGGTAGTGCAATGCACACATATAAACAAATAAAGGAATGTAAACAAACTGACTGTGCATATAGAGAGAACTAAACAGTATTACGATCGCAGACCATAATACTGACTGTGCAATATAGAGTGGAAGGGTGCCCTTCCACTGCAGGATAAGGTGGAGGCAATCTGTGCTTTCCCACATCCCAACACGGTTAAAGGATAGCAGAAGTTCCTGGGAATGGTAAACTTTTACCATCATTTCATTCTCAGCGCAGTCAAGATGCACCTGCTCTTCGAACTCATGAAAGGGACTCAGAAAGAAGTGGTGTGGACGTAGGAAGCCAACCAAGTGTTTGAAGCATCTAAATCTGCCTTGGCGGATGCAACACTTTGGGGGTATCCAGACCTGGAGGCACTGATCGCTTTGACTACAGACGTTTTGGATACTGTGATCGGTGTGGTCCTTGAACGATGGTCCCCACTGGCTTTCTTCAGCCGTCAGCTCAGGTCACCGGAGTGAAAATACAGTGATTTCGACAAGGAGCTACTGGCAATGTATCTATCCATCTGCCATTTCAGATACATGTAAGAAGGACGGCACTTCACAGTCTATACAGACCCTCATGCACGCTTTTGAGTAAATGTTCCAATTCATAGTCTGCCAGACAGCAGAGGCAATTATCCTATGTGTCGGAATTTATGACTGACATTTGGCATGCTGAGGGGAAGATGAATGTTGTGGTGGATGCACTGTCGAGCCCAACCGTAGCCGGAATCGCTGGCGGTTTGGACATTCACCGTCTGGCACAAGACCAGGATGATGATCCAGATGTGCAAGCCGACCATACAGCCAGCGTTGACAAACTTGAGACGTCCCCACCAAACCCGGTGGGCGGTCTTTGCTGTGTGATGTGTTCACAGCCACCCCGAGGCCAATCTTTCCAGTCAGTTGGTGGTGCAGGGTATTTGACCAGATCCACGGGATTTCCCATCTGTCCATTCTGTCCACGGTGAAATTAGTGGCAGACTGTTTCATGTGGCATGGCCTCAGAGAGGACATAATCCTCTGGTCAAAGTCCTGTGTTCATTCACTGTCAAAAGGCAAAGGTCCACAGGCATGTCAAAGCTCCGCTGCAATAGTTTCGCCCTGCACAGAGGCAGTTTGAGCACATTCATGTTGATATCGTGGGCCCCCTGCCTTTCAATCAAGGTATGAAATACTCCCTGACAGCTATTGACTGCATCTCCTGTTGGTCAGAAGCAATATCCATCCCAGTTTGTGATACATAGAGACTTTTGCAAGGGCCTTTCTCAACAATTGGGTCTCTTGGTTTGGAGTGCCCAAAGACATCATCTCAGACAGGCGCACAGTTCACGTCATTGTTGTGGTCGGTCTTGGGTGAGTTTTGTGGCCGTCATTTGTACCACGTGACTGCTTACCACCCACAGGCCAATGGCTTAGTAGAATGTTTCCACTGTCATCTGAAGTTAGCCCTCAAGGCCAGGCTGCAAGGACCAAGTTGGATGGATGAACTACCTTGAGTCATGTTGGGGATTCGACAGCACTGAAGGACGACCTCACCGCCTCATCTGCTGAGATTCTGTATGGCATCCCACTGGCTATGCCCGGAGACGTGCTTTTCAACACTCAGGACGACTCTCTCAACATTCTCAACCACCTACGTGCTAACCACAAGAAACCGCCACAGCCTGGATAGCACAGTTTGCCTGCAGAACATGTACCCACGGAACCCCTTACCTGTGAATTTGTGTTTGTACACAGGAGCCCTCCTGATTCACCGTTACGGTGCCCCTACGAAGGGCCTTTCAGGGTGTTGTGTGGGGAGGGTGTGGTTTTCATGTTGGACATTGGTGGCAGGAAGGACTTGTACACTGCAGAGCATTTGAAATCTGCACACCTAAATATTTCCCTGTCATTGCCGGAGGTTGCAGTTCGACCGAAGGGCCGGCCACCTACGCACTGTGACATACAGTCTCTGCTACCCCGGGGTGCCGACAATTCGTGGGGGGGGGGGGGGGAGGGGGGTGGTGTGGCAGACCGAATCGCCGAAAGTTAAGAGGGGCACAACATGGCTTTGGGCCTCCGGTTTTGTGAATGAGAAACCCACACTTACAGTCTTTAGCCAGTAGGGGGGGGGGGGGGGGGGAAAGAATCTGTACCTTCTTGTCGGGCACCAAGCCGGATCTCAATGACTCAGCAGTGTCCCGACGTTGGCCCAGGGAACAATGCGTGGGCTCCAGAAGTGGGTTGTTTTGAATGAACCAACTTGGTGCTTTTTCTGACTCACAGACCATGGTCTTTGTGTCAGCTTAGCCCAGGCACTAAAAGGATTTCAATTTGACCAATGCATTTACCTTCTCCATGCATCAGTGTATTCAGATAATCACGGTTTCTTTACAATTTGATGAAACAAATTTCAATTTTAATGATTTTTGCATTATTGTAGAGTTCAAAAACTCGATGTTTTATAAATCTAAGTCTGAATACTTGGTTGAAATATTGCTCCTTTGAAACCTGGTAAGTTAGATACCTACTACAATACCTGCCCAAAATTTTCTTCATCAATGCAAAACCTGAGATCCAGCTCAGTGGGGTCATTTTCCAGAATCCATTTTAAGGAGTTGAAATATTCGCTATCCTAAAACAGAGCAATGAAGATTAAAAGTTACTTCATTTGTGAAGGACTAAGCCACTTTTATGTTCCAAATCCAAGTACAATATTTAAATACTAAAATAAAAGAAAAGGGTTCAGGTCTGCAGGAGACTGGATATTGCAGCCCACGACACAAGTAATTATCCAATCTGAGATTTCCCTGATCTACTGCAGTTATTACAAGTGCTCCTATCATAAGCTACTTTATTTTTCCTCCAATCCTTTGCAGCCAAGTCCCATCATAGTCTCTGACACCCTGTTAGAGAAACGATGCCATTTGGTCTGATGCTTTAGCAGGATTTCAAATGGGTCAATATTAAACGGCGAATGTCTTGCGTTTTACTCACATACATCTTAAGTGAACCTTGGGCCATCCTGTGGAATGCATTCCCTCAGATATTTCCGCATATAGTGTGGCCATGGCTGTGCCAACTGGCTTCCATTCTGCTTAGATGGTCTAACCCAGCCATTTAACATTTTTTAATTTCTGGCTATGACCCCCCCTTAGGACTCTGCTCAAAGTTTATGGCTCCCTTTTCCGGTGAAGCAGTCATGTTTTGGTTACTTTCATACTTCTCTCCTACTGACTACACAAAAAAAAAATTAAAAGTATTTATGTTACTTGAGGTGAAAAGAAAACAAGTCTTTTACTCGATGTACTGTGGCTCCAAGGGGCTCCCTGTTCAGAATGGCTGGTCTAACCAAAGCAATCATCACACTTGGAAAATCTTGTCTACTGAAGAACTGCCTTGATGATGAATCTATTTCACCATTTTTTATGAAGTTCATGATACAAACAAAATGGATGAAAGCTGCTTAACTTTTGCTAGGAGGGGTTGTGTGCACGGAAGAGGGGGTCAGGAAGCTCCAGTGTGATTTGGATAAATTGAGGGACTGGGCAGATACATGGCAAATGCACTACAATGTGGATAAATGTGAGGTTATCTACTTTGGTAATACAAACCGGAGGGCAGATTACTATTTGAATGGCAATAGATTAAGAGATGGCGAAGTGCAGAGAGACCTAGGGGTACTTGTACAGCAGTCTCTGAAGGCGAGCATGCAGGTACAGCAGGCGGTTAAAAAGGCAAATGGTATGTTGGCCTTCATATCAAGAGGGTTTGAGTATAGGAACAAGGATTCCTTACTGCAGCTGTACAGGGCCTTGGTGAGACCACACCTGGAGTATTGTGTGCAGTTTTGGTCACCTTATCTAAGGAAGGATGTTCTTGCAATGGAGGGAGTGCAGAGGCGATTCACCAGGCTGATACCTGGAATGGCAGGAATGACTTATGAGGAAAGATTGCGCAAATTGGGATTGTACTCGCTGGAGTTTAGAAGATTGAGAGGGGATCTCATAGAGACCTATAAAATTCTGGTAGGACTGGACAGAATGGATGCAGATGGGATGTTTCCAATGATGGGAAAATCCAGAACCCGGGGCCATGGTTTGAGGATAATAGGCAAAACATTTAGGACCGAGATGAGGAGGAATTTCTATACTCAGAGGGTGGTGAATCTGTGGAATTCATTGCCACAGAGGGCAGTAGAGGCAGGTTCATTGAATATATTTAAGAGGGAATTAGATCTATTTCTTCAGTATAAGGGTATTAAAGGTTACGGAGAGAAGGCGGGGACGGGGTACTGAACTTTAAGATCAGCCATGATCTCGTTGAATGGCGGAGCGGGCTCGAGGGGTCGAATGACCTACTCCTGCTCCTATCTTCTATGTTTCTATGTTATCTTGAACGCACAGGTTCTACATGATTCCCAACCATAAAATACGTCCAAAATATGCCAAATCGTGCACTAGTTTGGGTCTTGGTGAGCTTGGAATGGTTCTTCATGATTCTTTATTTTGCCCACTGAGAATGACAGCAGCTTTTCTGATGATTACATTGAACGCTGCATGCAGTGAACAGTTGGTAGTTGCTGTAGAACCCTAGGTATTTAAGTGTTTGAACAACATCTTGCTGGTCTCATCAGGAGTAATAAATAGATCTTCTGAAATTCTCTGACTTAATACAAATAATTTTCATTGTTTCAATGGTGAGGGTAAATACCTGACAAATTCTTGAATGAAGATATACAAAGCTTCATGAAGCAAAGTTAGAAGGTTGCCAGAGAAGAATCAAACTGGAAGCAGGCCTTTCAGTTCATTGAGTCCACAGAGACGATTAAACACCCGTTCAGAATAATCCTACATTAATCCCATTTCTATTCCCACCACGTTCTCATCAACTCCCACCTGATGTCATCACTTGTCTGCACTTGAGGGACAATTTGCAATGGCCAATTGAAAAGCCAACCCACATCTTTGGGAAATGGTGGTTAACGAGAACAACCTGTGCAAAGAGTGAACGTGCGATCTCCAAACAGACAGGATCTGAGGTCAGGAGTGAACCTATGAAGCAGTAGGTGTGCCACTGTGAAATGTAATAATTGTGAACAATGAATATTAAAGGATACCTAAGGATATGATACAGTTTACATCAAACATGAAAAAAGACTAGGAAACCACTGGCAGAATTTGATGACATCATTTGTGTCCAAGTCAGGTTGCCTCATTACAAGAAGGATCTGAAAGCTTTTTGAAGGATACAGGAGAGGCTTACCAGGATGCTGACTAGATTGAAGGGTATGAGCTAAAAGGAGAGGATGGACAAACATGGAATGCTTACACTGAATAGAAGATTATAAAATTGTCAGAGGCCTACACAGGGTAGGTGAAAGCTTTCTCCCCCCAGGGTAAAAATATTGAATAACAGATGATATGCTCCCAAGGCAAGGGATGGAAAGGAGATGGGCACGTCAATGTTTTTTGTTTAAATACCAGGACAGCCTGGGAGGGAGTAGTGGAGGTAGCAGATACAATAGTAGGAGTTAAGATACTTCTAGATAGACAGATTTCTGCAGGGAACAGATATGCATCATGTGGAAGCTGTGGCATTTTGCTTTAATTTGGCATTACGTTTGGTGCGGATATCATGGGCTGAAGGGCTTGTTCTTGTGCATTTGATTCGCCGCAAAACAACAAATTTTGTGACATTTATGACAATAAATTCTGATTTTGCTTCTGAAAGTGTCATTAAGGAATATTTAAAATAAATATAATAGAAAACAGTCTTGTGAACAACCTGTGATATAAAGACTACATAATTGCTTATTCATAAAGCATGAATGCCATTCTATTCATCACACTTAAACAAGAAATAATCTCCATCAAATGAACATCGGAGAACTGACAGACTACTGGCACTTTTTTCCCCCATTCATTCTATTCAATACTTTTAAACTTTGATAAAAATACTTAAAAAATGCTCACAAACAAAACTTTTGTAGTATCAGGAGTTCGAAAAATTAAAAATTGTTTTTAATACATTAAATCCTCCAGGCTGTGGATCAAAAATTGTGCATTTGTAAGTTTATCAGCATGTTATTGTGCTGTACTCATGGGTAGCGATTAGCACAGCACATGGCAACGGAGCCTCTTTCATCAGGATAAAAGAGCAGTGGCCATGTATAGATCAGAGAAAGAGAACAAGGAAAATCAAGAGAAAATTATGTCAACAAACAACTTCACTGAATTACCACAGTGTGGAATGTGAGGGCCCAGCTGGAGTACTGTGTTTAGTTTTGGTCACTGTGCGACAGAAAAGATGTTGTCAAACTAGAAAGGTACAAAGAAGATTTGGGAGAATGTTGCCAAGATTTGGGAGACTGAGCTATAGGGAAAGGGTGAGCAGGCTAGAACTTTATTCCTTGGAGCACAGCGGGAAGAGAGGTAATCTCATAGAGGTGTACAAAAGCATGAGGGAATAGACTGGGTAAATGTAGAGGGTCCTGTGCTCAGACTAAGGGATGCAGAATCCAAAGGACATAGTTTTAGGGAAGAGATTTAACAGGAACTTGAAGGATAACTTCTTTGCACACAGTGGGCAGTGGGTGTATGGAATGGACTGCCAGAGGAGGTGGCTGAAACAGGTACTATTGCAATGTTTAAATGATAAAGAATGAAAAAAAGAGACAAAAGTAGACATAGGACTGATGGAAAATGATGCTGGAGAAATTGTAATGGGAGACTTGGAGGTAAGCAGAGGAACTGAACTAATATTTTGGATCAGTCTTCACTGTGGAAGACATTAGTAGCACATCGGACTCTCAAAGGTCTCTGGGAAGAGAAGTGAGTGCAGTCAAGATCACAACAAGAGAAGTTAATTTGGAAGCCAAATGGTCTAAGGGTAGATAAGTCTCCTAGACTGGATGGAATGCACCCTCGGGTTCTGAAAGAGGTACCTGGAGAAATTGCGGAAAAATTGATAATGATCTTCCATAAATTAATGGATTCTGGCATGGTTCCAGTGGACTGAAGGATCGCGAATGTCACCTTGCTGTTTAAGAAGGGAGGGAGGGAGCAGAAAGGAAATGAAAGATCTATTAGCCTGACGTCAGTGGTTAGGAAGCTGTTGAGAGTCAATTGTCAAGGATGAGGTTATGGAGTACCTTGAGGCACATGACAAGATAGCCCCAAGTCAGCATGGTTTCCTTAAAGGAAAATCATGCCTTGACAAACCTACTGCAATTTTTGAACAGATCACAAGTAGGGTAGGCAGAGGAGATGCAGAGGATATTGTGTATTTGGACTTTCAAAAGGCCTTTGACAGGATGAGAGCTGATGGAATTACAGGAAGGATACTAGCATGGGTAGGCTGATCAGCAGGAAACAGAGAGTGGGTATAAAGGGATCCTATTCTGATTAGCTACCAGTTACCAGTCATGTTCTTCAGGGGATGGTATTGGAGATACTTCTTTTTATGTTGTATTTAAATAATTTGGATTATGAAGTGGAGGGGTTGGTGGCTAAACTTGCAGATGATACCAAAAATAGGTGATAGGGCAGGTGGTGCTGAGGATACGGAAAGGTTGCAGAGAGACTTGAATAGAAAAAGAGAATGGGCAAAGAAGTCGTAGATGAAATACAATGTTGGAAAATATATGGTCATATACTTTGATGGAAGAAATAAATGGGCAGACTATTATGTAGATGAAGAGAAAATTCAAAATTTGGAGGTGCAAAGGTGCTTGGGAGTCCTCGTGCAGGAGATCCTAAAGATTAACTGCCAGGTTAAGTCAGAGGTGCAGAAGGTGAATGCAATGTTGGCATTCATTTCTTGAGAGACAGTATATAAGAGCAGGGATATAATGTTGAGACTCTATAGGGCCCTAGTGAGACCTCACTTGGAGTAATGTGTACAGTTTTGGACCCCTTATTTGAGAAAAATAACCTATGATGGCCTTGGAGAGGGTTCAGAGAAGATTTACTAGAATGATAGCAGGAATGGAAGGGTTAGTATATGAGGAATTTTTGTTGGCTCTTGGACTGTCCTCACTGGAGTACTGAAGGATGAGGGGGACCTCATTGAAGCATTTTGAATGCTGAAAGGCCATGACAGAGTAGATTTGGCAAGGTTGTTTCCCATGGCAGGGGATTTCTGGACAAAAGGGTACAATTTCAAGAGAAAAGGGCATCAATTTAAAACAGAGATATGGAAAAAATATTTAGCCAGAGGATCGTGCGTCTGTGGAACTTGTTGCCACAGGCGGCTGTGGAAGCGTGGTCGTTGGCTGTATTTAAAACAGAGATTGACAAGAATTTGATTAGTCAGGGCATCAAGGGTTACGGGTAGAATGCTGGGGTGTAGGGCTGAATGGGAGGATGGATCAGCTCATAATAGAATAGCAGAGCAGACATGATGGGCGGATTGGCCTACTTCTGCACCTATAACTTGTGACCTTGTGAATAGATTGGATGGATACATGGTTAGGATAGGTTTAGATGGATTTGGGCCTCTAAATGGTGAGACAATCGTGGGTGGAATATTTTAGTCAGTGATGGCAAGCTGGGCTGAAGGGCCTGTTTCCACACTGTAAGACTCCATGACTAAAATGGTGTTTGAGTTTTTCAACGAAAGCAATAGATGATATGGATTAATTTGTATGTTCCTTCTGTACTCACCACAGACTCCATATCTTTCAGTGTGATGGATTTTCCCAACATCATTTTATAAAACGGTCTGATGAAGAAGCCTGAAATTAAAAAAAAAAAAAAATTAATGAACTGGATGAAAACTCAACAGGTTATTTTCCTGATTTTTAATTGCCCTTGAAGAGGAATTACTGCCCAGAAAGGAAGATACCAATAATATTTGCTTATCAGGCTTTGCAGCATTGCCGAAAAATGATAAGTGCCTCTTTCGCCCTGACACAAAGTTATGTTGGAACCATGTATATTGAACACATTATCCGGTGGCATCAATTAAAGGAAACTTCACATGGCATATCCTTGGTATTTACTCCACAAATTTTCTAAGTGACCTTAAATTTTAACAGCTTCTCTCTCACTCATTGTTACCCAGCCTGCTGAGGAGAATCTACAGCATTTCATTTTTCATATTCTGACTTCCAGCATCTGAAGATTCTTGCTTTTCTTTCACATATTAGATCCCACCATCAAATCATGCAACTCAGACAAGAAAATGACACCATCTATAAATTCAGTAAAACCCTTAATTTCCAGCATCGATGGTGATTGGTAGATGCCAGATAAGTGAATTTTCCTTGGAATTGAGTGCTTCGTGATTAGTAAACTAACAGCAAAGTGTGCCAAATTTAAATCCATACTTTTTACCTATTTATTTTCTGGTTGCTTGAGGCTGACGATTGCTTGAATTGCGGGTAACAGGAGTTTTACTGTGTCATAAAATCTGATAAATAATGTTGAATAGGTTAAAAATGAACAAGCCACCCAAGAGGAAAATAAAAATAATCAACAATTCAGCATCTGCACCCAATGATGGTCGAGTGAATTGAGGAGGGTCATTGATGGCCAAATCATCTCCTGTGGGGGCATCAAGGTAACAATGAATGAACAACAGACAGGTGATTAATGTGTATGAGGACTTTCATGCATTACTAAATACAACAAATTTATTTTAAAAAAATTTTGAACGGGTAGTTAAGTGTGTTTTATATGTGAAATCACAAATTTTGCGATCAACAGTTTACAACTGTAATCAAATTTAGCAGGATTCTTTTTCTCCGTTTATTTTTTAAACTAAGAAGTGCTGCTGCTGAGTGATAAAATGCAGTTATTTTCTCCACTGGGCAAGTTTGTCTGAACACCAATTGGCATCACAATTGAACAAGAAAATCAGATACATTCATTTCTCATTTATACTTAAATAATGAATTTTTGCAGTGCAGCTGGGGTAATGTGCTCATTCTGCCGAGATGGCCTGTTTCCATGCCATAAACTGTTATATGTTAATATGTTATATATGTTATCTTTTTTGCTAATCTTTGTGAGGTTTTTCAGTTGGTTGTTTTTCCAGACTCTTTTGTGTAGTTTTCCAAAGGCGCTATTTGCCTTGGCGAGTCTGTTGTCTATCTCGTTGTCGATCCTTGCATCCGATGAAATGGTGCAGCCGAGATAGGTAAACTGGTAGACCGTTTTGAGTTTTACAGAGCCGTTGTCATACCCACACTCCTGTTCGGCTCTGAATCATGGGTCCTCTACCGGCATCACCTACGGCTCCTAGAACGCTTCCACCAGCGTTGTCTCCGCTCCATCCTCAACATTCATTGGAGCGACTTCATCACCAACATCGAAGTACTCGAGATGGCAGAGGCTGACAGCATCGAATCCACACTGCTGAAGATCCAACTGCGCTGAGTACGTCACGTCTCTAGAATGGAGGACCATCGCCTTCCCAAGATCGTGTTATATGGTGAGCTCTCCACTGGCCACCGAGACAGAGGTGCACCAAAGAAGAGGTACAAGGACTGCCTAAAGAAATCTCTTGGTGCCTGCCATATTGACCACCGCCAGTGGGCTGATATCGCCTCAAACCGCGCATCTTGGTGCCTCACAGTTCGGTGGGCAGCAACCTCCTTGGAAGAAGACCGCAGAGCCCACCTCACTGACAAAAGACAAAGGAGGAAAAATCCAACACCCAACCCCAACCAACCAATTTTCCCTTGCAACCACTGCAACCGTGTCTGCCTGTCCCGCATCGGACTTGTCAGCCACAAACGAGCCTGCAGCTGACGTGGACATTACCCCTCCTTAAATCTTCGTCAGCGAAGCCAAGCCAAAGATATATGTTATAAAATTTTTTTTAAAAATATACCCAACATACAAATGCAATGAAAAGCTTTTACAGCAAGATTTTAGTTCTCCATATATACTTTATTAATCAAAACCAATTTACATTGTTCAATGTCAAAAGGCTCATTCTTTCATTTTAAACACAAAGTGATGAACACAAAGAAGCCATAAACATAAACATGCCAATATCAAAATCTGACAAAGTTAAGAATTTGCCACTTGGTTTTTACAAAAAGTGAGAAACAAACTGATAAACAGAAACTTAAAAGGGAAATAAGATGCAAAGAAGGAGTATGAGAAAAGATGGAAAAAGCAAAAATTAATTGAAAAATATTCGAAAGGCCACTGAACAGGAAAAGACCCTAAGATAGAGGAGAAGTAGGCCATTCAGCCCATTGAGTCCACTCCACCATTCCATCATGACCTGATCCATTCTCCCAGTCAGCCCTATTCCCCTGCCTCCTCCCCATAACCTTGATACCCTGACTATTCATTACAAGTGGAGGTAATCAGATGCCAAAATGGGAACCACTTCCTTGGGTAGTGGGCATAGTTTGGATACTGAACGAATGTTTTAAATTTGTCATCACAACAGTAGGTGGTGCTGTAGCTCATTAAAATAGGATGTGGTTAAGACTTTAGCTGGAATTCAAAGAGATAATATTGTGGGCAAAGCAGACAAACTTAGAGCCTGGGTCAGTGCATGAAATTATAATGTTGTGTCCATTTCAGAGACTTAGCTGCAAGGGGGACAGGACTGGCAGCATAATGTTCCTGGGGTTCAATGTTTTAGACAGAAGAGAGAGGGAGGTAAATGAGGTGGAGGGTTTGCATTACTAATCTGATAGAGTATCATAACTACATTGAGAGAGGGCTCATCCATTGAAATAATATGGTTAGAGATCCAAAAGAAAAAAGATCACTAGGATAAGGTTATGCTGTATGTATCCTAATTGCTGTTAAGAGATCGAGGAATAGATATGTGGACAGGTTATGGAAGGGTGTAAAAGCCACAGGGTTGTCAGAGTGGCCAACTTTCTTTCTTTGGCTTGGCTTCGCGGACGAAGATTTATGGAGGGGTATGTCCACGTCTGCTGCAGGCTCGTTGGTGACTGACGAGTCCGATGCGGGACAGGCAGGCACGGTTGCAAGGGGAAATTGGTGGGTTGGGGTTGGGTGTTGGGTTTTTCCTCCTTTGTCTTTTGTCAGTGAGGTGGGCTCTGCGGTCTTCTTCAAAGGAGGTTGCTGCCCGCCGAACTGTGAGGCGCCAAGATGCACGGTTGGAGGCCTTTAATTTCCTCAATATTGACTAATGTCCTTAATGTCAGAAGTTTTGAGAAGGCTAAATTTGTTCAGTACATCCAGGATGATTTCTTGAAGCACATGCAGATAGACCAACAAGGGGCAACACTAAACCTTGAACTGGGAAATGAGCAAGGCCAGGTGCTTAGTTTCAGCAAGAGGACATTTTGGGAATAAAGAACATAATTCCTCAAATTTCAAGGTAGTTATGAATAAGGATAAGCTTGGGACTCATGATATTAGCAAATTAGGGGAAAGCAAATGATGACATTATTAGACAGGTGCAAGGGGGAGTTAATGGGGAGTAGCTATTATCAAGCAAGACTACACCTAGTATGTGGGAGTCTTTTAAGGACCAGCTAATGAGAGTTGAGGACAGGAATATTCCAGTGAGCAGGAAGAACAGGGATGGCAAGATGAGAGAACATTGGATGACAAGAGAGGTCATGAATCTTGTCAAAAAGAAATAGAAAGCATAAATATAAGAAATAGGAAGTTACAATCAGACAGGGCCTTGGAAGAGTTTCAGTGCTGTTGTGTTCTAAGGTTCTATGATTACAGTAAAATCTTGAAGCAGGGCAATAGGAAGGACCAAAAATAACATGCAATGTCCTTGGTGAGCAGGATTAAAGAGGAAAGGTAGCTGATATAATGTGCACAGGGGTTGGGGGTGGGGTGGGGGGAGGAATTAATCAGGGGACAGTGGTGTTTGGTGAACCAGGAAAGAGTGAAGGACAGGAGCAGTTGATGGGTGGGTGGCAGACAGAGGAATGAGGATAAAAGGAGGTCAGGTTGAAGATGAGTCATTCACTGTGGAGCAGAGAGATATGTAGAAACAAAGGATCTGATTATGATTATGAAGACCAAAAATAACATGCAATGTCCTTGGTGAGCAGGATTAAAGAGGAAAGGTAGCTGATATAATGTGCACAGGGGTTGGGGGTGGGGTGGGGGGAGGAATTAATCAGGGGACAGAGGTGTTTGGTGAACCAGGAAAGAGTGAAGGACAGGAGCAGTTGATGGGTGGGTGGCAGACAGAGGAATGAGGATAAAAGGAGGTCAGGTTGAAGATGAGTCATTCACTGTGGAGCAGAGAGATATGTAGAAACAAAGGATCTGATTATGAAGAGAGGGTGATAATAGTGGGATAATGAGAACTTTTGGAAGAGCTGTGGGAGAAGGACATAAAGGATCAGATGGACCTGGAGGGCAGGGTTGGGGGAGAAGGGGGAAGAATCCAAGGGGAATGTGAGTAAAAGAGCATGGAACAAGAGAGATAGAGATGAGAAAGGGTGAAGGGGGAAAATGAGGAAAGGAGTAGAATGGAAATAGCTAGAGAGAGAGAGAGAGAGAGAGAGAGAGAGAGGGAGAGAGAGAGAGAGAGAGAGAGAGAGAGACTTGTTACCTGAAATTAGAAAATTCAATATTCATACCATTGAACTGCAGAGTTTTTATTCACACAAAAAGTGGTAGGTGCCCGGAATGGGATGCCAGGAGTAGTGGTGGAAACAGATATAACTGTAGTGTTTTTACTACAATAGTAGTAGAGGCTTCTAGATAGTCACATGAACATGCAGGGAATAGAGGGATAGGATAAAATGTGCAAGCAGCAGAGTTTTAGTTCTGGTTTGGCATCATGTTTGACACAGGTAAGTGGATGTAGCTTAGAACACTACAGCATGGAAACAAGTACTTTGGTCCATGCAGTCTTGTGCCGAACTATTATTCTGCCTAGTTCCATTGACCTACACCCAGTCCTTAGCCCTCCATACTCCTTCTCCTCCATATATCTTGTGTCAAATTGAGCCCGCTTTCACCACTTCAGTGGAAGCTTGTCCACTCTCTCAACAATTTCTGTGTGATGAAGTTCCCTCTACTGTTCCTTTTAAACATCTCCCCTTTCATTCTTAACCCATGTCTTCCAGTTTTCATCTCACCTAATCTCATTGGAAAAAAAATCATGCTTACATATACTCCATGTATATTCCTCATAATTTTGCATACCTTCATCAAATTTCTTTCATTTTCCAATGTAATAAAGTCCTAACCTCTTTAACCTTTCCTTGTAACTCAGCTCCTCAACAATGGCAAAATCTTTGTAGATTCAGCACTCTTACAATTTTATCGCTATCTTTCCTGAAGTTAGGGACCAAATTGCATACAATGCTCAAAATATGGCCTCACCAATGTCTATACAACGTCACTAGTAACATCCCAATTCCTATCATCAATACCTTGATTTATGAAGGATTACATGCCCATAGCTCTCTTTACGACCCCATTAACCTGTCATGCTACCTTCAGGGAATTATGCATCTATGTTCACATATCCCTCTATTCTACCACACTCCTCAGTGCGCTATTACTAACCTACTTTGGTTAGTCCTCCCTTAGTGCAATGCCTCAAACTCGTCTGTATTAAATTCCATCTGCTGTTTTGCATCCCATTTTTCCATCTGGTCCAGATCCCACTCCAAGCTTTGAAGGTCTACCTTACTGTCCACTAATCTACAAATGTTTGTCATCTGCAAATTTGCTAATCTAATTTACTAAATGGTCATCCAGATCATTAATGTAATGAAAAACAATTACATAGCACTGATCCCCTAAGCACATCATTTCCCACAGCCTCAAATTAGAGAGACAATTATCTACTGCCACTCTCTGGCTTCTCCCTCAAAGTGAATATTTAATTCAATTTACTACCTCATCCTGAATACTGAGTGACTTGTCAAAGGCCCTCCATGTAGACAACATGTACAGCTTTACCTTCATCAACTTTTCTGTTACCCTCCTCTAAAAAAATCTAAAATTGTTCAAACTGACATATCAAGTACAAAGCCATGTTGCATATCCCTAATCTGACCCTATCTATCCAAATATTTCTATATCTGATCTCTTAGAATATTTCCAATAACTTACTCACTACTGATTTCAGGCTTTACCCTTCCCTGATGCACTTCAAGTATTTAAGTCAACTGCCCTTGCTGGGAAGAAGAAAGAGAGGAATTTCCAGAGACCTGGCCACAATCTTCCAAACTATAGATCCACAGTGGTGCATAAAAAAATGAAACAAGCCACATTCTACACCCTTATTCAAGAAAAGGGCATGGAGAAGGTCGAAGTAACAACAAACAGTTAAATTCAACCATGGTGTTGATGAAAGTTCCAGAAATAATAACCAGGATCAGAATTACCAATCATTGGACAAATTTAGACATACAGGATGGTAACAAGCTTGGTGAACTTTATAATATTAAATTCTGTGTATCATATGAGAATTGCTTGCAACCCGTGAATTTGGAGGACTGAGAAGAGAGATTGGACTGTGAACCAAAGAACTTTTCTGAACTTACACACACATTACATACACATGAGCTTAGAATTAGAAGGGGGTTAAGTTTGGTTAAGTAAATTAATAGTGATAAGTTAAAGTTTGATTCTATTTTCATGTTTAAAGATAATTAAAAGCAACTTTTATTTAAGTAACCATTTGTCTTGGTGAATATCTGTTGCTGCTAGATTTTGGGGTCCTCTGGGCTCGTAACAGTCTCATGTTGTAACCATTCTGTCATTTTATTTTGTGAAATGGTTCCTTTTTATGATTGTTACTGGCATTTTTTTTAATAGTTACACAAGTCAAATAATTTTTTGCTGTACTGATACATAATTAAAAACCATCTAACTCACCATCCAGTAGCTTGCCATGGTGCACGGCCATTCCAGCCACACGCCCAATGAACTTGAAGTAGGAAAGATGATCTTCATTACAAAGACCAGAATTTGGGTTGATCTGAAGCGTGTAATTATCTCTGTTTGAAAGGTATTTTAGAAATAGGTTAACTTTTAAATTACTGAAGAAAACAATTCATTACCTTGTTGGGGTGATTAGAACAAATGAAAAACAACAATGAACAAATTTGTAATTAAGTTCATGGTTCCAGTCAAAGCTACAGTGATATGAAGTGAAGATCTGAATGCTTCAGCTTTGGTTTGTTTTGGGCACAGAAGATAGAACAGTACAGCTCAGTACAGGGTCATCGTCCCACAATGTCTACACCAAACATGATGTCCACATTAAACTGAAACTCTATTGCTTCCACATGATTTATATCCCTTTATATTTGTGTGGCTATCTAGAAGCCTCTACTATTGGGTTTGCTTCCACCACTACTCCTGGCAGGCTATTCCAGGCAGCTGCCACTCTCTTTGTCAAAACACTTGCCCTGTGATCTTTAAAACTTTGAAAATCAAGAACTTTGAACATTGATCCAAGAATAATTCAAGCAAGTTCGGGCACTTAAAATATTTAATACCTTGTTTATAGAAGATTGAAAAGTGATTTCAATTTAAATGCAATTTATTTATTTATTGTTAAATTTAGTCACACAACATTCTTTCAGACCATTTCTGCCCATGAGTCCGTGCCACCCAATTTACACCCCATTTACCTACACCCTCGGTATGTTTTGAACAATGGGAGGAAACCGGAGCCCCCAGAGAAAACCCATGCAGACACGAGGAGAATGTACAAACTACTTGCAGACAGCGCGGGATTCGAACCCATGTCCGGTCCTGATTGCTGGTACTGTAAAGGTGTTGCACTAACCGCTACCCCAATAGGGAGAAATTACATTTTTTGGTGGAAACAAGAACAAGTTTGGGAGTTCAAAATGATGGCTTCTTCACATAAATGATAGAGAAATCTGAAAGAGAAGCCTAGACACTGGCACAGAGTAAGTTATATCACATGGAAACAGGCCTTTGATGCAACACGTCCATGGCAATCATGATACTTTGCCGAACTAGTCCCATCTGCCATTTCCCTTGAAACATACCCCTTCCATATACTGTCCAAACATATATTTTGTTACAATCTGCACTTTGTATTTGTAACACTATGTCCTGCATTCTTGACTTATTGTAACACTATGACTTGCTTTTTTGTAATAATATTACACTATCCTCTGTACTCAACTGTAAGTTACACATAAAACAAAGCTTATCATGGTATCTTGCTAAATGTGACAAGAAACAATTGAATTGAATTGTACCCACATGAACCACTTCCTCTGGCAGCTCATTCCATATACCTTCTACCCTCTATGTGAAACCTTGCCCTTCAGGTCTTCTTTGAACATTTAACCCTATGCCCTCAAGTTTTAGACTACCCTACCCTGGGAAGAAGACTGTGACCACTGACATGATTGATAATGTTCATGACTTTATAGCCTCCTTCGCTCTAGGGAAAACAATCCCAGCCTATCTGGTCTCTTCTTGCAATTCAAGTCCTCCAGTCCCAGTAACATAATTGTGAGTCTTTTCTTCATCCTGCCTTGTTTCACCATATTCTTTTTTTCTTGTACGGAGATCAGAACTGCATGGAACATGCTGTCCCAGCTCTTGTACTCAATCTTAATGAGTTGCTATTTTCAGAGAACAATCTACATTTACTGTGTGGGTCCTGCCTGGTTTAACTTCAAAAAATGCATCTTTTTTCACTTGTCCAAGTTAAATTCCATCATCCATTCCTTTATCTACATTTCCATTTCATCTTGTTCCTGCTATAGCTTCAGACAACCTTCCTAACTGTCCACTTTACCAGCTTTCTCAACCTTTAATTTGGCTATGGCCCCCTTAGATGTCTGTCCAAATTACGGGACCCTTTCCCTGTGAAGCATTAGTTTAGTCGATTTCTTCTGTACCTCTTTTATCAACTACATAAAAGAGAAAATAATTTTATGATTTCAGTCCATGGCCCCCTTAAATGGCCATATGGCCCATTGAGAATGGCTGGACTATCCCATCAACTTTGGGGTCATCATGCCACCTACATTCTCATCCAAATCATTAATATATATGACAAACAAAAGTGGGCGCAGCACCAGTCACTGAAGAGCACCACAGGTCACAGGCCTCTATTCTTAAAAAAAACAATGCTACCCTACCACCCTCTGACTCCTTCCACCACCAATTCTCTTATCATTTGGCTAATTTACCCCAGATTCCATGAAATCTCATCTTCTGGACCAGCCTCCCAAGCAAGACCCTGGCAAAACATTGCTAAGGTCCAGGTGGATGATGACTATTGCCCTTCTCTGAACAATCTTCTTGCTTACCACTTCAAAATATTTGATCAACTTTGTGAGATATGATTCACCACATACAAAGCCATGTTTGCTATCCTTAATCGCTCCTTGTTTTTCCAAATCAGATATATCCTCATTCTCAGAATCCCCTTTGATTACTTTCCTACCACTGATGTTAAGCTCACCAGCCTGCAGTATCTAAGCTTGTCCTTCCAACCCTTTAAATAAAGCCACAACATTACCTACTCTCCAATCTCCCATTACACCATCATGGTTACAAAAGATTTTTAAAAATCTCTGCCAGAGCCCAAGCAATGTTTTCCCTTGCTTCAAATTATGATCATTTGTCCAAATGTGATCTCCCACTGATATTTCTGCCATTTGTCCAGTCTCATTTCCCAATAGGAAGTCAAGTTTTGCCCTCTCTGGTAGGGCTATTTACACATTGCTCAAGAAGACTTTCCAGGACACATTGCCTCATCTAATCCTGTAGCACTGTGGAAATCACAGTCAATACCAGGGAAGCTAAAAAATAACCTAATGGCACAATCCTACAACTTCTACACCTATCTGCGATCTCCCATAATATTTTCTTCTCCAATTCCTGTTGGCGATTGAGCTCTGTTCACTTTTCGTGTTCTAAATGGGCACTAGTTTTTAAAGGTCACCAAACCAAAAAAAAAACCAAATCCGGACCCTGTTGATTTCAGAAATCATTTGCCTGGCTTTTTATGACTGGTAAGAGTCCCATTTCTGGATTCATGTACAGCAGCAGCTTGTGAAGTTTATAGTTATTATATCAATCACACCGTTTAAAAAAAATGCTTTCATCAGAGTTTTTGCTGTCCATGGATATGAAAGAAAAGGAGAACAGGGAAATCGTTCAACAATGGTGGTGCAGTAGGGTCTAAAATGGTTGAATTACACCTTTGATCTAGAGATTGCAACTGTGACACCTAACTGTGCAGTCTGCAGTTTGGTAGCACTTGTAAGTCAACAAACCTGGAGTCTGACACATAAAGCAATGCTTTAATGGGGCTTCATGAGTAGTTCTAGATTTCTTGCATTATTTGCCTTTTTTATGATAAGCAACAAAAGTTACATGTTATGACTTAATAATTCCGTTTCTGTTAGTATATAAGGAAGATACATTGTGCATGTTGATATCATCAGACTTATGAAATTCATTAGGGGAAATGACATCAGCACCAAGGCAACAGGAAGAGTCCCATCCAACTTCTGGTAACAGACATGGGAGCAAACATTTCAAAATGTATAAAATGCTGCTTATGTACAATTGGAACATCAGATAGGACACATAGCTTTGTTCTGATCCAAACTCTAGACCTGTCATTCTTAAAAAGCTGTTTTTTTTCCAAAAAAAATGACTACATGATAGAAGCAGATTCTGGCCATTGAAATGAGTGCCGCCCCAATTAACCGACAACCCTGTATATTTTGGAGCGTGAGAGGAAACAACAGCACCCAAGGAAAAATCACACAGGTCACAGGGAGAACATACAAACTCCTTACATACAATGCCAGGTTCAAACTGTGATAGTGTTGTGCTTAACCGTTAAGCTAACTGTCCCACCCTGCCTGCTAAATCTAGTTTATTTGAAAATTAAAAATCTAAACTTTAGAAATTTGTTACCAAGGACATTCAGATGACATACCCAAGGCAGGTAAATGGACTAGTGGCACAGACCATTTCAACATTTAAATGAACAGCAATTTGGGCTTGATGATTGTCTGTTCCTATAAATTCCAATACTTCATCTACTCATAGATGTATTTTCTTTATTTTGAATAAATAGCAGCATATTTTACTATAGCTAAAAAAAAGTCATTCCATACTTACGTGGCTGAATACTCAAAAAGTCCATAGTATGGATTGAACATTTCCTTGGATAAAAGAAAGAACCACTCTCTTGCAACACCTCCATAATCAAGTCCTTTCTCTGACTCAAATTCTATCCAAAGTCGAGCCTTCAACACATCGGGTCGTTTTAAAGACATGATTCGTCTATAAGATTCCTCTAGAATGTTGCCTCTATGCAATTTCATTTCAAATCTATTGGGTATATCAGCCTGGAATAAATAGAACCAAAAATGAACAATGGAGCTGCGTTATCCAGAATGAATGTTTCACTTTCATTTTAAAAAATTCCAAAAGCTTAACCTGCAAAAATTCATACTTCCTTGCTACAGAAATAAACCAATACAAATGCATGTGATGAGCTTATGAGTCTGAGAAAAAGCTACCATGACCAGATATATTCCCAAACAATTTCAGTAGAGAATGTTTCTGCACACTACAAAGCATCAGGTAAAGCTCACAGGAACTCACAAATCATATTCATCTTGTATCTCATGATGATATCAGGTCATGTTAAAATCCATTTGTGTTTTTCTGTCTCTTCATTCAATTCAAGGATCAGAAGAGATCATTGAAAACATATTCAAAAATTACTGATCTTGAACAATTTTGTCCACAAATAGCAGTCTCATAAAATAGACTAAAATGTTCAGATGACTCCTGTGATGTAAGCCTAGGATGCGTGTAAACAAAAGCAAGGGAGGGAGAAAATAAACTCAACAAATTAAAATTGGAGGATGGACTTTGAAAAGGAGATAAAGTTTCAAACCTGATAAACGTTTTTATGCAAAGCTCTATTATAAACTGTATGATTCATTAAATTCTGGCCATGTATGTCAGCAGATCATTATATCTCTATTGAGAAGCACACTCATACTGGAAAACAAAATGCAGGAAATTAATAATGTACCAGAGTGCAACATTTCCAAACTAATTCTCTTCTGCTTGCAAATCTACAACATTGGATGCACACTCCTTCAAACTAAGAGAAAAGAAAATTGTAGATGTTCCATCTTCACTTACAACTGGAAATGCTTGCAGCACCCAGGTAATGTCAGGCCAACTGGAGAAGTTGAATTTGTAGCACAAGCTGAAATATTAGATTAAAATTTCACTGTGTTCATACCAATGGAAAAACACCAAAAGGTTCCAAGATCCAAAAATTTCAAATTTTTCTTGCATGGGGTGAACTGAAATATCCAGCCATGAAATGAGATTTCAAGATTAAAACAGGTAAGTAAAAAAATACTAATCAGCAATTAGGTTTTAATTTAATTCTCCACGTGAAAGAGTGAACAGCTGATTTGTTGACCAAGAAGCTGGACAACTCATTAGTTAATTTACATATCTAACTTTTAAAAAAATGTGAAGAAAGGAAGATGGATGAAATCCTTTCACTCTTCACAAGAAGGCACACAAACACATTTGAAGAAGTCTGATTTGGCATGTCAATGAATATTCAATCCAACTTCCATAGATGTACTACAGCAAGTATACTGACCGGTTTGGTATTTGAAGTGCTCAGGAATGCAGAGGGCTGTGAAAGGTAGCAAATATGTCCAAGTCTATCACAGGCTCTGACCATGTATCCATTGAAGACATCCTGCCTCAAAAAGGCAGCCAAGATCATCAAGGATCCCTACCGTCCTGGTCATAACCTCTTCTTACTGTTACCTTTGGGTAAATTGTATAGAAGCTAGAAGATCAGCACTTCCAGGTTCAAGAACAGTTTCTTTTCAACAGCTATTAGTCTCTGAAATTCCCCTTGATTACATTAATCAAGGACTGCTCCAGCATCTCAAAAGGCCTGTCTGCACTAATGTCACTCCACTTTTTTCTTTCACTGTGATATAATTGTCAATTTTTGCAACAGTTAGAATTTTGCTGCAGGTGTACAATATACTGTCTATATGGGGGAGATCTCATTGAAATCTGCCGAATTCTGAAAGGCATGGAATGACTGGATGTTTCCCATGGTGGGGAGTCTGGGACGAGAGGGCACAGTGTGAGAATAGGTAAATGTCTCTTTAGTTCATTGGGTATATTAAAAGACAGAGGTAGGTAGGTTCATGGTTAGGAAGGAAATCAAGGGTTCTGAGGAGAAGGCAGAAGAATGGGATGGAAAAGGATAGTAAATTAGCTCTGACGGGCAGACTCGATGGGCTGAATGTCTTAATTCCGCTCCTATGTCTTCTGTTCTGACAATAAACTTATTATCATCATTAGGCCAATATCTACTGCAAGTCCACACCAAGACTGTATTTTTTGGCCTGACAAACAAAATGGAATTCTCCAAGTCCCTTTAACTACTCACAACAGAACATGCGGGGTACTTACAGGCTTCTTCAGTTTTTTCCGGAAATAATCATATTTCTGCTTGAATTCTCTGGAATATGGCACAGCCTGTGAATAAACACATTAAAACAATGATCCTTTAGTCAAAATGAGTCAACTGATATTGTAATATCCCAATGTCTCATGTTAGGCTTCAAAAGAAATGGATTGATCAATACATTTAAATTTTCTCCTCCAATTTCTACATCAGTGGTTTTCAAACATTTTCTTTCCCCTCACATACCATCTTAAGTAATCCCTCACTGATCACAGAGCACCTATGGCATAGGGATTACTGAAGGTAGAATGTGAGTGGAAAGAAAAAGTTTGAAACCACTCCTCTACATATACATAATTGAGTAGGATTTTCAACCTGCATTACCATCTGGTCTGCAAGACACTGCTTATCACTTTACTTCATCAAAATAAAATCAATTCAAAACCATAACAGGCTAAGCATCCACTGACGGAAGATATGCTCTCTGCCTCATTCATCAAATGTGACTGAATACAAGATTCAAGTTAGTCTACTGAGAAAAGGGATGAGCAAGCATTGGCTCACACACAGGCTGGTAAATTTCTTGGCCAGCACCAACCTTTCATCCTCACCCATTGAGGCTGTACATCACCACACAACAGTAGCTTGGGTAATGCAAATTCATAGAAAGTTTTGCTAGGATATGAGCAAAGTGAAAACCACAGAATGACATTGGGTAAAAAATTTAGATACATAGATGCCATCTAACCAAAGCCTTTGGTTATTCAATAATGCATCCGAATGAGTATCAAAACTTGCATTCAAAATTTTGAGTGCATCATTATAATTTTTTATTTTTCACACTATAAACCAAATTGACCAAGATACATACAGACATTTTTTTCTTGTATATATACAGTGTCATTTTCTTCCCCTTTTTCCCCCTCCCTTCCCTCCCTCCCTCACCCCCTTTCCCATTTATTTGAAGTTCAATCTATAAGATACATTAAACCCGTTAAACAATGTCGTCACTTAATAAAAATAAACAAGAAATTTTACTAAGTCAGTTCTTTTCGTTGTCTTCTCCTTCTGTCATTTTAGGTGGTGGAAGTCCATGGTAGGATTTCTCTATTGTATTTCATGTATGGCTCCCATATTTATTCGAATATTGTGATGTTATTTCTTAAATTGTATGTTAGTTTTTCTAATGAAATACATTTATTCATTTCTATGTACCATTGTTGTATTCTCAAGTTATCTTCTAATTTCCAGGTTGACATAATACATTTTTTTGCTACAGCTAGGGCTATCATAACAAATCTTTTTTGTGCTCTATCCAAATCGAGTCCAAATTCTTTATTTCTTATATTACTTAGGAGGAAGATCTCTGGGTTTTTTGGTATGTTGCTTTTTGTGATTTTGTTTAATATCTGGTTTAGATCTTCCCAAAATTTTTTCACTTTCTCACATGTCCAATTTGCATAAATTGTTGTTCCCGTTTCCTTTTTACAGCGAAAACATCTGTCTGATATTGTTGGGTCCCATTTATTTAACTTTTGAGGTGTGATGTATAGCCTGTGTATCCAGTTATATTGTATCATGCGTAACCTCGTGTTTATTGTATTTCTCATGGTTCCGGAGCATAGCTTTTCCCATGTTTCATTCTTTATCTTCATGTTTAGATCTTGTTCCCATTTTTGTTTAGGTTTACTGTTTGTTTCCTCATTCTCCTTTTATTGCAGTTTGATGTACATGTTTGTTACAAATTTTTAATTATCATTGTGTCTGTAATCACATATTCAAAATTGCTTCCTTCTGGAAACCTCAGACTGATTCCCAATTTGTCCTTCAAGTAGGTTTTCAGTTGGTGGTATGCAAACATTGTATCGTGAGTTATATTATATTTATCCTTCATTTTTTCAAAGGATAATAATTTATTTCCCAAAAAACAATTTTCTATTCTTTTGATCCCTTTTCTCTCCCATTCTCTAAAGGAAAGGTTATCTATTGTGAAAGGGATTCGTTGATTTTGCGTCAATATTAGTTTTGGTAATTGATAATTTGTTTTATTCCTTTCTACATGAATCTTCTTCCAAATGTTGAGCAGATGATGCAATACCGGTGAATTCCTACGTTGCACCAATTTTTCATCCCATTTATATAGTATATGTTCAGGTATCTTCTCCCCTATTTTATCTAGTTCTAATCTGGTCCAATCTGGTTTTTCCCTTGTTTGATAAAAATCTGATAGGTATCTTAATTGTGCGGCTCTATAATAATTCTTAAAGTTTGGTAGTTGCAAGCCTCCTTGTTTGTACCATTCTGTTAATTTATCTAGTGCTATCCTCGGTTTCCCCCCTTTCCACAAGAATTTCCTTATTATTTTTTTTAACTCCTTGAAGAATTTCTCTGTTAGGTGAATTGGTAATGACTGAAATAGGTATTGTATCCTTGGGAAAATGTTCATATTAATACAGTTTATCCTTCCTAGTGTTAGTGGTAAGTCTTTCCAATGCTCTAAGTCGTCTTGTATTTTTTTCATTAATGGATGATAATTTAGTTTATATAGATAGCCGAGATTTTTATTTAGTTGTATACCTAGGTATCGCATTGCTTGTGTTTGCCGTCTAAATGGTGATTCTTTCTTGAACTTTGTGAAATCCGCATTATTCATTGGCATTGCTTCACTTTTATTCCTTCAATTTCCTATGTAATTCTTTTATTGATATTTCTGGTTCTGTTAAGTATATTATAATGTCATCTGCAAATAGATTGATTTTATATTCCTTCTCTTTTATTTTTATCCCTCTTATTTTATTTTCTGTTCTTATCAGTTCTGCTAGTGGTTCGATAGCTAACGTGAACAGTGAGGGAGATAGTGGACATCCCTGCCTTGTTGATCTGCTTAAGTTAAATTGTTTTGATATATATCTATTTACTGTCACTTTCGCCAATGGCCCCTTATATAATGCTTTAATCCAATTAATATATTTCTCTGGTAGGCTGAATTTTTGTAGTACTTTGAATAAATAATTCCATTCTACTCTGTCAAAGGCCTTCTCTGCGTCTAAAGCAACCGCTACTGTTGGAGTTTTATTTCCTTCTACTGCATCAATTAAGTTAATAAATTTACAGATATTGTCCGTTGTTCGTCTTTTTTTAATAAATCCAGTTTGATCTAGATTTACTATTTTTGGTACATAGTCAGCCAATCTGTTTGCTAATAGTTTAGCTATTATCTTATAATCTGTGTTAAGTAGAGATATTGGTCTATATGACGCTGGTGCTAGTGGATCTTTCCCTGTCTTTGGTATTACTGTAATTATTGCTGTTTTGCATGAATCTGATATGTTTTGTGTTTATCAATCTGGTTGATTACTTCCAGGAGGGGAGGAATTAATAAGTCTTTAAATGTTTTATAGAATTCTATTGGGAATCCATCCTCTCCTGGTGTTTTATTATTTGGTAGTTTTTTTAATATCTCCTGTAATTCTTCTATTTTAAATGGTTTTATTAATTTATTTTGCTCCTCTTTGTAATTTCGGTAGTTCAATTTTAGTTAGAAATTCATCTATTTTGTCTTCTTTCCCTTCGTTTTCAGTTTGATTTCCTGAAGTTTTCATTGATCTCCGTTAGATTATATGTAATGTTTGTCCTTTTTCCTTAATGCCAATGCCATTCTTTTAGTTTGTTCTGTCTTAAGCTGCCACGCTAGAATTTTGTGCGTTTTTTCTCCTAGCTCATAATATTTCTGTTTTGTCTTCATTATGTTCTTCTCCACCTTGTATGTTTGTAGTGTTTCATATTTTATTTTTTTGTCTGCCAATTCTTTTCTTTTAGTTGTATCTTCCTTTATGCTAATTCTTTTTCTATATTTGTTATTTCTCTTTCCAACTGTTCTGTTTCCCGATTGCAGTCCTTCTTCATCTTAGTTACATAACTTATTATTTGCCCTCTGATGTACGCTTTCATTGTGTCCCATAGTATAAACTTATCTTTCACTGATTCCGTATTTATTTCAAAGTACATTTTAATTTGTCGTTCAATTAATTCTCTAAAATCCTGTCTTTTAAGTAGCATGGAGTTTAATCTCCATCTATACATTCTTGGTGGGATGTCCTCTAGCTCTATTGCCAATAACAGGGGTGAGTGGTCCGATAATAGTCTACCTTTATATTCTGTTTTCCTAACTCTCCCTTGAATGTGGGCTGATAACAGGAATAGGTCTATCCTTGAGTATGTTTTATGTCTACGCGAATAATATGAATATTCCTTTTCCTTTGGGTGTTGTTTCCTCCATATATCCAAAAGTTGCATTTCTTGCATCGATTTAATTATAAATTTGGTTACTTTGTTCTTTCTGTTAGTTTTTTTCCCAGTTTTATCCATGTTTGAGTCCAAATTAAGGTTAAAATCCCCTCCTATTAGTATGTTCCCTTGCGTACCTGCTATCTTCAAAAAGATATCTTGCATAAATTTTTGATCTTCTTCATTAGGTGAGTATACATTGAGTAAATTCCAAAATTCTGAATATATCTGACATTTTATCATTACATATCTCCCTGCTGGATCTATTATTTCCTCTTCTATTTTGATTGGTACATTTTTATTGATTAATATAGCTACTCCTCTGACTTTTGAATTATATGATGCTGCTCCTATCCAATCTCTCTTTAATTTCTTGTGTTCCCCTTCAGTTAGATGTGTTTCTTGTACGAATGCTATATCAATTTTTTCCTTTTTCAGTAAATTTAACAGTTTCTTCCTTTTGATTTGGTTATGTATTCCATTAATATTTAAAGTCATATAGTTCAACATAGTCATTTCATACTTTGTTTATCTTTCCTTTCTGTTTTGTCATCACCACCTTCCCTTCTTATCCATTTCTGCTTTCTTTTTTTGAACACATTATAAGACAACATTTCTAAAACATAAAATATTTCCACTATTCTCCTATCTAAAATTCCTTTAACCCCAATAGTCCCTCCCCTTTCTGAGTTGCCCTCTGTCCCTTGTCAGGCAACCACATCTCCCCTCTCCATTTGGATTTGCAAATCCACTCGCAAGCGTCAACTGATTTCGCAGTGATTGTTATTCTTCCCCTCCCAGCCCCTCCCAGAAAAGATTTTAATCTTCATATATAACAAAGGTCACTCTCTTAATACCCTCCTTACTTCCTTTCTTCCCTTTCTTTCCCTTCTTAGTTCTTACTTATACTCTATTTAAGTATGATATAGTATAAGTATAGTATAAGTGTAAGTATATATAGTTTGTTGTCATTTTTGTTCTTGTTACATCTCTTCATCTCTCTGTCTGTTTTGTAGTTGTTCTGCAAATTTTTGTGCTTCTTCCGGATCCGAGAATAATTTGCTTTGCTGCCCCGGGATAACTATTTTAAGTACCGCTGGGTATTTTAACATAAATTTATAACCTTTTTTCCATAGGGTCGTTTTTGCTGCATTGAACTCCTTCCTCTTCTTCAGGAGTTCAAAACTTATACAAGTTCAAAACTTGTGTTCCAGTGGTTTTTTGTCTTCTCTTATTTTTTTCATTGCCTTCTCCAATATATTTTCTCTTGTTGTATATCTTAGGAATTTTACTAGAATGGATCTTGGTTTTTGTTGTGGTTGTGGTTTAGGGGCTAATGTTCTGTGTGCCCTTTCTATTTCCATTTCTTCCTGTAATTCTGGTCTTCCTAGGACCCTGGGGATCCATTCTTTTATAAATTCTTTCATATTTTTGCCTTCTTCATCTTCCTTAAGCCCCACTATCTTTATATTGTTTCTCCTATTATAGTTTTCCATTATATCTATCTTCTGAGCTAACAGCTCCTGTGTTTCTTTAACTTTTTTATCAGATTCTTCTAATTTCTTTTTTAAGTCATCTACTTCCATTTCTATGGCTGTTTCTCGTTCTTCCACCTTGTCTACTCTTTTTCCTATATCTGTCATGATCATTTTGAGCGCATCATTGACACAAAATGCATTTGAAGAATTTTTATTACTATTTAGATATCAAAAATAACCAAAAATATAACCTTACTAAACCTCTGTTTTTATACAGGACTATCATTGCCTGTAGAATGGGGAGAAGTATTGCGGGGGTGGGGAACTTTAAAAAAAATTGAGGAGTCAAATCTGAACTTTCCATCATTTTTAACATTTATACGTCATCATACTTTAGTGCAATTTCTCTCCAGCAACACACTTCAGTTGTTTGAACTATCCTTCATAATATAGCATCTCAATAAAGATTAGCATTTTGCATAACCCAGGGGTGGCCAACCTTTTATATTCCATGTGTCAATTTTTTCACGCACGAGTTCAGGTGCAAATACAACTCTTGTTCACCCATTCAATTCTTGTAAAAATACATAAATATGTGAATGAAGACTTATTTAGCATATGATATATTAATTTAATATAAAAACAAGATAAATATTACTTACCTCGCTAAAATCACTAAAAATAATTGCTAAGTTTTAGGTTTATTCTCAGTAAAAACCCATTTCTGGCTCCAAGCTACTTGAATTCCTGTTATAGCTTTTTTTCTACAAATTGGTTTTAGGTTAATACTCTTTGAATGAGTCGGCTTACTTTTTTATTATTATTATTATCATTTATTATTATCACCAATTCTAATCTTCCAATGCGCCACTTTTGGCTCATGCGCCATAGGTTGACCATCCCTGGCATAACCCAACAGCATTCAAACGCATGTTTTTCTTTGTGCAAAATGCCAGGAATCACTTCACTTTTGCACCAAGCATCAAAACCATTTTTAAGATATTTTAACTTATGAAAAGTAAATATTATTTTGAGTTTTGACCTTGTGTAAATCTAATTTTTCATCACAAACAAATTGTAAACATCTCTGCCGAACTAGGTAAAATCCCACCATAAAACATGCTATAATTAAACCTTAATGTTAAAACTCAGTATTGAGAAAAAGAAACATTTAATTCTCCAATATCTATAGGTTAGACTGGTGAAGGAACCAAGTGCACTTACTTTACCATTAAAGGATGCACCTTGCAAAGCATTCTAAAAATGTAGGTTTACCCAAAATAAATATTTAGCAGAAAAGAAGAATGGATAAGAGGAGAATGAGATGCAAGTTCATGGGTTGAAGATATAGGGACAAAATAATGGAATTGTTAACAGGCGAGAGCCAGGAATTTTTAACTATCCACTTACAGGACCGGTAATTGCTGGATTCTGCAGTCTTGGATCCTCCCATTGTGTGATTTTGGTATCTATGGGAAGAAAAAAAATTATTTCAATGATATTTAAATTAAGCTACTGCAACTGAAGTTGATATACTTATTGACCCATTTCAATTTGCCAACTGGCCAAACAGATCCATGGCAGATGCCATCTGCCCAACTCACCATTCAACTGCAGAACATCTGGACACTAAGGACTCCTACATTGGGCAACTGTTTATAAACTACAGCTCTGCCTTCAGTACAATGGTCCCCAGCATAATCATTCCCAAACTGCAGGATCTAGGCCTCAGCAACTAGAACCTTGACTTCCAGTACAGAAAACTGCAATTAGTTAAGATGGGCAACATTTATTCCAAGACCACACTCAACACCAGTGCTCAAGGATAGGTACTCAGCCTCCCTACTATATTCCTTCTACACCCACGACTGATCATCTGAATTATATTCTATCTCCATCTTCAAAATAACCAATGGCACCACAGTAATGGAACAAGGATACCTTACTGCAGCTGTACAGGGCCTTGGTGAGACCCCACCTGGAGTATTGTGTGCAGTTTTGGTCACCTTATCTAAGGAAGGATGTTCTTGCAATGGAGGGCGTGCAGAGGCGATTCACCAGGCTGATACCTGGAATGGCAGGAATGACTTATGAGGAAAGATTGCGCAAATTGGGATTGTACTCCCTGGAGTTTAGAAGATTGAGAGGGGATCTCATAGAGACATATAAAATTCTGGCAGGACTGGACAGAATGGATGCAGATGGGATGTTTCCAATGATGGGAAAATCCAGAACCCGGGGCCATGGTTTGAGGATAATAGGCAAACCATTTAGGACCAAGATGAGGAGGAATTTCTATACCCAGAGGGTGGTGAATCTGTGGAATTCATTGCCACAGAGGGCAGTAGAGGTAGGTTCATTAAATATATTTAAGAGGGAATTAGATATATTTCTTCAGTATAAGGGTATTAAAAGTTACGGAGAGAAGGCGGGGACGGGGTACTGAACTTTAAGATCAGCCATGATCTCGTTGAATGGCGGAGCGGGCTCGAAAGGTCGAATGGCCTACTCCTGCTCCTATCTTCTATGTTTCTATGAAACAAATAGCAATGAGACGGGATACAAGAGATTGAAACTCCAGTGGCATGGTGCCAAGATAACAGCCTTCCTCTCAGTGCCATAAGATGGATCAGATGATCATAAACTACAGGAGAGGGGACAGGATTCACATTAATTGCCCCAAAGTTGAAAGAGCTTATAGATTCAAGTTCTTTTTAAAAAAAAATCTCCAATGACCTGACATGGATGCGAGAGTCAAGAAAATGGACAAGTTACTCAGTAGACTAAGAAAGTCTGGCATGTCTCCTTTGTCCCTCAACAAGCTCAACAGATGTACCATTGGAAGCATACATAATGGATGTGCTCTACACGCTCAGTTTGCATGACTGATTCTCACTTCTTGGTAACTTCCAATAGATTTTATTGTATAAAAATTTTATTTTCTTGGCATTCTCCAGTTTTTCTTTATTTTTTCCCTTTTATTTTTTTTCCATTGGGGTGGGAGATAGGGAGGGTGGGCTGGGGGTGGGGTGATATATACCACATGTAAAATTTCTTTTGAAATAATTTAGAATTGAATATAATGTAACTATTATTGTGGTTTGAATAATTATAAATAAAATATTTTTTAAAAGACACTACAGAAGATAGTGAATGCAGCTGGGAACTTTTAATGAAAACTTCCCTCCCCTCAATGAATTCTCACTGATATCTCGTGTTGCTTGGGAAAGGCAGCCAACATGCTGAAAGATGCATCCCTTCTCCCTCCTCCCACAGGAAGAAGGCTTCAGAGTATGAAAGCACGCACTGACATCCTTAAAGACAGTTACTTCCTTGCAGCCATCAGGTTTCCGGAACAAACCTGATAAAACACTAGGTGCTAACTGATGTTCCTTTTCATTATACTCTGGAAATTAGGTTAGAGATAAACTTTCAGTCTGTTCGCTGAAGAAACTTTCTCACTGTATTAGATATTTTTGTGACAAATAAAATTAAACTTATTTTGCATCATTGTTTACATGCTGTTTATTTAGCAATCTGAAAAACAAACCCAAAAGATTCAAGAACCATTTGAGCTAGATCCCATCTCATCAACTACATTTTCAAATGATTACTTAAGACATGAAATACACAATATGATTGCATTGATATTCTAATTAACATATTAAAATAACAAAATTCATTTGATTTTTTTTCATTCATTCTTGATACAATGATATTTACTTAAACAAGCTATGCTTCAAAATTCTTAACTGTTGATGGTTGAAATAAAACCAAAAAGCAGATCCACCACCTCAAGGGCAACCAGGAATATGAAATAAATGCCCATGGTGCCCAAATCCAAAGAATTAAAAATTATGCAAAACATAGGTAATTTTAACCAACTCATCTGACCTTGCAAAGTCTTATTTGTTCAGCCAGCTCTACATTATGCCATGAGAATTAACAACCATCGTAATCAAAGAGCTCTGCAGTACTTCATTTGAATATGACTGACTTGGGACTAAGTGCTCAAGAAAACTTGATGAGTCCCTGAATCTCAAACCACAGCTCTTCAAATCAAGGGTAAAGTTCCTTGAGCTGCAGGCAATGTCAAAATGAGCACTGTGTCATTTCCGTCAGCCCCCACATATTATGATTGCAATGTATTACCTGCCTTGCCTAATTTATTTCTTTAAATTGTGACTGAGTATATAAAGGTGCTTGGGAGATAAATTGGGAGGTTTGTTAGAGCAGGTCACACACAAACAATTTAAAATACAGAATTTTTGCAGGAGTTTTGCAGAGTGCTCACAGATTCATGATGGACCTGCTGTTTCAAGAGGCAACAATGTAGCAACGTGCCAGGCAGCTTTGTCTGAAAAAGTATGTGATCTTTGGAGGCAGAACAGCTTTGCTCTCATGAGAGAGAGAAGAGACACAGATTTCGGTTCTAGAGGGACAAGCTGCTAAGCTTTGGAAGACGGCCTGGTCAAAGGAGAGGACTGGCTCTCTGGTGTTTCCCTTGGAATAGGGGAAACAGAAAGGAACTCTGTGATGACCTGAAAGAAAACAGTCATCATTTGGAGAACCCTGAAAGGGGGCAAGTTTCGTCAGCAAGACACTGGAGTGGCTGTCCTGGAACGAGAAAATTCTCTCTCTCTCTTTGAAAGCCAACAAGAACCCTCCTGAGTGGTAACCATTTACCTGTTAAGCACCAAAGCCTGGTGAACTTTATTAATGCTAACTTCTGTACACAGTGCAAGAATTGCCTGCAACCATTGAGATTGAACTGTGAACCAAAGAACTTTTCTAAACTTATATAGGTACACGATCCTTTATCCGGAACCCTTGTTCTAAATTTTGGAATTTTCTGGATGTCGGAAAGCCCACCCGAATTGTGCTGCTGTATCCACTCCCACCCCCTTCCAGTTGCCCAGTCGCCTCCCCCGACCACCGGTCCCTTGGCCACCTCCCCCAACCGCGGTCCCTCGATTGCCCGGACGCCTCCCCCGATCACCGGTCCCTCGGCCGCCCGGACGCCACTCCTGACCGCCGGTCCCTCGGTCACCCAGACGCATCCCCCGTCCGCGATTCCTCGGCTGCCCAGCAGTCTCCCCCGGCCACCTCCCCTGACCGTCGGTCCCTCGGCCACTCGGATGTCTTCCTCGAGCACCGGTCTCTCAGCTGTCTCCCCCAGCTGTGGTCCCTTGGCCACCTGGTCACCTCCCCCGACCACGGTTCCTCGGCTGCCCGGACGCCTCCTCCGACCACGGTTCCTCAGCCACCCAGATGCCTCCCCTGACCACTGGTCCCTCGGCTGCCCAGCAGTCTCCCCTGACCGTCAGTCGCTTGGCCGCCTGACAGTCTCCCCCGACTGCCGGTCCCTTGGACACCCGGCAGTCTCCCCCGGCCGCCTCCCCTGACCGCCGGTTCCTTGGCCGCTCAGATGTCTTCCTCGACCGTCGGTCCCTCGGCTGTTTCCCCCAGCTGTGGTCCCTTGGCCGCCCGGCAGACTCCCCCGACCATCAGTCGCTCAGCCGCCTTGCAGTCTCCTCCAGCTGCTTCCCCCGACCGCCACCCGGACATCTCCCCCGACCGCCAGTCCCTCAGCTGTCTCCCCCAGCCGTGGTCCCCCGACCGCTGGTCCCTCGGCCGCCTCCCCTGACTGCCAGTCCCTCGGCTGCCTCCCCAACCGCCAGTCCCCACTTGCCGGATTTTGGAGCTTTCCGGATTTTAGATGTCCGGATAAAGGAGCGTGAACCTGTATACACATCACACGCACGTGCACTTAGAATTAGAGGGAGGTTAAGTAGGTCAATAGAGATAAGTTAAAGTTTGATTCTGTTTTCATATTCGAAGACAATTAAAAGGAACTTTTGTTTAAGTAACTCGTTGTACTGGTGCCTATTTAATGCTGCTGGGTTTTGGGATCGTCTGGACTCGTCACAAATTAATGTATTAAGAATCAATCAGAATGTATTGTCATGAACAAGTCATGAAATTCAGTGTTTTGTGGCAGCATCATACTGCAAATATATATATTATAATCATCTTACAACATTATTATAAAAAATAAAATAACAATAATTGTGCATGAAAAGTAAGGCAGTGTCTATGGTTCATTGATTATGTCTATGGTTCATGGAATCTGATGGCTGCAGGGAAGAAGCTGTCCTGTGCCATTGAGTGCTTGTCTTTAGGTTCCTGTACATTTTCCCTGATCGTCACAGAGTGAAGAGAGCATGGCCGGGGTGGTAGAGGTCTTTGAGTATTGAGGGTGCTTTTTTAAGACACTGCCTCATGCAGATGTCCTCGATGGAGTGAAATCGCAGGCTGAGTTAACAAACCTCTGGAGTTTATTCTTGTCCTAAGTGTTGGCACCTCCATACCAGGCAGTGATGCAATCAGCTAGAATGGTCTCCACGGTGCACCTGTAGAAGTTTATGAGAGTCTTTGGTGACATACTGAACCTCGTCAGACACCACACAAAGTGTAGCCACTGGTGAGCCTTCTTTGTGATTGCATCAACGTGGAGGCTCCAGGACAGATCTTCAGAGAGGTTGACACCAAGGAATTCTATAATTATAAAACTATATCTTTACCCTACCTCACTGAACTACCTTTTTCAAAAGTTCACATTCCAGAAACTTTGCATTTGGTGAACAGTGCTTGCTGTACAAAACTGTATTTATCTATGTCATTTAAAATCCAAAAATATATTTTTTTGCTTCTAATTCGATATATTCTCTTCAGTAGGCGTCAGTTAATGTTTTAGTTGTTTACAAATGCATTTAATTAAAAAAAAGACCTACAGCATGGTGACAGGCCCACATGCCCATACCACCAAATATCCCAATTAACCTACCATTCCTGTTGGTTTTGAAGGGTGGGAGGCAACTGGAGTACCTGGAATAATTGCATGCAGACATAGGGAGAATGTACAAAGTCCTTACAGAGAGGCAGAAAATAGAACCTGAGTCACTGGAGCAGTAAAATCATTGCATTAACCGCTACACTAACAGTGTCACCCGAAAATAATCCGATTTGTTTAATTCCATGCATGGAAAACATGAAATTAGGAGAATATATGAACTAAAAATCCATGTTTTTGATATGAAATACCCACCGGAATCACCAGTCTACAATCCATGAACCTAGTTCACCGTTCAGAGATAACATCTGCGTACAATGTGAGTGAGACCATATTTCCATTTACCCTTCAGGTTTTTCCTATCCCGCTTTGACACAATACCCCAAATCCGGATTTCTTTGAACATGACTTCAAGACTTTTGCAAGTTATTTAATGATAATTTTTGAAGCTTGAACAGGTTAGATTAAGCAAAATATGGAAATGCAAATATGGAAGAGGAATTTAAATTCAACAAACTGGGGTGGATAAGAAGATTGCTTCTAATTAAGACAACAAATATAAATTAACCAATCAATTTCAGGTTTTTGTATCGTTGCTCATTTGCTTTCTAAGATGGCACGTGCAATCATTTTAATTCACAGTAAAACATGAATATTACTCAGCCCCATCAATGGTGATGGTAAATGGGATCGGTAGAAATAGTTACTTGAAGGTTGGCTTGGAAATGATGGGCCAAGTGGCCTGCTTCTGAGCTATAGGACTCTATAACTTTATTCAGTCTTACTCACTGTGATCTATGAAGAATGACCTTCCATCCAAATGGATTCTCTCCTCCCAGCCAGCCTGCGTAGACATAAAGGGAAATATTTCTTTTCAGACAAAAGAATCAGATGCGTGTTCTAGAATAGGTAGTTATGAGAAAGTAGCGTCTCATGGCCCTTTCAAGTTCCTCGACACATTCTTGCTGTATTTTATAGAGTGCAGGGATTGGATATAGTGCAGAGAATAAAATCATGAGAGACGCAGCATCTATACACAAATATGCAACACCGATATAAAAAGGGAAACTGTAGCGGCGGCTACTCTGCTCCTGCAATAACACACACAACCAGGCGGGTTGCGCTCAGTGAGCAGACTAGTTTATTGCAGGCTGCTGGGCTGTATATATACTCCCAGCCCGGACCTGGCTGAGAACCGCGCTGGAGGGAGCTGATGTCACCCGGGCGTCACGTGGTCCCCAAGCATGGGCTTCTGAGCCCCGTGCTGGGAGGAAGGGAAAACCCCCAACGGCGCCATTTTGACTGGCTGCCCAGCCACGTGGCTTACAAGCAGGGCCGGTTCGCCTGCCCCAAGGCCACAGCATCCACTCCAGGCCTCTGCTTCTTCCACCAGCGCTGGGGAGCCAAGGCTAGGAAGTGTCGTCAGCCTTGCTCGTTCCAGGGAAACGACCAGGCTGGCCGCTGTTAATGGCTGCAGCGACTGGCCAAGTACATAGCCTCCTCTACCTGCAGGACTCAGTCAGTGGCCGGCGGTTCCTCGTTGACACTGGAGCCCAGATCAGCGTCATCCAGGCAATGGCTGTCGAGTCCAGGAACCGACCTCGTGGACCTCCCATCCGTGCAGCCAACGCATCAGAAATCCGGACGTATGGAGACAAGATAGTCCATTTCTAGATTGGCCAATGAAATTTTGCATGGAGGTTCACCGTCTCATCCCTCCCGTCTGCCATCCTGGGTGCAGACTTCCTCCTCGCACACTGGCCTCTGGTGGACATTCGAGGTAGGCGCCTGGTGGATGCCCATTCCTTCCAGGCCGTTCGCCTCGACGCCTCCCACTCGGAGCAACCACAGATGGCCACGATCAGCATGCCCAGGGACGAGTTCCAGCGAATCCTGGACGAGTTTCCGACTCTCCTCAAGCCACAGTTCTCTGCTGCCTCGCCACGCCTCGGGGTGTTCCACCACATCCCCACCCAGGGCCCACTGGTTCACACCAAGGCATGCAGGCTCCCGCCTGACAAGTTCCATGTGGCGAAGGAGGAGTTTTCGCACCTGTTGGAACTGGGGATCATTCGGCGGTCCGACAGCCCGTGGGCTTCGCCGCTCCACCTGGTCCCGAAAGACTCCGGCGGTTGGCGTCCCTGCGAAGACTATCGATGACACAATGAGGCAACAGTTCCTGACCGTTACCCCATCCCTCACATTCAAGATTTTACGGCCAACCTGCACAGTGCGAGGGTTTTCCAAAGTTGACCTGGTGCGCAGATATCACCAGATCCTGGTGCACCCTGAGGATATACCCAAGATGGCCATCATCACCCCCTTTGGTTGTTTGAATTCCTGTGCATGCCATTCAGGCTCATGAATGCCACTCAGATCTTCCAGCGCCTCATGGACTCTGTGGGCAGGGACTTGGATTTCGTCTTTATTTATTTGGACAATAACCTCGTCGCCAGCAAGGACCGGGCGCCACACAAGGCCCACCTACGCGCCCTTTTCTCACGGCTGTCCGACTTCGGCCTTACCATCAACCTGGCCAAGTGCCAGTTCGGGAACGAGTCCATGCAGTTCCTGGGCCATACCATCATGGCCGAAGGAGCCACGCCCGCCACTGCGAAGGTTGCCACTATTAGGGAGTTCCCAAGTCCGGACAGCCTCAAGGGGCTGGAGGTGTTCACAGGTATGGTCAACTTTTACAACCGCTTCATCCTGGAAGCTGCGCGCATCATGCAGCCGCTATTCGCCCTCATCACAGCCAAGCACAAAATGCTCGCTTGTAACCCAGAAGCCTGCACCGATTTCAAGGCCACCAAGGACGCCCTTGCGAAGGCGTCATGCTCGCCCACCCGCACATATGGCACTCACTGTGAATGCCTCTGCCACAGCCATCGGTGTCGTCCTGGAGCAGCAGGAGAATGGACACTGGAAGCCGCTGGCATTCTTCAGCCGCCTGTACTGCCCGCCGGAATGCAAGTATAGTGCCTTCGATAGCGAGTTACTGGGCATGTACCTGGCGGTGCAGCATTTCCCTTATTTTTTGGAGGGGAGGACTTTTACCATCTTCACCAACCACAAACCCCTCGCTCAGGCGCTCATGATGGCAAAGGATCCCTGGTCGGCCCGCCAGCAGCGACACTTCTCCTTCGTGTTGGAATTTACCACCGACATACGGTACAAGGCGGGGAAGAACAATGTGGTTGCCGATGCACTCTCACAACTGACCATCTGCACGCTGACGCCCGGCCTCGACTGACCAGCTCACTCGAGACTAGAAGTCTGATGAGGAGACGAGGCCCTGTAAGACTGCCATCACGGGCTGGGGTTCCGAGACCTCCTGACTCCGAGCGGCGAAGGCACCATCCTGTGCGATATCTCCATGGGCACCCCACGACCAGTGGTTCCCCAGCAGTGGCGCAGGCTGGTCTTCCGTCACGTCCACGACCTTTCACATCCGTCCATCAGGTCCACGGTCTGGATGGTGGCGGAATGGTTCATACGGCATGGGCTGTGGAAGCAGATTGCGGGCTGGGCCAGAACATGCACCCATTGCCAGATGTCCAAGGTGCACAGGCACACCAGGGTGCCCGTACAGGAGTTCGAGCACATCTGGGAATGGTTCAGCCACATACACGTGGACATCATCGGGCCCTTACCCATTTCCCGGGGCAACAGTTACCTGTTTACGATGGTGGACTGCACCACTCGCTGGCCCGAGGCGATCCCAATGCCAGATCACTCCACCGACTTCTGCTCCCGAGCACTGTTGCATGGTTGGGTCGCCCGGTTCGGCGTCTAGGGTCACCTCACCAGTGATCAGGGCACCCAGTTCACATTTGCGCTCTGGGCATAGCTCGCCAACAGGTTGGGGATCCAGCTACACCGCACCATGGCCTACAAACCAGCAGGCCGATGGACTGGTCAAACGTCTGCCCCCCCCCACCTTAAGTCGGCACTCATGGCCCGCTTCACCGGTCCCGACTGGGCAGACGAACTGCCTTGGGTGCTCCTGGGCATCCGCCCCACTCCCAAGGAAGATCTGCAGGCGTCATCAGCTGAGCTGGTCTACGGTGCGCTGCTGGCACTATCTGGTGAGTTCATCAACGCATCTCACAATCCCCAGCGGTCGCTGCACGAAGTACTTCCTCACCTCAGGGCATGCTTGGACTCATTCGAACACCCACTGCCACCTAGGCATGGCACCCATCTGTCTCACGTTCCCGGTGAATTGCTTTCCGCGGAGTACATTTTCGTTCGGCGGGGCCTGACCGTGGCACCTCTGCAGCGACCATATGAGGGGCCATACAGCATTCCGGCTCTACATTCACGCTGGACATTGGCGGCAGGTGGGAGCTGTTTACCATGGATAGGCTGAAGCCAGCGCACTTCGATCCCACCGAGCCCGTGGTCGTAGCTCAGCCCAAGAAGCGAGGCCACCTGGCGAAAAAGGACATTGGCGCCGGTTCTGGGGGGGGGGGGGTGGGCTAGGCAGGCGAACCGGCCCCGCTTGTAAGCCACGCGGCGGGGCAGCCGGCCAAAATGGTGCCATCTGGGGTTTTCCCTTCCTCCCAGCACGGCGCTCAGAAGCCCGCGCTGGGGGACCACGTCAGTGCCCTCCAGCGCAGTTCTCAGCCAGGTCTGGGCTGGGAGTTTAAGTGGAGCCCAGCAGCCTGAAATAAACTAGTCTACTCACTGAGCTCAACCCGTCTAGTTGTGTGTGTTCTTTCAGGAGAGGTGTAGTTGCCGCTACAGTGTTACACTTTGCTACCCGAATTAGAAACATTGCAGTTTTCTTTCATACAGTACCTATGCAGGTGATGAATGAATTGTGCATTAATGCACACTATGACTTTTAACTAGCTAAAAATTTGGATCATTGTGTTTTATGTTAGAAAAAAAAACATAAAATTTTAATTACAATTTAATTGTAGTACTTGGAATCAAATCCATCATGAGATGAATTCGCTGCATGCAATTTGAAAAAAGAAATATTGCACTTACAGGGAGAGGTCCAAGATCATTTGGATCCAATGATGCTTTTGGTCTTAAATGAACCGGATATTTCAGCCGTGGGTCCTCCTGTAAAATAAATCACTTTGAGAACCCCCTTGCAATGACGTTTTAAAGAAAGAGCTGGGAAATTGAGTCCTCTCTGGAAAAATAATGCTGAAAGGCTATGAAAGACGATGGAATCATTCACAATAGTAAAATGTATAATAGAAATGTGACACAAAGAAACCTGTTGGAACTAGCACTGCTAATTGACAACTGACAGCATTTCTTCTGGACTTGGATGGTACAAAATTTAAACACATCATTAAAAAAAGTTAAAGGTCCAATTATTACCCGTTCACTTAATTAGAGACCATGCTTTAGTTCCTTAAATACTCATTTGGTGGAATCCAAAAGCTAAAGCATATTATAAATTATAAAAATTGCAGGTTAATTGCAAATATTATTAGAATAAATAATATTAAATGTGTGGAAAAAGGCTCACCAATGCCTCCATCTTCCAAGAAGTCTGAGGAGATTTGGCATGCCTTTGAATACTCCATCAAACTTCCACAGGTGTGCTGTGAAAAGTATACTGACGGGTGGCATCACAGCCTGATAGGTTAATTCTAGTGCTCATATATGCTGAAGGTAGCAAACACAACAAAATTCATCACAGGCTCTGACCTCCCACCCACAGAAGATGTCTGCCTCAAGAAAGCAGCCAACATCTGCCTTGCTGCTACCACTGGGAAGAAGGTACAGAAGCCTGAAGCCCAGCACCTCTTCAGTTCATGAAATTTCATTCCAATGCCTCGAATCTCCCCTTGCTACACGAATCATGTACTCCACTGACACCACAAGAAGTCCTGTCTGCACTGTTATAACATAACTTTCATTTTTTCCATGATGGTAACTGAATATTATCTCTTTTTAATTTAATTTAATGTACACTAGTGTAGTCATTTTTATTTTTAAAAGTACCTGTTTGGTTGCAGCAAGTAAGAATTTTGGTGCATAGTACATTGTACTATGTATATGACAATAAACTCATTATTATCCACAACAGATCATTTGATAAAATCCCAACCCAAAATTGGAATAAATTACATCAATTAAGCCACCATTCTGCTTTGAATCAGATGATCTCTTAACTAACAAATGATTGATGTGCATCCCCTTTACTGTACCTGGACATTGCCACTAATGGAAAGTTCATCATGTGAGAATAAATGTGAATGATTGTCTGACAAATTTTACAAGGACTGGTTAATTGACTAACATTCGTCAATTCATGTTAGTATTCATGAGGAACTTGGTGAACTCTCAGTTTTCATCATCCAACATGAAAAATAAAGATGAGAGCATGCAACTATTACCCATGCTTAAGTTCAGGCAAGGCATTCCCATGCACAAACCAATGCTGACTATCCCTAAGTCAACTCCTTGCCTTTTCAAACACAGAGAGACCCTGGTTACTTGGAATTCCCTCCAATAGCCCACTCACCACTGATGTTAGGCTCACTGGCCTCTACATCCCTGGCTGTCCTTGCAGTCCTTTTTAATTAAAAACACAACATTAGCCACCCTCCAATCTTTTGGTCCCTCACCAGTTGCTATGGAAGATACACATTTCTTCCAGGGTCCTAGCTATTTCTTTCCATGCTTTGACAAGTGTCCTCAGATACACACAGGCCCCAAGGATTTATCCATTTGTATGTGCCTCAAGGCTGCCGATAATATCAATATATTTCAGGACATTGTTCTCCTCTGCCTTCCCTAGCTATTGTGGCTTTCTCAACATTAAATACAGATAATAAATATGAATTTAAGACCATGCCCATTCCCCTTGACTCCACACATGGACAACCATATTGATTTTAAAGTAGATCTATCCTTTCCCTTTTACTTTCTAGGGATTCTTCTTTACCTTAGCTGCTGTGATTTTGTTCTTAAGTGTACTCCTACAAGTTGCCTGGATGAGAGATCTTGAGATATCAGGAGGGGTTGGTCAGGATGAGTTTTTATTCCTTATGGAGGTTTAAAAATAAATCACATGGGAATAAATAAAGTGAATTATCACAATTTATTTCCCAGGATAGACAATTCTACAACTTGAGGGCACTGGTTGAAGGTGAAGGGGAAAGGTTTAAGGGGGACCTGACGGGCAACATTTTCCTCTTGGATAGTCGTTTGTATCTGGAATGAGTTAGCAGCGTAAACTATCAAAGTGGGTTCAATGGGCATTTGGACAGATTTATGGTTAGATAGGGCTTAGAAGTATATGGACCAAATGTAGGAAAGTCAGATATAGTCCATGTAGATGAAATACTCTTTCATATCTGATATCCCAACCTTGCAATAAAGGGAACCACAATGAGAGTTGACTGAATGGATTAAGAGTACGATTCGAAATATGAAACAGTATTTTAGGTGCAATCTCAATAGGATCCAATGTAATTTCTGTTTGATATCTTGACTCCTGGAGTCATGCAACAGAGAATAGGGCCATCAGAGTATCTCGTCCACATGGACTATATCTGACTTTCCTACAATTTGGTCCATGTACTTCTAAGCCCAACCCAACCATAAATCTGTCCAAATGCCTTTATCATGGTATTTCCCCATGGCAAGGGAGTAAATAGACTGGGACTATATTCTATGGACATGAGCTCACTGCATTCTTCAAACATCTTGGAGGCATGAGGAAAGCACATTTCTCTGAAGCAAGATGTCCAGAACTAGTGATTGCAATCTTAAAATGTGGGATTGATTGCTCAGGGCTGAGGTGCGAATTTTCTTTCCCCACTAAAAAATGTGGTTAATCTTTAGAATTCTGTGCTTAAGAGGGCTGTGAAGGCTCCATTGTTAGGTGTATTCAAACAGAGATAGGTAGATTTGAAACAAAGAACATGCATCACAACTCTCAGCTCTAGTGGCTCAGGTTAAATCCTGATGGTGCTGTCTGTGTGGAGTTGGTGTGGAGTTAAATCCTGATGGTGCTGTGTGTCTGGAGTTAAATCCTGATGGTGCTGTCTGTGTGGAGTTTGTGTGGAGTTAAATCCTAATGGTGCTGTCTATGTGGAGTTTGTGTGGAGTTAAATCCTGATGGTGCTGTCTGTGTGGAGTTAAATCCTGATGGTGCTGTCTGTGTGGAGTTAAATCCTGATGGTGCTGTCTGTGTGGAGTTTGTACCCTCTCCCTGCAAATGTGTGAGTTTCCCACAGGTGCTGCAGTTTCCTTCTCAATCCCAAAAATATGCGCAACTTGCTAGGTTAATTGGCCACTGCATTTTGTGCCACTAGTTGGTAGAATTTGGGGAGGAGTTGAGGGAATATCGGGGGACTAGAAAGGATAGTGTTAGGTTAGTTTAAAAATAGTTGCTTGATGGTCAATCCAGCTCAACGGTCCACCTCTCCCCAACCCAACAGTCCACCTTTCCCTCCAACCCAACTCAACGATCCATCTTCCCCCCCCCCCAACCCAACCCAATGGTCCACCTTCCCCCCCCCCACCCCCCAACCCAACTCAATGGTCCCGGTGTTCATGCTCCATCCTCCAGGTCCGGCAGGTTACGAATCAGTGCGTCAGCAGGAATCTCCTCCCAAAGGCTCACCAGGTCGGGAGGCAGAATGGAGTCCAGCATCTTGCTTCACTGTCAAGCCTCTTTAGAAAAAGGCTAAGAGATGGCAAACACTGAATTCAAACCACCTGCTGCCTTGCAGATTTTGCCTCTTCCGGCAAAGGCGAGGAGAAGGTAACTCTGACTTCAAATCCCCGGGCTCGGCTCGCCCAGCCATCAGTACCTGGAAAGGTCCCCAGCTATGGGCAAATAGCACATGTCAGTCTGGCAGCAGGGGTTGGCAGCTGTGACAGAGTGCGGGAAACAATTTCCCTAGCAGTCTGCAGCAGCAAACTCGGTGGGCGAAGGATCCATAAGGACAACGGCCAGCGAACATGGTCTTGAAATAGACCACTGCGGGACAATCCCGCGTCACACTGGCTGTTGTGCCTCACACTCCGCCAGGTCCAGTGGTGTGGGACACAGAAGGAGGCATTTGTCCTGGGCAAGTACTCACCTCTAAGTCCTTGCCCCAGCACATGGTGCTTAAAGTTCAATGGAAAACAGAACAAATAGAATTCAGTGACTGGCGACTTGGGATCCTCCTCAATGGGAAGCTGTCATTGCCCGGCAGGATCATCGTGTCCGGCAGGCGTGACCAAGTCATCATCCTTCTACTGCCCCTACAGTTATTTCCACCTGGAACATTCGGTGTCTAGGTGTCAACTCAGACGTAGACGCCACCTCCCCACAGAAGTCTGGCATCATCGATCTGGAACTCTCTCGTCTGGGCATTGACATCTCTGCCCTCAGCGAGACTTGGCTCACCGGCAGCAGCTCTATCCGTGAGGAACACTTCACACTGTTCTGGAGTAGCCATCTGATAGAGAGAGGCCCAAACATGGAGTTTGTCTGGTGGTCCACAACTGTCTGCCCAGTTCCATTACACAACCAGTCTGCCTCTCACCATGCTTCATGTCAGTGTGGGTTTTCACCTCAGAAGTGGCCATCTCACCATTCTCTCCGCATATTCCCCAACACTGGCCGCACAAGAGGAAGAAAAAGACACCTTTTATGCTCTCCTGGAACAAACAAGCAGAAGAGTGCCACAGGGTGATGAAATCAATCTTTTCGGTGACTTTAACGCCCACATCGGCTCTGACAATGCAGCATGGAAGGGAGTCTTCGGTCACCATGGCACAGGTAAAGTCAATGACAACGGCCTGTGACTTCTTCAGCTCTACGCCAGCTTCGATCTATGCTTCCCCTCCACATTCTTTGCTGGACCCTCCAACTCCAAGGCCACATTGATGCATCACGTTCGCCCCACTGACACCAGCTTGACCACATAATCTTCAAAAGGAGGCAACTATTCTGTCACCCACTGTCGCAGCATGCACTCAGCTGTCTGTAACACTGACCACGCCCTCGTACGATGCAGAATTAAGCTGCAACCCAAAAAATTCCACAGGGGCACTGCAAAACCTCAGCCCCGAATCGACCCCACTACCTTTAAAGACTGTACTCGCTCGGAGCAGTTCAGGGAGCTCCTCCACAGCCACCCTTCACTGTGCCCAGTTGATGAACACCCCAACGACAACTGGACGAAACTGAAAAGCTGTTTATGCTCCTGCAAAAACTGCTTTCGGAATCCAGAAATGAAACCAGCCTGACTGTTTTCGTGCAAGGGCGGACAGGCTTGTTTCAATACTGTCGGAGAAAAGAGCAGCCCGGCAAGTACTGCAGCAGGACAAATCCACCTCAACGCTGGCAGCTTATCAGTCTACTGAGCAGAAAGTTCAAAGAGCCTCCAGGACTGCGATAAAGGAATACTGGAGAGATCTCAGCGTGCGCATCGAGAACAGCACGAATTGTGGCAACATCAGAGGGATGAAGAGCGGAATCAAAGAAGCTCTCGGTCCAGTACGTAAGAAACGTGCTCCACTCTGCGCTCTCAATGGGAGTCTCCTCACAGACCTTGACTCTCAACTACACCACTGGGTTGAACATTACAGCTCTCTCTATGCAACACCAGTCAATGTGGACCCTGGCATCATCAACAACATCTTTCCGCATCACCTGTCCTAGCGGAGCTCGATGCTGAATTTACCATCACCGGTGTCAGAAAAGCAGTCCATTGCATGAAAAATAACAAATCAGGTGGAATCAATGGTATCCCCTCTGAGATCTTGAAGCTTGGCGGCAAAGCGCTCATCTCTGAGCTCATTTCAAAACCTGCTGGCTCCACCGCTGCATCCCCAAAGATCTGCGGGATGTGAACGTTGTGACCCTTTACAAAAACAAAGGTGACCGCTAAGACTGCAACAACTGCCATGGCATCTCACTGCTCAGCCTTGAGGGCAAGATACTCTGATGTGCAATCCTCCCCCGTCTGCAAACCATTACCAACATAAATCTGCCCAAAAGCCAATGTGGCTTTCGACCATCTCAATCAACTGTCGATATGGTCTTCACCTTCTTCCAACTGCAAGAGCGACGCATCGAACAACAGAAACCTCCCTATGAGTGCTTCATCAACCTCACCAATGCCTTTGACTATATTAGTCGCTCAGGCCTATTCCATTTCTTCAAACATCTTGGCTGCCCTGACACACTACTGTCCATCATCGTCCAGTTTCACAACATCATGAGGGCCACTATCCAATTCGACGGCTCGAGATCAGAAGAGTTCCCAATCCGCTGTGGCATAAAACAGGGCTGTATACTCACTCTAGTTATGTTAGGCATTTTCTTCTCTGCTCTTCTGCACCATGCCTTTCCCGAGGCTTCAGGCATAGCCCTACACACAAGGAGCACCGGAAAACTTTTTAATCTGTCACGGCTCTGGGCCAAGACCAAAATCAGAAGAGTTATGATTCGAGAACTGCTCTATGCAGATGATGCTGCCTTTGTAGCTCACTCCTAGCCAGAGCTGCAAGCATTGTGCGATGCATTTGCATCTGCCTGCACTGAATTTGGTCTGAAAATTAGCCTCGGCAAGATGGTCATCTTTAGCCAACAAACCGACGACACTCCATCAATTACCATCAATGGGTCAGTACTTGCCAACGTAGAGAAATTCTGCTACTTGGGCTCCACCATGACAACAACAAACTCACTCGATGCAGAACTGGACACACGCCTGGGAAAAGCATCCACTACCTTCGGATGCCTCTATGCCCGCATGTGGGATAACTGTCACCTCTCCACCAAGTTTAAGATCTGAGTCTATGAGGTCTGCGTGCTGAGTATTCTTCTCCACGGCTGTGAATCCTGGGTCACAGAACACCACCTTAACGCATTCCATTTCCTCTGCCTCAGATCCATCTGAGGGTACTCATGGCATGACAGATTCACAAACGTCCAAGTCCTGGAGAAGACTGGAAGTACGGACCTTTACTTAATCATCCGCGCTCGCTGCCTTGGTGGGCTGGCCACATTGTCTGTATGGAGGATGGCCGATTGCCCAAAGATATCCTCTATGGTGGGCTACCAGATGCTCCCCGCCCTGTTGGCCGCCCACGTCTTCGCTACAAGGACGTAATCAAACGCGATCTCCAGTATGTCAACTATACTGCATGGTGTTCCATGATTCACAGTGGCTCATCACAATGTGCCAACCACTACAAAAAAATTCTGTGAGGGCAGAAGAGCTACAAGGCACCTTTGCTCGCGAAGGGATGGGCCATGATGATGGTCAATATGCACTCATTGTGCTGAAGAGCCTGTGACCATGCTATATCAATGGTTCCATGTATATGGGGATAATTCAAGAAAGTGGTGCTCAGGTAAAAGATCAACCATCAGCTCAATCAATGATGCAACAATCATTAAGAGCTGAGTGGCCAACTTCTGCTGCTCTTTTTAATTTCCTAATGTATATTTAAGAATGCACAGTACAAGTCATGCAGAATTCACACAATAATATCTCAGAATCTTGACGAAGTTGGCAACGTTCTTTTTTTTCTGGAATGGTAAAGGATCATTTCATTCCAATTGTTTATCAATATTTATCATTGCCATCTAATTACTTGATTTTTATGTGGAAAATGGGTGCATCCCATCTTCCAGGGATCAATGGACGTGAAAAATCTTTACAGTGGAAAAAAAAACACATTTCATTCACACATAACTTCATAACCTGACTCGAGAAATAAATACTATGTGAATTCCTGGTCTCAGGATCCCAAAATTAACTCATACTACAAAAGCTCGGAAGAAATACCTTTTGGACTAGAGGTCAGGACTTACCCACGTTGTTGTTCTACTATTGTGATCAATGAAGAAAGGTCGACCATTTGGAGCTATGCGCATTTCCCAACCTGGAGGCAAGAAACTCTGTGCAATCTTATGCTGTGCCTTTGGTGAATTATAAGGCGAAAGCTGAGGAGACTGAGGAGAAGACAGTGTATCCTTTAAAGCTCTGTGCAGAGGGGGATCTTTAGCACCCTGGAAAAAAAAATCCAAACTATTTATATGGACTGGGGTTTGTCTTTTTTTAAAAATTATTGTAATTCCTGCATGAAACCTCGACAAAGAATATCCCACTCAAGACAAATTATCCAGCAACTTCGGCCCACGTGGAATATTATACAGATGAAAAGAACCAAGCAACATGTTGATGTAAAACCCATTCAAACATCAATGCAAACTCATTCTTATGCTCACTTACATACCCACACATATACCTTCTGCTTGGAGAGTACTAAAGTTTTAGTTGAAAGTCAGAAAGGCTTTCAAATTCACACAACATCTGAGCAACTACTATCACGTGTACATCACATTGCATCCATAACATTCAGAATTCTGTTGCCATCAATTTCCATCAATAACTGAGGGAAAAAAAAGAAGCCACCAATTTATTCCACTCTTCAAATCACAAAAAACACTGTCTTCACAGATACTAATTTACATTTACTCTCCTACACTCTGAGATGGTGACTGAATTTTGAAACTCAGGTATTTGGAAAGCGGAAAAAAAATCTCCATGTGTGATGGAGAGGCTGCAGCCACCACAGGGTGGCACTGCAGCGCTCCTAGTTGGAGGACACATTGCATGTCAATCAAAGTCAAGACTCACCCCAAGCCATCAAGGTGACCCTTGCGATTGGCCCACCTAAAATCACCAGGAGTTGCAGGCCATCTGGACTCAGCCCTGACCTTCATCCAATTGGTCCAGGTTAATCACCTAGGCTGACCCCTGCACTTGGCTTCAAGCCATTGGCCACATCAGAAAATGGGGCTCAACCCGCCCTGAGTGATTGGCCCCCAATACTGCCTGCATAACTATAAAGGACCATGTGCTCTTTTGACCTCTCGTGACATGTACCACCTTTTGCACTGGGTTGGGGTGAGTCCTGAGGTTACGTAGCAAGAGCCATGTCTGTACTGGTCAAGGGGTGGGGGCACGTAGTATCATCTTGATTCTAACGGTTGATTGTATGTATTTAAGTAATTTCCCCAGTTTCTGTCAGTTTCTCCCTCGTTATCCGAAGTGTGTATTTACCCCCTGTGTATTGTGTATGTAAAGGAGGCTGCTGCCCGCCAAACTGTGAGGCGCCAAGATGCACGGTTTGAGGCGTTATCAGCCCACTGGCGGTGGTCAATGTGGCAGGCACCAAGAGATTTCTTTAGGCAGTCCTTGTACCTTTTCTTTGGTGCACCTCTGTCACGGTGGCCAGTGGAGAGCTCGCCATATAATACGATCTTGGGAAGGCGATGGTCCTCCATTCTGGAGACGTGACCCATCTAGCGCAGCTGGATCTTCAGCAGCGTGGACTCGATGCTGTCGACCTCTGCCATCTCGAGTACCTCGACGTTAGGGGTGTGAGCGCTCCAATGGATGTTGAGGATGGAGCGGAGACAACGCTGGTGGAAGCGTTCTAGGAGCCGTAGGTGGTGCCGGTAGAGGACCCATGATTCGGAGCCGAACAGGAGTGTGGGTATGACAACGGCTCTGTATACGCTTATCTTTGTGAGGTTTTTCAGTTGGTTGTTTTTCCAGACTCTTTTGTGTAGTCTTCCAAAGGCGCTATTTGCCTTGGCGAGTCTGTTGTCTATCTCATTGTCGATCCTTGCATCTGATGAAATGGTGCAGCCGAGATAGGTAAACTGGTTGACCGTTTTGAGTTTTGTGTGCCCGATGGAGATGTGGGGGGGCTGGTAGTCATGGTGGGGAGCTGGCTGATGGAGGACCTCAGTTTTCTTCAGGCTGACTTCCAGGCCAAACATTTTGGCAGTTTCCGCAAAGCAGGACGTCAAGCGCTGAAGAGCTGGCTCTGAATGGGCAACTAAAGCGGCATCATCTGCAAAGAGTAGTTCACGGACAAGTTTCTCTTGTGTCTTGGTGTGAGCTTGCAGGCGCCTCAGATTGAAGAGACTGCCATCCGTGCGGTACCGGATGTAAACAGCGTCTTCATTGTTGGGGTCTTTCATGGCTTGGTTCAGCATCATGCTGAAGAAGATTGAAAAGAGGGTTGGTGCGAGAACACAGCCTTGCTTCACGCCATTGTTAATGGAGAAGGGTTCAGAGAGCTCATTGCTGTATCTGACCCGACCTTGTTGGTTTTCATGAGGTCGACAGCATCGAGTCCACGCTGCTGAAGATCCAGCTGCGCTGGATGGGTCACGTCTCCAGAATGGAGGACCATCGCCTTCCCAAGATCGTATTATATGGCGAGCTCTCCACTGGCCACCGTGACAGAGGTGCACCAAAGAAAAGGTACAAGGACTGCCTAAAGAAATCTCTTGGTGCCTGCCACATTGACCACCGCCAGTGGGCTGATAACGCCACAAACCGTGCATCTTGGCGCCTCACAGTTTGGCGGGCAGCAGCCTCCTTTGAAGAAGACCGCAGAGCCCACCTCACTGACAAAAGGCAAAGGAGGAAAAACCCAACACCCAACCCCAACCAACCAATTTTCCCTTGCAACCGCTGCAATCGTGTCTGCCTGTCCCGCATCGGACTGGTCAGCCACAAACGAGCCTGCAGCTGACGTGGACTTTTTACCCCCTCCATAAATCTTCGTCCGCGAAGCCAAGCCAAAGAAAGAAAAGAATTGTGTATGTATGTATGTATAGGTTTATTTAGCATTTTGACCCTGTTTCCCCATTTGCATCCCCAAAATATACATGTGCTTTGTACCCTGACTGGTTCTTAACCTGTGGGATCCACACAAACCCTTACCACACCATGTAACAACATTAATCTTCTTTTAGCTAATCACCTTCCAAGAAAACACTTGGAAGTGTATGTCTTAATTGTCACAAATGAATCTAGAGTAATGGTTCAAAGGTTCCAAAGAAAATGTTTGTGTTTAAAGCTATAGTGGTCAAGTTGTATACACATAATATTTTAATGGTTTTTAACAGATAAACCTTGTATGTTTAAGTCAAGATATTTAATTGAAATTGCTTTCCAAACATATATTGGACAGTTATTCCCAAACTCACCATTGTTAATGATTAAAAGAAAATAAAAATTAACTTATTTTCTCAAGCGAATTAAGATTCTGTTGCAGCTCAGCATTCATTCTGATATGTATAAAATTTGAGATGACTAAACTCTGAGAATATGCCTTTTTTTTTTGAAAAGTAGGGTCCTTTTGGTAAAAGTGAAATGAAATGCACACGAAGGTATAAAAAGAATTCAGATAATAGGGTCATATAGCACGGGACAGGCTGTTGGCCTGACTCCACCATGCCAACCAAGGTAAGTCCCATTTGCCTGCATTTAGTCCATGAGACTCGAGACTCAATATCTTTGAATATCAAAATAATTCCCATTTCTCCAACTTTCTCTGACAAATTGTTCCAGATAAGGTCCATCCTCTGAGTGAAAAAGTTGACTCTTAGGTCCCTCTTAAATCTCCACCTTTCCAACTTAAACGCATGCCCTCTAGCTCTGCAATCATTTATCCTGGGAAAAAGACTGAAAATTCATTTTATCTATACCCCTCATGATTTTATAAATCCTCTAAATGTCAACCCTCAGTCTCTTATGAACCTAACTAATCTAGATTAGTCCTCTAGTTTAGTCCTCTAGATCCTTGTGAATCTCCATTGGATCCTTTCGAATTTCTTGATGTCTTTCCAATGGATGGGCAACCACAACTGCAAATGGGGCATCATATGCAGTCTCATCAACATCTCATGCAGCTGAATTATTAGGTCCCAACTTTTATACTCAGTACAATGAAGGTAAATGTGCAACATGATACCCAATTAAGGGAAGTGCACCAAATATCTTCTTCACCATCTTGACCAACTGAATTACCACTTTCAGGGAACTATACACCTGTACCACTATGTCTCACTGTTCTACAGGACTCTTTCTTTCCCCTACAATTCATGAGTCATGTGTTGCTTTTTGGTAAGTCCTACTTTGGCTTGACTTACCAAAGTCCAACATTTCACACATGTCAGAGCTAAATTCCATCAGCCACTTCTTGGCCCACCTTCCTAACTGATCTAGACCTGTGTTAGATATCCTTTCTCACTGTCCATTTCCTATTTTGATATCATTTTAGAATTTACTGATCATGTTTATCACATCCAAATCATTAATCTAGATAACAAACAACAGTATGCCCAGCGCCAACCCTTGCTGGGCCCAGCACATTAATGGTCACCAGCCTCCATTCAGAAAAAAGTCCCATAACCACTCTCATCTGACTCCTTCCACTAAGCCAATTTTGTATCCAATGGGCCAGCACCTCTCAGATCGCAAGTGATTTCACCTTCTAGTCTTGCCTGCATGAAGTTGCCTGAAGTTCTGGTTGAATCTTTAAATGATAAAGATTGTGATTGTGAAGAAAACATTAAAATGATTGTGTATCATTTAATTTATTATATCGATGAGCTTTATAGCTTCCCTTTAAAAAATGCCGTTTATATTAGTCTTTATGTATATCTTTTTTTCCTGATGGATAGATGTCTTGATAAAATATTGACAGCTAAAATATTGGTAGTTAATAACAAAAATGTGATTGAAAATTTGCAATACGAGTATTTTTAGACGTCATTAGCAAGCCACTACTCTGAAGAAGCTTTAATAAAGTATCTGACTAAAAGAACCATAGTATGGTGCCAGAAAAGAACTTTAATTGGCAAGTGATTAATTTCTGGAAGGTATTATATAACCATATAACAGTTTACAGCGCGGAAACAGGCCATATTCTGCCCTTCAAGTCTGCGCCGGTTCACTTGAACAACTCCATTAGTTCCCACTTTCCACTCTCCACCCATAACCCTCCAACCCCCTCACATCTATGTACACATCCAACCTTCTCTTAAATGACAGAAAGGGCCCTGCCGCAACTATCTCCTCTGGAAGATCATTCCATTCTGCCACTACTCTCTGAGTGAAGAAGCATTCTCTAACATTTTTTCTATAGTTTTACCCCCTTACACTTAACTTATGCCCTCTTGTTCCAACCTCCCTGCCCTCAGGGGAAAGAGTCTACTCACGTCTAGTCTATCTATTCCCTTCATAATTTTAAATACCTCTATCAAATCCCCTCTCAACCGTCTATGTTCCAATGAATAAAGTCCCAGTCTCCTTATCTTTCTCTGTACTCTAGATGTTGTAAGCCAGGCAACATCCTTGTAAATTTTATCTGCACCCTCTCCATCTTATCTATATCCTTCCTATAATTTGGAGCCCAGAACTGAACACAATACTCCAAACCTGGCCTCACCAATGCCTTAAACAGTCGCAGCATCACTTCCCAGCTCCCATACTCTATGCTATGATTTATGAAGGCCAGCATACCAAATGCCTTCTTAACCACCCTGTCAACATGGAAATCCACCTTCAAGGAACTCTGTACCATAACTCCAAGATCCCTCTGTTCTTCTGCATTCCTCAATGCCCTCCCCTTAACTGTATATGTCTTATTTTGGTTATTTTTTTCCAAAATGCAGCACCTCACACTTGCCTGCATGAAATTCCATCTGCCATGTTTCAGCCCATTTTTCCAAACAAACCAAATCCTTCTGTAATCCAAGAAAAACCTTCCTCACCTTCCACCACTCCCCCTATTTTCATATCGTCTGCATATTTGCTTACCCACTTAACCACCCCCTCATCCAAATCATTAATATAAATGATAAATAACAGGGAATCCAGCACTGATCCCTGAGGCACACTGCTCGTCACAGGCTTCCACCCTGACAAATAGTTTTCCACCATCACTCTCTGCTGTCTATCTTCCAGCCACCTCTGCCTATCTTCCAGCCTCCTACCAGGGTAGGTTTATTTGTAAAGGAAGCTGGAGTGGTATTTATTGAAAAAATATAGCATGGTGATGGGGAAAGATCAGGGTTAATTGGATTGGTGAACATCCAGCAGACAACCATTCAATCGACAGAATAGCCATCTGCTCCACTATCTCTTGGTGTAGAAAAACTGTGGCAATGATCTACATTGCCAGCAATGAATACAAAAATTAATTTAATGGCAATGACTTCTAAATGTTCATTCCATACTGTTAGACAAGTTTGGATGATTCAATAAGTTAGCATGCCAAACACAAATAGCAATTTGATGGTTTACTTGAAAGATGAAGTGCTCAGTCACCTTTCAGATATTGCTCTTCTGTTAAGTTACGCACTGCACCACACACACACATGCTGTATGAAGTGACAGAAGGTTTCAAAGAAGCTGGTCACTTCAGAGCTGACACTTCCACACCAAGAGAACCCTCACTATTCTCCTTAGCATGCACCTTTGATGGCTAGTGGATGGAAATCTAATTCTGAACAACGTACTGACTTTTTTTTCTACAATGGTAGAAAAAAAGTGCCTGCATACCAGCTAGAGGGAAGACTGAAGAGCTTCCTCTGATCAATGCCTGGGTTGATTTTCTAATTACAACTGAATGTTACAATTTGTTTAAAAAATTGGTCATTTTCGTTTCTTCAGCCATATGTTTACTTTTGTAAAATTAGGGTCTGAATTTATCCCACACCTGCTACACATGTGTGAATACCATCTTTAAGGTGGTTAATTTAAGATACTCTGTGAATCTCTTTAAAATGTGAAGTGCTCGATCACAGTTTTCAGTAAGATGAGCATTTTTTATCACTGTAAGAATCAGATTAATTAAAATTTATTAAACAAAGATGGTAAAAACCTAGTCCATATATTACTGTTTCAGGTTATGAGCTGATTGAGCTTTTGATTAAATGCCGCATGCTATTAAAAACGTTATTCCTGTTGAAACAAAAGAAATGCATTTATCATGATGTGGTTTCACAGAATTTTGTGTATAATATGATTCTCTTTTCCTCTAACAAAAAATATTGAGACTAAAGGAGGCAATATCATACTAGGTAAAGCAATGTCATAATTGACCAATTACAACCAATACAATCAGACAGTACATAGCTCATATTAACCTGTAGCACAACTATTATATACAATAGTCGATGTTCACTGGCCTAATACTGAAGATCCGAAAAGCTTTCCTTATGAAAGAGAGTACATGCAAAAGCTGCTTAAAAGGAAGAAAGATAATGATAGTCAAAAGTAGAGAATTAAAACTGGGATAGCTGTGATAAAGTGGTGAAAGAAAGGCTGAATTTTCTGAAGAAAATCGGTAGTGACAGAAGAAACAAAACAATGAAATGTTAAGGTATTTGAAAGTCTTAAGGGAAGTGAAGGACGCTCAACTCTCACCTCCATCGGGGTCGATAAGGTTACAGTGGGTGAGCTGAGACTGCGAGGCCGTCTTATCTGAGGCTCGCTTAAAAGGCTGTTGCTGGCTGCAGTGGCTGATGCCCCATCGTCTGCATGCTGGCAGTATGAAGAAGAAGGAGTTAGTTGGCTCAGGAAGACTGGCATAGAGTTCAGGTTATCACACTATCATAAATGCTAATTAATTGTTTATGTCCAAGCTTTAAAATTACATACAGCTCAAATACAGAATATAACGTGCATTAACTGAACTGAACTGATAATTGCCGTCTTAAATATTTTAAAATAGTTTCACAACAATTTCATTCACATTTCTTGAATTAAATATATATGTATGTATATATATATATATATATATATATATATGTGTGTGTGGGTATTTATATTTTAGGAAGAAAAAAAGTTGTTCAGAAATTACACACAAGGCCAACATTCAACCACCGCTCATTAGAACAAAGAATAGCACAGAAAAAGCCTCTTCAGCCCAGGATGTCTGTGCTGACCAGGATGCCAGTTTAAACTGATCTCATCTGTCTGCAAATGATCCACATCCTTGCCATTCCCTGCAAGCTCACGTGCCTGTCTGAACGCCTATTGAATGTCACGATCGTATCAATCATCCCTCTGCAATGGATTTCTGGCAGCTACCACTTGTGTAAAAAAAAACTTGCCTCAAATACTATTCAAACCTTTCCCTCTCACCTTAAAGCTATGCTCCCTAGTATTTTAAATTTCTACCCTGGGAAAATTACTCTCTATTTATCTATCTCTATCTATGCCTTTCAAAATTTTATGAACTTCTATCAGGTATCCCCTCAGCCACAGATGCGCTAGAAAACAATCCAAATTTCCCAACCTCTCCTTATAGTGAATTATCTCAAATGCAAGGGACATTCTGGTGAATCTCTTCTTCACCCTTTCAAAAACCTCCATGCCCTTCCTGTAATGCAGCAATCAAAACTGCACGACACCCCAAATATTTTACACAGTGTCCTAACCAATGAACGAAAGTATGCAGTATACACATTTAAATCCGGGATCTATGGATTTTCACCTCAAGATCCCTTGTCACAACAATGCTCTTGAGGGTCCTGCCATTTACTGTATATGATCCTGACCTGCCAAAAGACAACACCTCACACTTGTCCAGATTAAATGCTACCTGCCGTATCTCCACCCATGTCTCCAAATGCTGTATCCTTTGGCAGCTTTCTTCACTATCCCCAGATCCACCACTATATTGCAGAACAGCACTTGTTACTGACCTCTAGCCAGAGCCACACCTCTTCCACTATTCTCTGTCTTCTTTGGCCAAATCAATTTTGATTACAATAAACTAAGTCATGATAGATCCCAGTATCTTAATTTTCTGGATTATTTTACCATGAGATCCCTTTTCAAAAATATACTGAAGTCCATGTAGACAAATTCCAATGGCCTACCCTCTTCAATCATCTTTGGCAATTCCTCAAAAACTCAGTCAATTTCATAAGACATGACCTGCCCGACACAAAGCTATGTTGACTATCCCTAATAAGCCCACGTTATTCCAAATTCAATAACTTCCTGATCATAAATGTAAACCTCACCTTTTTTTTTTTACCTTATTGCCCTACTTTAATAAAGAAACAACACTGACTACTCTCCAGTCTTCTGTGACCTCACCTGTGATGAGAGAGAATATAATAATTTCTGTCAAGGCCCAGCAATCTTGGTTTGATCAAATCAGGCCCTGGGTATTTATGCACTTTAATGTTTTCTGTTTATCGATCACCATCTCTTTTTTAATATCAAGATGCTATAAATATTAGCATCTCTAACAGCTATCTCACTATCTTTCATGTTATTCTCCCTGATAATTACTGATGTGAAGTACTCAGTTCATACCTCACTCAGTTCCTCTGGCTCATGGTGTAAAATTATTTTGTCTTTGAATGGACCAGTCCTTCCACCCCCCGCCCCCCCCCCCCCCCCACCAAACTATGCTTTTAAGGTATGCATATAATGCTTTAAGAATTCCTTAATACTACTCGCCAAGGACATGATATAGATACTTTTGCATCTCTTGATTCTCAGTTGAAGTTCTCTCTTTTTTTTAAACTATTCCTTAAGTTATTCTTAATATTGCTACAATCTATGTAGTAAAGGTGTTCAGACTCTATTTTTGAGTCCAGGATTTTGACCATGACAAACAAAAGTTGTGGGCTACAACAGAATGTTTAATACTCCAAATAAGATTCCTTAAATCACTACTGAAAATCATATTATCACATAAAGGTGGTGAATAAAATAGTTTGTAATGAAGCAATTGAACACTTTTCTTCTTATTTCTATTAAAATCAAAGTTGGTGGATCCAAAAAATAAAGTTAACTGAAAAAAAAAAGATTTTAGCACATTATCCCAAATTGTAAACAATGAATATAACTGAATATTTGTTTTCCAAGTGATTTCCATAATATTTTGCTTGATATATTAATACTAGGTTAAGGTTAAGCTATATTTCTTATAAAAATGTCTCAACAGTTGAGGTCATCAGAAGGTTCTATTTATTTACATTGTTAATTATGCTCCTCATAACCACAGTGACTAACGAGCAGCAACAATAAGGTGTGTTACCCCTCAATATCCATCTGTTACCAGGCATGAAAGAAATATGGTAAAAATTGTGGTTTCAGACAAAAAAAACACTCAGAAACCAAAAATAATAAGCTTTGCTGCTTGGATTTTGCGTCAAATGTTTAAAACAATCTCAAATAGTGACTTGCTAGGTTAGATGGAAACATATTGGCTGCAAAAGGTTCTGTGCACATTGGTCTCCAGTGGATATATGTTCACAGATGGTGTCAGCCACATTATTGATAGGTGGAGGCAACTGTTTTAACACAAGTCAATATTTGACATCAGAACATAAAAAGTTTTAAAATTAAGTTCCACACAGAAAACAGCACAGATTCTGGCTGAACCAGCATAGAAGCTCTGGGGTAAAAAAAAAGGTAGTTTGTTATTCAGGGATGGGGTGGGGGGCACATTGTCCTGCTGTAGTACACTCTTCATACCTGCACAATTGGACGTGTCCAAGAAGTAGTTCTGTTGTTATGGTTTACATAATAGGAACGCCCCTTTGCATCTTTCCGTTCTTCCCATCCTGGTGGCAAGCCAGGTGTTGTGAGCATGTAGGCTGCAGGTGACTGCTTGTGCAAGATGAATTTAAGTGAATATGCAAGCTTAAAATGCATGGTTATCTATGCAGAGCTGGAATGGCAGTACATTAATAGCATTTTGCATATGTCCATAAAACCAAAACAGACAGACATCTCTTTATTTAAACTATTTAAACTATTTTGATTGAGAATGATGATCTATTAGGATTTTCACTCTTCTTTTTATCCATTTATTCCTTTTTAAAATCTCTTTCAACATTAACTTCCAAAAAAAATCAATAGAGATTCCAAAATTCAATAACTATATTGATAAAATACAGAACTAAGTGTGAAAGAAATTTCACGCAGAGTTGCTGAAACTAACATCGTTGGCAAACAGTTGTTTGTGATCAGGCAGTCATATTGTTTGGAAGGTAAGTTGTAGGCGTGACACTAACAGTGGTTAATGATGAGCTTTTCTTACAATTGGACAAATCTAAGGTTTTAATAAAAAAACTGTAGTCAAGGTATAGATGTAGTTTGCTATGCTTTTTATTGAATGATGTAATTATAATTTCTGTAAAAGCTTGTTTGTCTCTCTGTATAAAATAAGTGTATGTAGAGATAGATTTTAGAGTTCTGGTGGTAGTGAAGGCTGCTGAACTCTCTCCATGGTATTATGTTCATAAACTCTTGGAGCAAAGTCTCCATCTTTAATTTCCATGACAAATGTGGTGTAGTCAGCAGGATCCCAATTAAAATGGGATCTGAAACATAAGGGGAAATTGAACTCGTAGGGACTGACCTATTTGAATAGGGAACAGTACCCAGGAGGGATAGCACCTGGTACCCTAGTGTATCTCGCTGGCAACTCATGCTGAACCAAGATATCTGACTACCAAGAGTACTAAGAAGAAAAAGGGAAACTAGGGCTCTGAAAAATTAATTAACTACAGCAATGGATCTGTGTTAATATTCATACTAGGTTAAGGTTAAGCTATATTTCTTATAAAAATGTCTCAAGCAATGTAGTGGGTTTGGAACAGGATCACACACACACACACACACCCCTACAATACATCCAGAATTTATGTCATCTGTCGGAGTTGCGATATGTATAAGCCAGAGGTATAAAGATCAAGTGATTTCCAAGAAACTGTTGCTAACAGTAAATGGCCACATTATTTCAAAGAAATTAAGAGTGACCTCATTGGTGATGTAATTTCATATGAGTCTAAGAGTGTATATATATCTGAAGGCAGATGAATCTTAAGCTCAGAAGTCCAGAAGAAGAAACCAGAAGGAAAAGAAGATTGACAGTATTCTCTGGAGAAGGAGGAGGTGCTGTTCTAAATGGCTTTAAAGTAAGTCAAACCACTTCTGACTGTCTCTTTTTGCTAAGAGAAGGCAGCCTCGTCATGGACAAAAACTCCAGAACTCTTAAGAGGCTAAGAGGTTATTTTTATTAGGTTAAAAAGTTGGATTTGAACTTGAGATTAAGTAGGTATCAAATTGTGTTTTTGAGATTAGCCTTGGCAGTTGTGAGAAAATGTAGCGCAATTACATGGAAAAATAAGACTGATTAAAGTTTGCGACGATGGCATATGGAATTGAGATCATATATTCCATGGAAAAGATAGGGTACAATTTACATTATAATTATCTTTTCTTAATCAGAAAATGCGGAGCCCTTATTTGGATTATATGGATTTAAAGTTTTGAACTTTCTTGGCATGTTGTGGTGGCGTTACCCAATTCCATGGCATTTAATTATGTTATTGATGGGTCGATCTCCTATCTTTGGGGTTGGGGGTAATAGGGAGAGGGAGTGGTATTGGGGTGGATGGGAGGGAGTGGGGATTTGGTACATATCACATTTTGTATATGAATTATCATATTTGAATATATTTGAATGTAATGTGGCTTAAAATTTTAAATAAAATATTTAAGAGGGAGTTCAAGATTACCAGTGTGAGAGTGAAAGAAGAAATCTCTTCCTGGGGAAATAACTCAACAAGATTTGTGAGTTTGAACAAACACTTCATTATTACTTTAAGCAACAATTTAAAATAACTTTGATGATTCATAATCATTTCTGAATTACAATTTAATAGACCTTCAAGTTGAACATGACTTAAAAATACTGGGCCTTGAAAATAACTTTTCAAACTCAAGTTTAAACTGAAATAGTTTGGACTTTAATACACCCGCACTTTTATACAATTACATTTGCACAAAGTGGGGTTTAAATTTGGAGTTAAATGAGAACTGTTAGGTGATTAATTAAATGTTTAAATAGGGTTTAATAAAAACTATTATTTTGAATTTCTCACTGTCTGGCAAATCTTCTATTGCTGTTCCTATGTTAGTACTAACAGGGGCATCAGTTAATTTGTCATACTACAAAAATAAGAGTTGACTTCGAAGCTTGTGAAGAGAAAAAAAAACTGGTGAGCACTCAATTGTAATTTTGTTTATAGGATAACCTGTGGTTGAATAACCTTGACATTTTAACAGAACTATTTACTGAAGAAAGAACTTGGGAAACTTACAGCAATCAATCAGCCATATCTGATATCACTGATAAAATAGTTCACTGCAAGATCCAAATGAGTAAGAAGATAGATAAAAGGATATGAAAGTTCATGCTTCAAAGGAAGAAGGTAGGGCATCCCACTGTACCACCAGCTGATACTGCAATAAAAGAGACCAGAAAAGATCATTATGCGGTAACATTCAGTAGTGATTTGTATGGGTGGTCACGTGGGGAACGGCCGTATGGGGTTGGGGGGGGGGGTGCGGAAAGAGTTTTAATTTAGAACAACTTCAAAAATTGGGATGTTGGTTATACATTAGGATTTTTTTTAAATGGAAGGTGGCGGCCAAAAGTCACCATCCTCCAAAGTAAAATGAGAGTAGCAGCCTGAGAAAAGAGATGATTGGGACTGAAACGAAGCTTGCCATAGGATTTTATCTCTGACTCCCCGTACTGGCCAGTGCCCCATCCTCGCCCAATAGTGAAATAGCTGATTTAATGATTTGGACAACCAGCTTCCCTTCCATCTACCAGCCCACCATGCCATGAGTCCACAGGCACTACTTTAAGAGGAGAAGGGGCTGATGAAAGAGGAATTGAAGTTAAAGGGAGTGTTAGCAAAACTTGTGATGATCTACACACAAAAAAATGCCCAAACAGGCAGACACAGATAAAGGCAGGAAAAGAGAGTAGAAGAGCAAACTGGAATACCATTGGCTGAGAAGGGTCCACCAGCTGTTCAGATTTTAGCCCCCACCACCAGCAGGCACAAGGAAACAAACTGGTGTATTTAAATCAGCAAAATCAGAACTTGGAAGAGGTCGTCACCACTTTAATGAACATGATTAGAGAAGGATTATTCACCTCCTGGGAAAAAATAATGCAACAGCGGGAAGGAAATTCTACCAAAAGAGGGGCAGTTTCTCCCACAGGGGTGGAGCTGGCTGGGGAAGAGAAAGAAGCAAAGGACAGTTGCCACCCAAGGTAGGTCTCAAGATTAGTGCAGGAATTGTGGAGAAGCAGGGTCACTGGGCCAGAGCTTGAAACTCAGTGAATTCTCCAAAAAGTAGCAGGAAAGCTAACCCCTAAAGGGGACACGTATTTTCAGAACAGGCCTTGATGCCTGGAGAATTCCCAGCTCTTTAAGCTACCCTAATCCATCAGCCTTGGAGCGCCAAGGAGAGAAATTGGAACAGGCAGCCACAATCCAAAAGTTTGCCAGAAGAACTTATGACCACTGTAAGAATAGGAATCTGTCATGGAAAATAACTCAAAGACAGAGACTTTGAGATTCGCTCTAATAGTTAATTACAATGATATCATGAAGAGGGCAACAGGATTCACTGCCACGAGAACACTAGAAATCTTCCTTTATAAGCTCTTATTTATACAGAGGAAGACAAACAAGCTTTTCCAGAAATGATGATGACATCATTTATTCAAAAACATGGCAAATTACAGTTTTTATTAAAAACATAGATCAATCTAATTTTAAGAAAAAATGATCATTAACCACCTTGACTATAGTCATGGCTACAACTTAGTTTCTAAACAATATGGGCTCCTCATTTAACTTTTCTGGTTTGTTCATTAACATTAACATTTGTAGGATCCTAATTTGAGGAAGCTCCAAGTATGTACATCTCTGCATGAAATTTCTTCCACACTAAGTATTTTGCTTTATAAAAGTCAGAGGAGATGCAACTGCTCAAAGGAATATGTATAATCATCAGTCATTTTAAAAATTATTTGGATTTGGAATTTAAAGTAATAGTTTTAAAATGGCATTAAGGTGTGTCTTGTTAGCAAAGAACAATATTGATAAATCCTTGTGATTCTGTCAACTTTCTCTTGTATTCCATCTTTTTGAAAATAGCTGTCAGTTCAAAATTCAACAAAGAAAAATACACTTCACAACCTTTCGGCAAATAATTCTCCATTTGCATGTCTTAATTGGTACTGATGCACATATTGACCAACCTTTCATAATTTTCAAATCAGAATAGCTCCCTTGTAATATCCATCCTCCTCCCATCCCAATTCCCCCAACTTTTGTTATTCACCTTAAATAAGTGGTTCTCAATATTTTTTTCTTTCCCACTCACATACCACTTTAAGTCATCCCTAAGCCATGGGTGCTCTGTGATAAGTAAAGGATTGGTTAAGGTGGTATGTGAGAGGGAAACAAAGGTTGAGAATCACTGCTCTAGACCCAATTGCTACTGAAATATTTTGCTTGAGAAAAATTGTGATTGGCCCGTTTCCTTTGGAGCTATGAAACCGAGTCAATGAGGTAAGATTAAAACAGTGGTTTTCAAATTTTTTCTTTTCACTCACATACCACCTTAAGCAATCCTTTACTAATTGCAGAGCACTGGATTACTTAAAGTGGAATATGAGTGGAAAGAAGGGTGCGAACCACTGCCTTAAATCTATGTCCTCTGATGAGCCTTCTCTAAAAAAAAGAATATTTCTTTCCATATACCCTCCCAAAAGCACTCATTACTTTGAATGATTCTGCTAAATCCACTCTTAACTAAGTTTGGAAATAGGAATTATTTTTCAGTTAACACAATTTTTTTTGTGAAAATGTTTGAATTAACTGCAACACAGCAGAAAGATCAAGAAGTAACCTGAAATGATAGGAATTGAAGAAAAGTTGAGATAACTCGACTGCTTTGCTTAAGAACTGCTTGGCCAAATAGATTTAATGAAAAAAAAAGAAAATTTAATTCAGCAATCAAGTTCTACTATCTTGATCTGTTGGGAATAAAATGGCTAGAGTGAGATTCAGTGCAAAATGTTAAGATTGGTAGTGAGAAAGCAGGTAGGAAGAAGAAAACATTGACCAGATGAACATGATAGTTCAGAAGAACATTAACCATGTGAACATACTGTTGAAATAGAAAGAAATGGAGATAAATTGGATATAATTTGTGGGGAAGAGGATAATCAGTGAAGAGGTTTATCCATTCTCCTGTCAGAAAAATGTAAGAAACAATTCAATTTAATGAGTGTAGAACATTGATGATAATTTCCTTCAGAAATGGAAGGAAGTATCAGGAACATCAATTTAAATGGAAATTTAATCTTTGCCATCACCAATGAAACAGATGCATTGAAACATTTCACCTTAGTACCATCAATCGACAATTCTGGAGTAAGTGAAGAAACACAGCTGCAAAGTGGGTTGAGATTCATCATTACCAGATATTGAAAAGTTAAACAGTAACACTTTCTTACTTCATATTAATATAGTCTATGAATAAAACAAAACAAATAATAGCTTACCATTCAAAACCATATTTTCTGGGGTTTTTTTCTTTTTATTTAAAAATGCTTCACAATTGTTTCTATCTTACATAAATGAACAGATTACCTACCCCCTTACAAAATGAATAAGTAATCGGCACCCACATTATGAATAATACAAATGTTCAAATTGGGTCTTTGATATTCTTTACTGTTTATCAAAGTCATAATTTTGAGAATATATTGTAGGGTTTTTTTTGTCCGATGGGGTCTTGGAGATCAACTTAGGATATTGCAAGAGTTAAATAGAAATATTATTTTAGATAATTCATCTTAAAATAAATTCCTTTACCAATATGAAATGACAAATGCTTCAGAATGAACATAAAGTATCATCAAGGCTCAAATTACAGCAGTGGATTTGACAATTTGGGAATCCTAAATTATAAAATTTATTTACTTAAAATTAAATTTGCTTAAGTTGTATTTTTGAGATGTATTCTGAGGAGTATAGATAAAGTTGTTTATTTGGCGTCTTCATTGTGAGCAGGAGTCATTGGTGTACAGAAAATGTCCAATTAGATATTATCCAATTATCTACATTAGTTGGATTATTGTTGCACCAAAAAAACCAACTCATGAGCTGTGGGACGCATTCGGCATATGGCGATAATCTATGGTGCAAGTTTAGCATTGCGATTCAATTGAACAGGAATCACTTCTTTAAAAGCAAAACTGCTTCTGTGATGAGTAAACGGGTTCTGCAAATGACTAAAGTTATCCATATTTATTTAAGTTGAACACAAGAAAACAGCAACACCCTGATCTCACACAATATTCATGTAATTTTGTATCCCTTGTGCTGTGTTAGAGAATTCAAGCTGAGGAGCAGAATATTTCCATCTGTCAGGTCAAATGGATAAAAGTTTTCCAGATTAAAAACCAAAGAGTTCCGTAGTTTAGCACATAGAATTTCTCTGTCCAAAGCCATTTTTTTTAAAAAAGACACAGCAAGGTCACAGGCCCTTTTGGCCCATGAGTCTGTGCTGCCCAGTTACACCTAACCGACCTACAACCACTGGTATGTTTTGGAGACTGGAGCTCCCGAGGAAAACCCACGCAGACAAGGGGAGAATGCACAAACTCCTTACAAACAGCGTGGGATTTGAATCCTGGTCCCGTTCGCTGGCGCTGTAATGGCATTGCATTAACCGCTATGCCAACCATGCCGCCCTTCAGTGATTACGGGGCGAGAGAGGGTTACACAGGTAGGATGATGCAAAAACATGGAGAAAACTAAAAACAAGAAAGATGTTAAAAATTGAGATGAAGTTCAAGCGGAAACTCATTCAAACCAGGAAGCTCAGCTGTGATGAGTGATTAAGATTACTTGCAAATTAGGATCTGGGTGGCAGTTTTGGGATGACTTCACGTTTGTGGAGACGAGAAAGAAGGGTGCAAATCAGGAACACATTATAGTTATTATGATCAAGTTTAAACATGGGCATCCACTACATAGGTTTAGATTAACTGAAGCTAGGTTTTTAAATGTCGACAATTTTAGAGGTAAAACAGCTGTAATTAAATCATTGCTGCTGGTAATGAATAAATGAAGATTATTCTAATCCTCCTCCTCAAGTGTGATCATCTTAACAATTACAGATGAGCAAGAGAGAAAGGTTTAAAAGGTTAAATTTGAAAATGGTGTCTTACAGTGGCAGAATCCTACTGAAATGGGCAAATTTGAGACCACGGGGGTAAAAAAATCTTATAAATTGTGTAAAACCTATAAAATAAAGTTCAATGCAATGAAAGACTGTGCCCTTTCCTTCAGCACCATAGCGATTATATCGATTATCAGTGCTTGGAAATAATGAATATAATGTACACAGATGTACAATCTAACCAGTCAGCTACCCTCGATGAGCTCTCTTCCAAAACTTGCTTGGGGAAAACATTGAAAATATTTTGAATGTCACAGGCCAGAGAATCCATTTTTTTTTTGCTGAGTGTGTTTGGAGGTAGTGTTTCCATTTGCTGAGTTTGTTGAGAGATATAGTTTCTATTTATGCTTTTTTTTAACTTGTTCATTCGGTTTAATGATAAGTTCAAAGTTGGATACATGACACTGGTGGAGATCTGCACCTTGTGCTGATATCATGCGATAAATTCTCTGCTTCTAGATTGAGTGTATGCCATTGATTTTGTCATGGTCTCCTCATATCACCAAATTATAGAATTTCAGTTAAATTATAGAATTTCAGTTCAGAATTTTTGAACTGCTGCAATGCTTTCTTCAACTTAGTGATAATTTTAATGGAAGCTATTTTCTTTATAGTGCAGAATTTGAACATTTTTTTCTGTTTCAGCACCAATTCCCTCTAGGATTAGTTGAATTATGTCTTCTTGGCTTACTCTTGCAGTAACTAATTGTGATTCAACTTACTTTCCGTGATCGCAAAGCTGCAAGTGGTAGGTACCGATTATACAAAAAAAAAGTAGAGGAGCAAAATAGGGCAAAGGAATAATGCAACTAAATAATTTTCAAAAGAGGTTCGTAAAGAGTAATTTAACTTAATTATTTAATAAATAAATGACTTTAAAAGAAAACTATTCTCCAATGCAGAATAAATTACCGTGACTTCATTTTGTTGTTCACTGCCAGTAACAGTTGAAGAGCGAGGTCGCCGTGATTGGGTGGTCTGCTGATAAACCATACACTATTTTTAAACTTTACTGAAAAAAACTCTGAGTGCAATAAAAATAAAATGAATTCAAGGCTAGGTGTTCATTACTGTATAGTAAATACCATATATTTTGGCATACAATTCCACCTTGGGTCCTCATTTTCATGGTTTTATCATATATCGGCATATTAGTTGACCCCCCCCCCAATTTTATGCAAGAAATGTGCCAGAGAATGGTGTCTGAGCCTCCAAGCAACAATCCAAACTTTGTTACAAAACCTCAATCATCAAGTAACAAAAAAACAGTAAAAAAATCCTTTGATTCTAGCAAGAAAGATGCCAAACGGAGCTGGGTCCAAGTCTTCAGCATCGGCTTCAGGCGGACACTGTGACGGCAACTCCATTCTCATGATCGGGTGCAGTGCTTTCTGCATCGAAGAAGTCACCTCACTGCCAAGTGCACTTGGTGCAGGAACCACAGCTATGTGTCGGCTCCCAGGCAGGAGCAACGATCTCGGGCTCCCGGCAGGAGCGGCGACCTTGGGCTCCCAGGTAGGAGCGGGGATCTTGGGGACCCAGGCAGCAGCAGAGATCTCGGGCTCTACAATTGTAGAATGCCTGGGTGGGTGATGGTGGTGCCTGGCTGTGGGGAAGAGTTATGGGGAGATGTTTCCAGGGTCATCTTATACAGCGAATATACATCAAAGAGTTTTTTTGAGTTGAATCTGGTGTATGTCAAACCCCCACCCCCACATTTTTGAGTGATTTGTGAAGGTTTCAAGACTCGACTTATATGCCAAAATATATGGTATTCAAAGAATTAATTTCATTTTTAATTCAAGAGAACAGTCGAAAAGGAGGAGGAAATTTTCAACTCAATGGCTCAATGACAGTTTTCCAATTAAACTCGGAAACTTTTTAAAAAATATAAACACTGATATTTGATGCCAAGAGAATGTTAAAGCACAAACTGGAATTTGACTGGTGCCACCTGGTCCAAAATAAGTATCATTAAATTACCACGATTTAGTTGGCACAAGTAAGAACCAAAATAAACCTACCAAAGCTCTCATGACATTAATAATTAATACAGAATAGTCTGTGCTAAGTTTCTAAAATTGTTCCAAGCGATCAAGATACTGTATGTGACGGTGAGGAGAGTGAAATGACAAACTGAAAGACACAAACAACTTTCACATGTCGACTTATTTCTCTTTGGCTGATATATTATTTTAAAGCACAGGAAGTTACTTAATGCAACATTCAAGCTGAAACTAGATTTTTTTTGTTATCAAACTTTTTTGGCAAAACATCTAAATGTAACTGGAGCCTTAATGCAAAGGGTCTGCGTCTTCTTTGACTAAAAATGTCAAACAGCTTTGTATTTTAATTTTTAAATGTTAAATTTAGACAAACAGAGCAGGGAACAGGCCCCTTCTGGCCATGAACCCTTGCTACCCAAATAATCTACAACTTTCATACATTTTGAAGGGTGGGAGGAAACTGGAACACCTAGAGGAAACCCAGGCATATAAAGGAAGAACATACAAACTCCTTACAAATTTCAAACCCGGGATACTGGTGCTGTAATAGTATTGCGCTAACCGCTACTCCCTCTTAGTGCATCTTATGAATTATTTGGGTAAAGGCAAAAATTATGGAAGATTTTTCAGCACCTAAATTAAATGCTAATCGTTTGCTAGAGATTTTGCAATATATACACTTTTTTTTGTTACAAAATAATGGCTTCAATAGTTACGATGTATATCATTAAAAAAATCTGCAGCTCAGCTGCCTTGCTGGAATGACAGGAATACTTTTGAAGGATTCAAGAATCTGCAGCCTAAAACACAGATGACTACATTATCTGACAACACTACATCATCCAGTTGGTCAGGGTAACCTGCCTGGATTCATTCTTATCTATCTACATCAGGGGTGGCCAAACTTGCTTAATGTAAGAGCTACAAACGATAAAGCTCAGATGTTTGAGAGCTGCAGGACAAGAACAAAATTCACACATACGTTTTTATTGTTACATACACATTTTGTAACAAAGATTTTAAGAAATGCATATTAAATGTAATAATATTTATTCCTGCCTGTTTTAAAACTGTTAATTTGTATTAGTTTCAATAATCACAAAGACATAAATATGTAAAAAAAAGGTAAACCAAAAAAATGAGAGATATTTTCATCAGATTTCCAACGTACAAAATTAGTCTTATTATAATCATATTTTTTATGACTAAAATACAATGCTACAAATATCAGACTATTAAAGATGCGAGTCGGGTGGGCAAGGGGGGAAGAGACTGGCAGCGCGAGTCGGGCGGGCGAGGGGGTGAGACCGGCAGCGCGAGTCGGGTGGTCGAGGTGGGGGGAAGAGACCAGCAGCGAGAGACTGGCAGTGCAAGTCAGGCGGGCGAGGGGGAGAGACTGGCAGCGAGAGTTGGGCGGGCGAGGGAGACAGGCAGCGGGAGTCGGGTGGGCAAGGGGGAGAGACTGGCAGCGGGAGTCAGGCGGGTGAGAGAGACTGGCAGCATGAATTGGGCGGGCGAGAGGGAGAGACCGGCAGCGCGAGATGGGCAGGTGAGGGGGAGAGACCGGCAGCGGGAGTTGGGTGGGCGATGGGGAGAGACCAGCAGCGCGAGTTGGGCGGGCAAGGTGGGGAGACCGGCAGTGAGCCACACATTAAAGGTTAAAGAGCCACATGTGGCTCGCGAGCCGCGGTTTGGCCACCCCTGGTCTACATGATCCAGATTAATGGCTTCTTTTTCCTTGTCTACAATGTACATGTAATTCACCGCTGATCAATACCTGTCCTGTCACATCAAATGCTGCCCCTCAGCCACATGATCTGAATGCATGGTGCCAATTTCCCTAGTATATTGACAACTTTCTGTTTTCCTTTTTCATTAACATTTCTAAATTGTCTAGATTGTTGGCCTGGCATGCAATGGCAGATGAACAAATATTCCCTTCAATTAAACACTGCGGTACCCAATCCCACGGACTTTGGACTCCTGCACAAACTTCATTCCCAAACTAATGACTCCATTGAAACTGTTAATCATGATTGTCAGTGAGACCCAGAGTTTAGGTTTGAGCTTCAGATTTACTCCTCCATAAAACTGGCCATTGGATCAAAGGAAGACTTTGCTTCCTGAATAAGAGTGCAGTACATGTGAATCTGAAAAGGGTAATAATAAAGAATGAAGAATCTACATTTAAAAATTGGGACACAAATTTTAGCATTTGTAACAATCAGATAATTTATTTTATTTTAAGTTTCATTAACTCAAGTACAGTGCTATCTTTCACTTTGCTATTTCATTCAATTAGGATGATTTTTGTTTGCTCATAAATTGAGTTGCGATCGAGAAAAAGAAAACAGATACATGATCAATAAAATGTTCACAACATTCATATTTATAATGACACAGCTAAATTATGAATGTGAAACATCATATTGCAGGAATGATGTATAGGCTTTGGAAAAGGTACAGAAGAAATCTACCTCTGTAAACTAGATTTGCAGGGCGAGGAGAACCAGAGTGATAGAGCAGATAGTGAGGTGGAGGACGGAAAGGGTCATGTGAGGATTACATGTAAAGACAGAAAGCAGAGGTTTGTACATGAGAGAAATTATCTCAGATGTATCTATTTCAATGCGAGGAGTATCATTGGTAAGGCACATAATCTTAGGGCATGGGTTTACACATGGGATTATGAGGTTATTGCTATTAGTGAGACTTGGTTGCAGGACTGGCAGCTCAATCTTCCAGGGTACCAATGTGTAGAGGGGGAGGGATGAAAGGGAAAGGAGTAGCATTGCTAGTCAGGGAAAATATCAAATATTAAACAGGACAGCAATGTGGACTCACTTACAGAGGCCATATGGGTGGAACTAAGAAACGGGAAGGAGTGAGCCACTAATGCGTTTGTATTATAGATCGCCCAATAGTCCGAGAGAACTGGAGGTGCAAATCTGTCGGGAGATAACAGATCATTGTAGGAAACTGAAAGTTGTGGCAGTAGGAGATTTTAACTTTGAATGGGACTCCCATACTCTAAAAGGACTGGATGGGTTGGAGTTTGTCAAATGTGTACAAGAAAGTTTTCTAAATCAATATGTAGAGGTACCAATGAGAGAGGATGCAATAGTTGGTCTCCTATTAGGGAACTAGACAGGTCAGGTGGCAGAAGACTCTGTAAGGTGAGCATTTTGGGTCCAGTGACTATAATGTCGTTAGTTTCAAGTTAGTTGTGGATAAGGGTAGCTCTCGTACTCAAGTTGAAGTTCTAAATTGAAGAAAGGCCAATTCTGTGGAAATGAGAAAGGATCTCAGAAGAGTCGAATGGAATAAGCTGTTTTCTGGCAAGGATTTGTCCAGCAAGTAGAAGGCCTTCAAAGGCAAACTATTGAGGGTGCAGAGTATGCATGCTCCTACAAGGATTAAAAGCAGAATTAACAGGCATAGGGAACCTTGGTTTTCAAGGGATATTTGGTGATATGATTAAGAAGAAGAGAGAGGTGTATCACCAGTATAGGCAAGAAGGAGCAAATGAGGTACTTGCAGGATATGGAAAATGTAAGAGAAAGCTAAAAAAAGGTAATCAGGAAGTCAAAAAGAAGGCATAAGGGTACTTTGGCAGATAATCTGAAGATAAATCCAAGGGATTTCTACTAAGAGTAAGAGGATAGCAAGGGACAAAATTGGTCCCCTAGAGGATCAGTGTGGTCAACTATGTGTGGAGCCTCACAAAATGGGCACGATATTAAATAGGTTTTGTTTTGCATCAGTGTTCACTCACATATGGTTGGAAGGGAACCAAATAGAAGTGTCATGAAACATATGGAGATTAAAGAAAAGGAGATGATTGCTGCCTCACAGCAAATAAAGGTAGGCAAATCCCCTGTCCCACTGTTTAAGAAAGGCTCCAAAAGTAAACCAGGTAACTATAGGCCAGTGAGCCTGATGTCAGTAGTACGTAGATTATCGGAAGGAGCTCTAAATGATAGGATATATAGGTATTTGGACAGCAATGGGCTGATTAAGGACAGTCAGCATCGATTTGTATGTGGTAGGTTGTGTTTAACAAAACTTGTAGAGTTTTTTGAGGAAGTTACTAAGAATGTAGATGAAAGAAAGGGTGTGGCTGTTGACTACATGGACTTTGACAAGGTCCCACATGGGAGGTTAGTTCAGAAGGTTAAGACACTAGGTATACATAGAGGGGTTGTAAACTGGATTCAAAATTGGCTGTGTGGGGGAAAACAGAGAATAGTGGATGATTGTTTCTCAGACTGGAGTCCTATGATGAGTGGTGTACCTCAGGGATCTGTGTTGGGACCATTGTTGTTTGTTGTCTATATCAATGATCTGGATGATAACGCGGTAAATTGGATCAGCAAGTTTCCTGATGACACAAAGATAGGAGGCATAGTGGACAGTGAAGAAGATTTTCAAAGCTTGCAGAGGGATCTCAACCAAATGGGAGAATGGGCCAGTAAATGGATGATGGAGTTCAATGCAGACAAGTGTAAGGTATCGCATTTTTGAAAAGCAAATCAAGTAAGGACGTACACTGTAGATGGTAGGCACTGAGGAGGGTGAAGGAGCAGAGAGACCTGGGGATACAGGTAGATTTTTCCCTGAAGGTGGCGTCACCGGTGGACAGGGTTATAAAGAAAGCTTTTGGCATCTTGTCCTTTATATTCAAACTATTGAGCATAGGTGCTGGGATGTTATGTTGAAGTTGGAGTATTGTGTGCAGTTTTGGTCGCCTAGCTACAGGAAGGATATCAATAAGATTGAAAGAGTTCAGAGAAAATTTACTAGGATGTTGTCGGATCTTAAGGAGTTGAGTTACAGGGAAACATTAAATAATTTACGACTTTATTGCTTGGAATGAAGAATAAGGGGAGATTTGATAGAAGTTTACAAAATTATGAGGGGTATAGACAGAGTAAATGCAAGTAGGCTCTTTCCACAGATTAGGAGAGATAAATACAAGAGGACATGGCTTTAGTGTGAAAGGGGAAAAGTTTAGGGGGAACATTAGGGGGAACTTCTTCTTTCAGAGAGTGGTGGGAGTGTGGAATGAGCTGCAGACTTGATCTTGAGATTTAATTGGATAGATAAATGGATGGGAAGGACTGGAGGGTTATGGAATGGGAGGAGGTTGTTGGGACTAGCTGTGCAATGGCTGGCATAGACTAGAAGGGCCAAATGACCTGTTTTCTGTGCTGTAGCATTCTATGGTTCTACCAGGATGTTGGATTAGAGGGTATATGTGATGAGGAGAGTTTGGACAAATTTGATGTTTTCTCTGGAGACTGAGTGGAGACAATAATAGTGTACACAATTTTAAGAGGTGCTAATAGCACAGATAGCCAGAATCCTTTCCCCAGGGTAAACAGGTCACATACATGAGGATGTACATTTAAGTGGGGGGGGGGGGGGTGATGGGAGGAGGAGTTTAAAGGACTAATGTGGGGAAAGTTGTTTTTTTTTAAATATAGAGTGGTGGGGTGCCTGTCATGGGCTATCAGGATGAGTGGTGGAAGAGGCTTCCTAGAAGACACATGAATATGCAGGGTAGAGAGGTAAGCAACACAGTTTAATTTCTGCATCATGCTTGGTGCACATTTGCAGGCTGAAAGGCCTGTTTTTGTGTCACACTGTTCTATCTTCCACCAAAGTGATTATGATACTGAAGGTAGAGGTGGAACAAATGACAATTTGTTTTTTTTTGCACATCTTAAGAACTGCTCTTGCCAATTTACTGTTCTGGTCACAAATCCAAATTCAAAACATACATTCATGGAATTAAATTAGATTTTGCGGTGTTTTTAATGATCATAGAGGTCCTTTATAGTTTATAATGTACTTGAACGACGCCTATCTGGTGTAGGCTTCATGGTCAAGAGCTTCATTGCCTCCAAACTCGAAAACCTTCCGACAGGCCTCTCGGACCGAATCATGTCCATGCGACTCCCCCTTCAGAACAAGCGTCACATCACCCTCATCAGTGTCTATGCTCCAACCCTCCAGGCGGAACCAGCAGAAAAGGACAAGTTCTACACCGACCTGCGCAACCTCATCCAACGCACCCCTACAGCCGACAAGGTTGTCATCCTGGGCGACTTCAACGCTCGTGTCGGCAAAGACTCAGAAACCTGGCCAGGAATCCTGGGCAAGCAGGCGTCGGCAAGTGCAACGACAATGGGCGCCTCCTGTTGGAGCTCTGCGCAGAACAGCGGCTTGTCATTACAAACACCCTTTTTCAGCAGAGGGACAGCCTTAAGACCACCTGGATGCATCCCCGATCCAAACACTGGCACCTCCTGGACTACATCCTGGTGCGAGAAAGTGACAAACGAGATGTGCTCCACACCAGGGTCATGCCTAGCGCGGAATGCCACACTGACCACCGGCTGGTTCGCTGCAAGCTCAACCTTCACTTCAAACCAAAGCCCAGGAACAATAAAGCCCCCAGAAAGAGGTTCAATGTTGGAAACCTGCAGTCAGACGAAGCGAGAAGAAACTTCCAGGCAAACCTCAAAGCAAAGCTCGACGATGCAATCCGCCTCACGGACCCGTCCCCTGAAACCCTCTGGGATCAGTTGAAGACTACCATACTGCAATCCACTGAAGAGGTACTGGGCTTCTCCTCCAGGAAAAACAAGGACTGGTTTGACGAAAACAGCCAGGAAATCCAGGAGCTGCTGGCAAAGAAGCGAGCTGCCCACCAGGCTCACCTTACAAAGCCGTCCTGTCCAGAGAAGAAACAAGCCTTCCGTCGCGCATGCAGCCATCTTCAGCGCAAACTCCGGGAGATCCAAAATGAGTGGTGGACTAGCCTCGCCAAACGAACCCAGCTCAGCGCGGACATTGGCGACTTCAGGGGTTTCTACGAGGCTCTAAAGGCTGTGTACGGCCACTCACCCCAAGTCCAAAGCCCGCTGCGCAGCTCAGACGGCAAAGTCCTCCTCAGCGACAAGATCTCCATCCTCAACCGATGGTCAGAACACTTCCAATCTCTTTTCAGTGCCAACCGCTCAGTCCAAGATTCCGTCCTGCTCCAGCTCCCTCAACAGCCCCTAAGGCTAGAGCTGGATGAGGTCCTCACCCTGGATGAGACATATAAGGCAATCGAACAACTGAAAAGTGGCAAAGCAGCAGGTATGGATGGAATCCCCCCAGAAGTCTGGAAGGCTGGCGGCAAAACTCTGCATGCCAAACTGCATGAGTTTTTCAAGCTTTGTTGGGACCAAGGTAAACTGCCTCAGGATCTTCGTGATGCCACCATCATCACCCTGTACAAAAACAAAGTCGAGAAATCAGACTGCTCAAACTACAGGGGAATCACGTTGCTCTCCATTGCAGGCAAAATCTTCGCTAGGATTCTACTAAATAGAATAATACCTAGTGTCGCCGAGAATATTCTCCCAGAATCACAGTGCGGCTTTCGCGCAAACAGAGGAACTACTGACATGGTCTTTGCCCTCAGACAGCTCCAAGAAAAATGCAGAGAACAAAACAAAGGACTCTACATCACCTTTGTTGACCTCACCAAAGCCTTCGACACCGTGAGCAGGAAAGGGCTTTGGCAAATACTAGAGCGCATCGGATGTCCCCCAAAGTTCCTCAACATGATTATCCAACTGCACGAAAACCAACAAGGTCGGGTCAGATACAGCAATGAGCTCTCTGAACCCTTCTCCATTAACAATGGCGTGAAGCAAGGCTGTGTTCTGGCACCAACCCTCTTTTCAATCTTCTTCAGCATGATGCTGAACCAAGCCATGAAAGACCCCAACAATGAAGACGCTGTTTACATCCGGTACCGCACGGATGGCAGTCTCTTCAATCTGAGGCGCCTGCAAGCTCACACCAAGACACAAGAGAAACTTGTCCGTGAACTACTCTTTGCAGACGATGCCGCTTTAGTTGCCCATTCAGAGCCAGCTCTTCAGCGAATGACGTCCTGCTTTGCGGAAACTGCCAAAATGTTTGGCCTGGAAGTCAGCCTGAAGAAAACTGAGGTCCTCCATCAGCCAGCTCCCCACCATGATTACCAGCCCCCCCACATCTCCATCGGGCACACAAAACTCAAAACGGTCAACCAGTTTACCTATCTCGGCTGCACCATTTCATCAGATGCAAGGATCGACAATGAGATAGACAACAGACTCGCCAAGGCAAATAGCGCCTTTGGAAGACTACACAAAAGAGTCTGGAAAAACAACCAACTGAAAAACCTCACAAAGATAAGCGTATACAGAGCCGTTGTCATACCCACACTCCTGTTCGGCTCCGAATCATGGGTCCTCTACCGGCACCACCTACGGCTCCTAGAACGCTTCCACCAGCGTTGTCTCCGCTCCATCCTCAACATCCATTGGAGCGCTTACATCCCTAACGTCGAAGTACTCGAGATGGCAGAGGTCGACAGCATCGAGTCCACGCTGCTGAAGATCCAGCTGCGCTGGATGGGTCACGTCTCCAGAATGGAGGACCATCGCCTTCCCAAGATCGTGTTATATGGCGAGCTCTCCACTGGCCACCGTGACAGAGGTGCACCAAAGAAAAGGTACAAGGACTGCCTAAAGAAATCTCTTGGTGCCTGCCACATTGACCACCGCCAGTGGGCTGATATCGCCTCAAACCGTGCATCTTGGCGCCTCACAGTTTGGCGGGCAGCAACCTCCTTTGAAGAAGACCGCAGAGCCTACCTCACTGACAAAAGGCAAAGGAGGAAAAACCCAACACCCAACCCCAACCCACCAATTTTCCCCTGCAACCGCTGCAATCGTGTCTGCCTGTCCCGCATCGGACTTGTCAGCCACAAACGAGCCTGCAGCTGACGTGGACTTTTTACCCCTTCCATAAATCTTCGTCCGCGAAGCCAAGCCAAAGAAGAATAATGTACTTGTAAAGTAATACAACTGCAGAAATAAAGAAAACACTGCAGATAATTTGAATACTGAAGAAATAGTTATGATTCAATTGGCCAGATTGTGCTTGAAAACGTCACTCAATGCTTCTGCAGAGATGTTCACCAAATATGTTGCTGGCTTACCGTTGTTGAGGTCAAAAAGATCAAGCCCCTCCAATAGATTCCAGAGGCAGAACATACAAGGTAGAGAGAGTGCAGAGAAGATTTACAAAAATGTTACCTGGGTTTCAGAATCTAGATTACAAAGAAAGATTGAGCAGATTAGGTCTTTATTCTTTGGAGTATAGAAGGGTGAGAGGGGATTTGATAGAGGTATTTAATATTATGAGGGGGATAGATAAAGTTGATGTGGATAGGTTTTTTTCCCTTGAGGATAGGAGAGATTGAAACAAGAAGTCATTAGTTAAGAATTAAGTGGCAAAAGTTTAGAAGTAACATGAGGGGTAGTTGCTGGGTGGAATGAGTTTCTGGCAGCAGGGTCCATTATTCATTTAAGGAAAAATTGGATAGGTATATGGAGGGTTATGGGCAAGGTGTAGGTAGATGGGACTAGAGGAGAGTACTTAGTTTGGTGCAGGCTAGAAAGGCTGAAATGGGTTGTTTCCATGCTGTAATTGTTATATGGTTAAAACACAAGTAGTCTGGTATCTGTTAATTCAGCAATTCTACAGGTCGGCTTCTGGCTCACTTATTAATTGATAAAGTCCCCATTCCGGCTGACTTATTATTCATGGTCAGCAGTGTTCTATTGGGTTTGTAGCTGCTTGTATAGAAGGTTGGGTGAGGAACATGGGTGTCATGATCATAGGTTTACTGCAAAACCAGGTCTAGACTACCAGCTGGTATATGGAGTGTGGGTCATGTTCTGGAATGCTTGTATTTTTCAGCTTTTTTGACAAGCTGAAACTCACCAGGTTCTGTTTCCCCTTATACATATTGGCTCAGTGTCCCACTCTCTTTAAACCCAGCAGGTTCACTCCACTATAATTTTATTTTAAGAAGTGAAATAGAATAGTTGTTGTCATATAAATTTTGCAAGTCCTGCACCAAAGTCCTGAAGGTGCCGGATTATGAGTTTTACTGTTATTACAGTATCTGTTACTCGATCCCAGACTCAGTCTACTCGACAAAAATGGCTGTTAAGATTTGGCTTCGATCAAGATCAAGATAAAGTGTGAAAATAATGTACGGTGCCTGAGAAATCAATATCCTGAGAAATTCCTTTCCACCTGAAAAAAAGATGGTTACTGATCCAAATACTGAAAATATTCCACAACCTATGCAACTCCTATTTCTTCACACCAAATAAAAGATTTACACATCTTCACAATGTTAGTCTTCTCTATACCTTTAAGAGAAAGACTCAATAGCTTATAAAGTAAACCAAGAGTCAAAGTATATTCATGAGTCCTCAAGGAGAGCAGGCAAGATGAATGGGGAAGAAAAACCATTGTAGAATAGTCTCTCTACAGATGTGTCCTGACATGACTGAACATTTTCAACTGCTAAATCTGTTTCAATATCTGCATGAATTTGATCTTGTTTTAGATCTTGATCTAGAGAAAGAATCCTGGCGTTAAGTGTTAAATAGCATCATAGCAAGGTCTTACAAGCAAGTTTCAAAGAAAATAAGTCAACAAGGATGCACACTAGAAAATATAGATCCAAAATTATTTACCATTGAGGCTTGAGCTTCATCTTCAATACCATCTGTCACACTATAGGAGCGTATCCTTGCAAGAGATTCACTCTGGGAAATGGAAGAAGTAATAGGAACTTGGTTAAGAATTTTTTTAAAGTGAACCACAATATTGGTTCTGTTGCAATTGCCTTCTTTACTCGACCCAGATGCATGAGGGAAGGTGGTGCTTGGGAACACCATTATCCCCAGTTGCCACAATTTCCTTGTCACAATTCATGGCTCTTTCCTCATCATTTCTTCATGTTCTGAAACTCTTAAGTATCTCAAAGGAAGTACCTTTACCACATAAACTAGAAGACTGTAAGGTGGCACTATATACTGTCCTCAAAGAGAAATACGGTAAAAGCTAGTCTTGCTCGTATCCAGTTAATGAATCAGATGCACTATTTTTCCCCATTTAATTAAATTTAAAATATTCAAATAAGACATTTATGCACACTGCAAATACCACATATACTAGAGTAATCGTCAATACTGTTTTTGAATGAGCCGTGTAAAAGTTGACTCCCCTATTTTTGGCCCCGACTGCCCATCCATCTGAGTTCCTGAAGCCCTGACAGTGGATCCTCGCCCCTGCTACCTGCTCTTCCGAACTCCCGACCACGGGTCCTCATTGGGATGCCTGACCATGCAAACTCCCATCGCCCTGGCCACCCGACCATGGATCCTTGCCCCAACTGCCTGCCCATTCAAACTCCTTACTGTGGATCCTCACCCCGGCTGCCTGCTCATACAAACTCACGACACGCTGGCCGCCCAGCCATTCAAACACCCTTCACCTGTCCATTCAAGCTCCTGTCCAGCGTAATTATTTTGAGAGCAATGAACTTGTATCTCATTTGTTAACTATTTGCCGCATCTCCAAAGCAATATTACTTGCTTCTTGACCATTTTCATTTTTGTGAGTTACTAGGTCAGATAAAATAAATATCATCACCAGTATCTCTCAGTCTGTAATATGAAATTCAAAAGTGTGCAGCAACTTAATATTATGCATATTTAAAATAAATTAGATGCACAGCCCAGTAACAGGCCCTTCCGGCCCATGAGCCTGTACTGTCCAAATACCCCAATTAACCTGAAAGCTTTGTATGTTTAGAAAGGTGGGAGGAAACTGGAGGAAATCCGACATGGAGAGAACATACAAACTCCTTACAGACAGCGCTGGATTTTAACCCAGACTGTTGGTGCTGTAAAAGTGACGTGTTAACCGCTACACTAACCGTGCTGCCCAATCTAGAAAATTGTTACAAGGAAGACAAGTGACATTATTTTTCTGCCCATGAATTCTAAAGTTCAGATGAAAAAGGTGAGTCTTGATAAGTCATATACCACAAGAGTAAATAATCTGGTGATAATTTTAGTGCGACATATTTGGACAAAATTCGATTGCTGAGGTACATATACTCACAGGACGTGAACCAATTTCTTCCCCGTTTGACTCTGAAGCAACTTGCAGCCTCCTGTTCAGTTCATCAGAAAGGTCTGGTGGGCTGCTTTCTGATGCACTCGGTGGAGTAGAAGAAGGGGGTAATGCTTGGAAAAGTTGATCATCTTCAAGAAAAGATTCTTCAGAGATGGTTTCCCATGGCTGCACAGCAAAACACAAAGACTGCTTTGTTTTTTTTTAAATAGCATACATTTTTCGAATTTAAAGAATCTAAACATTCTGGAAAAATGGCATAGTATTAGCAGAAAGTAAATTTTAGTACAGATAGGAGCATATGGCAAAATATTTTTAAAAAGACATAAATAGTTAATTCAGAACAGCACTCGGCTTTAAAGCAAATTCTCAAGTCAATGTAGTGAGAAAACTCTGTCCTCATTAAATCTACGCTGAGTTGAGGGAGGTTGAAAATAGGAATCACTGTAACACAGAAATAAGGGGTTTGAGTATATGTTGGGAAGTGGGAAGGGGGGGAGAACAGGAATAATAATAATAATAATAATAATGATCAGGAAACATTTCAGTCAAGTTCATCTGGATGTAGCTTCCAGTGGGAACTTTAACAAGTGCTGAGGACTTTAAAAAGTGTTGAGTGTTTGGGCTATTTGTGAATTTTTTAAAATTCTCATATTGTAGCCTTTAATTTAGACAAACTTAAGATCTCATTAACATGCAATAATTGCTAATATATTAAAAATAAACAATCCCTCCTCATTTGCACTCCCTCCCCAAATCCCCCAATCGTTTGGTGAATATATCACACAAACTCTCACATTTAGATAGCTGTTGACAAGCTATCATGTGAATTACTGCTGGAGTTCCTGTTACTTTGTTTTCCCCATTCATCATCTCAGTTAATTTAGAAGCAATCCAACAGATCCCTGAATGCTGTGAAAAGCTTTTGGGTGTCGGTCAGCAAAAGCAGTGAAGATATTCCCACTAACCATTGGTTTTAACTGCACTCCATTGATAACTCAGCAGAACACAAATCTCACTTAGTCTCATGGTCTTGATACTTTCCTTAAGTGAGCAAAGTGTTTCCTTCTTTCACTTCCTAATGGCCACACTCTAATTTTAGGATTGTATACGATTTTTCATGAATCAGAGCAAATACCTTACTGCTTCTCAAATCTCTCCCATTTTAAAAACGTGAAGTGCTTCCTTGAGATAAACAGGAGACCGCAGATGTTGGAATCTGAAGCCAAACAACCTGCTGGAGGAACTCAGTGGTTTGGATAGTGTCAGTTAGAGAAAATAATCTTCGAAGGAGAAAGAAACCAGTGCAAAGACAGGGTGGGAGGAACGGGACAGGTAGAATTGTTGAATGAGGGAGAGGAGAAGCAGGCAAAGGAAGATGAGTCACACAGGGTGTAGTGTGTGATTAGAAGACAAAAGCTGCCAGTGTAGGAATCTGATAAGAAGGGAAGGTGACAAAAGTGGGATAAAAATAGATCAGATTTGGAACAGAGTTGGAAAATTCCACTGGGGAAATGGGAGCTACAGCATAGAAACAGGCCCTTCAGCCCTTCCAGTCCCCTTGACCTGCGCCCAGGCCATATCCCTCCATACCCCTCCCATCCAACCTTTTCTTATCTATTAAAACTGAGCTTGCATTCACCAATTCAGCTAGCAGCTCGACCCACACCCCCACCACTCTCTTCATGAAGCACCTTCCCCTAATGTTCCCTCTAAACCTCCCCTTTCACCCTTAGCCTATGTCCTCGGTGGAGGGGGGGGGGGATGTATCTCTCCTAAGCTCAGTGGAAAAAGACACTGACTGCACTTACTACATTCATACCCATCTAATTTTGTATACCGCTATCAAATCTCCCCTCAATCTTCATCTCCTAAATCTCTCACTTGTTAGCTGCTTGTGCCACACCCTGGAAATTGCTTCAGCTAGCGGATGAAAACAAATGAGGGGGTAGTGTCATTACTACACCACTAGGTGATCATCCCCACGGTGGAGTAGGCGGAAGAGGAGACATCTCCCAACGGCTGCAAAGGCTGATGAGGATGCCCAACAATGGGTAAGAAGGCTTGCGAGCACGCCGCAAGAACTGCTGTGAGCACTCAGGGCTTGTCTACCTAGCGTGTGAAGCCTGGATTCGGCGGACTGTGCGGAAGAAACCATCATTGGTTCAACGGGCAGAAAGGCGATATTCAGCAATGCGTCGTGGAGCGCCAAGAGGGCACAGTGAGACACATACAGAACACTGCTGGCCTTCCACTGCATCCTGACCTGTCTCCAACCTTCTCAACTACATCTTGCCACTGGGTCCAGATCGGCCAGGGCGAAATAGTGAGGCTGACCACTATCAACTCTCCCTCACTTTAATCCAAGTCAAGCGCAAGTTGTGACTTCAAACCCAATGCATATTTGACATTAAAGCCACGGTCATCTTCGACTACAAAGGACGAACATCATCATTATTCTTCAACACTTCAGGAAATTCAAACATTCCCTGAACTTCGTTCTTCAAGTCCTGGCAACAACCTTGTAAATCTCTGCTGCATTTCTTCAAACTTAATGATATCCTTCTTGTAGGTGACCAGAACTGCACACAGTATTTCAAATTTAGCTTCACCTATGTCTTCACCATAACAATCTATACTTCCAGGGAATTATGTACCTGTACTCCAGATCCCTCTGTTCTATTGCACTCTTCAATGACCTACCATTTAGTGCATTTAGTAAATGTCCTAACTTGGTTTGTCCTTCCAAAGTGCAACACTTCACATTTCTCAGCATGAAATTCCACCTGCCATTCTGCAGCCCATTTTTCTGCAAGCCTTCCACTCTGTCCACAATGCCTCCAAATCTTTATGTCATCAGCAAACTTGCTGATCCAATTTACCACATTATCATACAGATATAGATGACAAACAACAATGGACCCAGCACCCATCCCTGAGGCACACCACTAGTCCCAGGCCTCCAGTCAGAGAGGCAGTTACCCACTAACATTTTTTGGCTTCTCCCATTAAGCCAATGTCTAATCCATGGAACCCTCTGTTTCCATCTGGTCTCTCTTTATATCACCATGGTCACCTTCTCTTCTTAGCAGATTCCAGTGCTGGCTGCCTTTGTCCTCTCACACATTGCACCTGATAGAACTTATCTTCCTCTACTTGATCCCTTTGTTTTTCTTCCATTGGCTGTAATCTGCCTCTGCTCATCCCTCACCCACCAATCCCACACGGTACATTATCCTGCCCCGCTCACCCTATTGGAGTGCATTGGCTTCACCATTCTGTATTCCCGGTCTTGATAAAGCATTGTGGCCCGAAAGATCAAGCATTCCTTTTCTCCAACTGATGCTGCTCAATGTACTGAGTCTTCCAACAGATTGAGTTACAAGGAAGGGTTAAACAGTTTAGACTTTATTCCCTGGAGTGAAGAAAGATGAGGGGAGATTTGATAACGATATTTAAAATTATGAGGGGGAATAAATGTAGATAGGCTTCCACTGAGGACATGGGATAAAGGGGAAAGGTTTAGGGGGAATATGAGGGAGATTTCTTCACACAGAATGGTGGAAGTGTGGAACAAGCTTCCAGCTGAAGTGGTAAATGCGGGCTCAATTTTAAAATTTTAGAAATATTTGGACAGGCACATAGATGGGAGAAGTATGGAGGGCTATGGACTGGGTGCAGGTCAGTGGGTCTAGGCAAAAAAAGTTCAACACATACTAGAAGGGACAAAGGCCTGTTTCTCTGGTTCTATTGCCAATGGATCCTTTTCGGTCTGACCTTTCCGCTGTATTCAACAGACCACTGAAATTCCAGCAAGATACAATTTCAGGTGTAGCTTCACGATGGCATGCACAGATATTTTTGTGTGAACTACAACCTATCTCATAGAGATAAAGAAACCTCCACAATCCTCTCACTACCCTGTCATGCCAGACATTGTTCATCAGCCAAACTTAACTATAATGAATTCATTTGGTAGATACACCCAGGATGTTTGAATTATGACCACTCTGCAAGTATCTGGAGCAAAACATTCTTTGTGCTCTGGCTTTGTTAAACAGTTATTCATTTCTGATTATCAATGTTGCGTATCTGGATAAAGAATATGTAACAAGATTAAATCTGATTCAGTATTGAAGGAACAATGAGTCAACTCACAAAAACTTTCTGCCTTTTGATACTTTAATGATTTTATCCAATGTGCATATTACTAAATCCACGCCAGAATACAAGCATTCAATCCACATTGATATTTCAATGTAATACTAAGGAATTTTACCACTCTTTAGAATTTAATTTTTCTATTTGATATTAAGCTAAGTCCGAGCTGCTGGCATATAATACAAAAGATCTCACAGTTTACCCCATATCCTGGCTAACATTTATCTACCAAACAACATTGGTATGAATTGAATCGGGCACTGGCTGAAACATTCCCACCTTCCCACAAAGGCTACATTTTATTGGTGTTTGGGACATTATCAAGTCATAAAAATATGTGATCAATGCAAATCAGTGGATTTTTCCCCTGGTTTAGCAGTTTTGTTTTTCAGCTTTGCTGTCAATCCATTTATTGAAATGAAGATAATACATTAAGATTATCAGGAACAGACTTAATACAATGATTATCTGGAGATCAATGTAGTTGCAACACAAAGTGTTTAAATGTAATTTTATATCACAAATAGAAAATGTACCATACTTTATTTCACACTTAAATGTTATAGTTTTTTTTTAAACATAACATTAAACATAATGTGCATTCCCACATATGGTCAGCATGTAATACTATCTTGAACTCTCTCCTTTTCACCATGAAATGGTTTCATTCAAAGGAAACAATCATTTTAAAATGTTTTATCAATACAACCTTACATAATTAATTTTCCTTTGACTTGTTGGGAAGTGAGCAGTTGGCACAGAACATACCCAGACCTGACTTTGACTAATGTCTTTCATCAGCTTTTTGAAGGTGCAGTAAATACAGGGGCACAATTAATATCAGATGCATATATTGGACATGTATTAGAAAGGGAAACTGTTTTTGGATTACTTACATCAGTACCATCTGGAATATCAGTTGTCTCCAAATCTTCACTAATATGCCGACGTGAACGAAACACTCTGTGAGCTTCTTGCTGGATTTGCCGAATGTTGCTGTCTGACTCATTTTCCACATCTCTGCAAGTTACAAGTTCTCGTGTAAACAACACTGATTCACCACGTACAAGGTGAAAAAAAAGGCCCAGTCTTTGGGTAGAAGAGTGAACAATACCAATTGCCACAATTAATAATAATTATTTGGAAATAGGGCATTTTTCAGTTACATATGTACATCCAGAATTTCTCAGCATAAATTTTTGTCTGCTTCCTTTTTTTAACCCATTCCACCAGCCTGGCAATATCTTTCTTTACACAATTCCAAATCACTAGTATGTATTAAGAAAAGCACAAACTATTGTGCCAATTCCTTGGCAATTCCACCGTGTATTTCCCATCAAGTCTAAAATACAGGGTTTCACTACACTACTCACCTTTTTCTGTTTCATTTTAAATGTTGGTTTTGCTGCAATAGCTCATCTTATCCCAAAACAGTCAAACCTCGATGAAAGGTCCAGTATGTGATGCATTCTCAAATTTACTTTGGAAATCAATAACTGTAACAATTTCACAAAAAACTGTACCGTTGATGAGACACATCTAACTTTCACAGATCCATTGTGGCTTTCTCTAATCAATTCACAATTGTCTACATGACATTGCCTGTCACTGATTGTTTCTAGAACATTTTCCATAGCCAAGGTTAAAATGACTGTTCTGTAGTTGCTAGTTTTCCTTCCTGCTCTGTTTTATTCTCTATTCTTTTTTCATCCCTGAAGCCCTCACTTTAATTTCATTGCTCTTTTCCTTCAAAGGTATTTAACGTGACTCCAGCTGAGATTTCTCTGGATTAACTGGTCTCAGCTTTATTATGGTGCAGTTCATCAGGCCTGCATTGCTCCCACCTCCATTGGTCTATTTCCAAATTCAGTCAGCTCAACCTGTAGAAAATGGAGAGCCGGTACATTCAATAAAAAGAGTGGTAATATATTTACAGACAAACAATGCTGGTCTTGAAATTTTAATTTCATAACCATGGAATATCATTCAACTTGAATTTATGTGTTGAGATTTCTTTTAAACAGATATTTTACATTTTTTCTGTCCACTCATCTCTTTCATTTTCTCATTTGTTTTGCATTGTTTAATTTAATTTATACTTAATATGTTTTACATTTTTGTGGAGCTGCAGCAAGCAAGAATTTCAGTGCATCTCAATATACTACGTATGTATCTGACAATAAACAGCCATAGACAGTCGACAGTTCTCAGACACCTCCTCACTCTGCTGACGGACCAGAGAGCCGTCGCTTTTATGTTTAACAATAAACAGTGGGGAAAAATCAAAAATGGCAAGATCAGTCTACCTCCTCGGGAATTTGCCGAGGTTTGCATATATGGGGTTGGAGGGTTATGGGTGAAGAGTGGGAGGGGGGAACTAGTGGAGTTGTTCAAGTGAACTGGCGCAGACTCGAAGGGCCGATACGGACTGTTTCCGCGCTGTAAACTGTTATATGTTATGTATAGATTAGTGGGCCAAATGCCAAGTTCAACAATAATATCAAATGTATGAAGATGCAGTGATCGTCTGTTTCACCAACAGTCCAGTGATCTCATACATTGTACAACCATTAAGAAGACGTGTAGAATGACATCAGTTGGTATGGAGTAAGAGCAACAAAATTTTACTCAAGAGAGGTTCATTCAGGAGATTAATACTGGCCCTGAACAGGGTGGTGTGTGATCTCATACTTGTAGAAGAGTGAAGTGTGTGTGCCTGAGGTGGGATGAGTCTTTCAATACATTGGCTACTTTTTCAACCCTGTGAGAGTTATCCATGGAGTTGATGGGAGGGCAGGGGAATAATGTGTAATGATATGAACTGTGTTTACAACCATCTTCAGTTTTCTGCAGTCGGGGATGGAGTAATTCCAGTACCTCGCAGTCATGTACCTGGATAGGATGCATTCAAAATTATGCTTGTCAAAGTTGTTCAGAAACAATGGTGACATGCAAATTTCCTCAGGTTTCTGAGGAAGTGGAGGTGCTGGCGCACTTTCTTTGCCATTGTGTCGATGTGGGTGGACCAGGTCAAGTCAGTGGAAATATTTACTCCGACTAAAAAAGCAGCCTACCATCTCCAACTCATCACCGTTGATGCAGACCAGGGTGACTGCTCATTTTCCGGATGTCTATAACCAGCTCCATGGTCTTGTTAGCATTGAGTAAAAGGTTATTTTTCTGGCATCAAGCCACAAGTAGATCCAGAATACAGTGGGTTCATTTCTAATAACATTGAGGTACGTATGTTGGAAAGTTAACCAGATAGGAAAAAATTTAAAAAAAACACATGCTTCACTCTAGCACTCCTGGTTGTAGGGATGTGAAGACACCAATTGAATCCAAAAAAATGGAGGTGCATGAGGTTTCAGTGACCATTTTGCTCCTCAATTCCAGACTCAGCGATCTAACTGGATGGCATAATCTCTTTCAGGGCAGACAGAGATGCTGCTGCTTCTGGTAAGACTCAAGGAGGGGGTCTGAGCATTTACATCAGAGAGAATTGGTGCACTAATCTCTCTGTGGTAAAGATCTTCTGCTCAGTAGAGATAAGGGAATTCATGGCCATGCTGATTGCTGCAGTCTACATTCTGCCTTCTCAAAATGAGGGTGAAGCAATGAGGGAGCTTATGGTGCCATCTGCAAAGCCCAGACATCCTACCTTGATGGTTGCATGATTGTAGCTGGTGATTTCAACTACCTCAACCTGAAAACTGTTCTACCAGTTTGAACAGCATGTTAACTTCACCACCAGACGAGAGGACACCCTAGATCAAATGTACACCAACGTCCCTGGCATGTACAATGCACCTACAATAGCCATGTAAACATCAAGCAGTACATGAGCTCAGTGACTGGCTACATGAGCAAGTGCATCAGGGATATTACCGAGATCAAATGCTTCACAACCAAAGCTAACCAGAAACCATAGTTGGCTGCTGACATCCTGGGAATTGCCAGATCTCGTGATGCTACTTTCAGGACAGGAGACAAGATGGTATGAAGATCAGCCAGGCTGAACTTTCCCATGCAATCCAGGACGCAAAACTTGAGTATGCACAGATATGAATTTCGTGACTTGTTCATGACAATAAATTCTGATTCTGATCCATAGAAAGCCGTACAACATTGGCGGCACAAGGCACATATTGCAAAGTATCAAAACGATAAGAGATCACAAGACAACCTTGCGAATCAAAGACAATGACGCCTCGCTTCTGGACCAAATGAAGATCTACTATGCACAGTTCAATGAGAAGACAGGCTGATGTCGTAGAAGGCTCAGTGTCCCCCTGATGAATAGGCCCTCTGCATACCCACGGCCGAGGTGAGGAGAACCCTATCCAAGGTGAACACACACTAGTCAGTGGGCCCACACAACACACTTGGTCAGATAATGAAGACCAACTGACGGACATTTTTATGGACATCTTCAACACATCACTGCAGTACCATTATGAAAAAATCTGTTGTCCCAATGAATCTGGGTAACAGAATACTAAACTCCTGGTGTGACAAAGGAATAAGATACATTGAAGATTGTATGCAGAGGGAGACTGCAGTGTCTTTTAATCAACTGAAACAGAAATACGGAGTAGCTAATGGAACTTTCTTCTGTTTTCTCCAGCTAAGGTCATTCTTGAGAGAGAGAGAGAGAGAGAGAGAGAGAGAGAGAGAGAGAGAGAGAGAGAGAGAGAGAGAGAGTGAGAGAGAGAGATGGGGGCAGTGTTAGTCCCACCTGAAATTAGTGAAATGGAATGAATAATTTGGCTAGGGAATGCACCGAAATTTATTAACAAAAATGTATTTTGCTGTCCAGGGTGAAAGTGCTAAATCCAGGTGTGCAGAGGTCGAGAGAGAGAGAGATAGAGGTCTTAAGTGAAGTCATATCAGAAAGATGTTGGTCTGATGGGTCTTTGGATAGTATGATATGAATTATAAATGCAAAATATGGATTGGATCAGTATAACTTCTTACACAGAAGCTACATTGGTCAAAATCTGAAATATCGGTGATGTGTTTTAGATGTGGGATTGAAACAGGAACGTTTTAACAAGCTACGTGGTCATGTGTGAAGGTGAGGCCTTTTTGACAGGGTATTGCTGAAATATTCACAAGGATAACAGGAGTGGCGATCTGGAGTTTTATCTTGTAGTAGCTTTATTGAAATAAGTCATGTTCAATGTTGGAAACCTGCAGTCAGACGAAGCGAGAGGAAACTTCCAGGCAAACCTCAAAGCAAAGCTCGACGATGCAACCCGCCTCACGGACCCGTCCCCTGAAACCCTCTGGGATCAGTTGAAGACTACCATACTGCAATCCACTGAAGAGGTACTGGGCTTCTCCTCCAGGAAAAACAAGGACTGGTTTGACGAAAACAGCCAGGAAATCCAGGAGCTGCTGGCAAAGAAGCGAGCTGCCCACCAGGCTCACCTTACAAAGCCGTCCTGTCCAGAGAAGAAACAAGCCTTCCGTCGCGCATGCAGCCATCTTCAGCGCAAACTCCGGGAGATCCAAAATGAGTGGTGGACTAGCCTCGCCAAACGAACCCAGCTCAGCGCGGACATTGGCGACTTCAGGGGTTTCTACGAGGCTCTAAAGGCTGTGTACGGCCCCTCACCCCAAGTCCAAAGCCCGCTGCGCAGCTCAGACGGCAAAGTCCTCCTCAGCGACAAGATCTCCATCCTCAACCGATGGTCAGAACACTTCCAATCTCTTTTCAGTGCCAACCGCTCAGTCCAAGATTCTGCCCTGCTCCAGCTCCCTCAACAGCCCCTAAGGCTAGAGCTGGATGAGGTCCTCACCCTGGATGAGACATATAAGGCAATCGAACAACTGAAAAGTGGCAAAGCAGCAGGTATGGATGGAATCCCCCCAGAGGTCTGGAAGGCTGGCGGCAAAACTCTGCATGCCAAACTGCATGAGTTTTTCAAGCTTTGTTGGGACCAAGGAAAACTGCCTCAGGATCTTCGTGATGCCACCATCATCACCCTGTACAAAAACAAAGGCGAGAAATCAGACTGCTCAAACTACAGGGGAATCACGTTGCTCTCCATTGCAGGCAAAATCTTCGCTAGGATTCTACTAAATAGAATAATACCTAGTGTCGCCGAGAATATTCTCCCAGAATCACAGTGCGGCTTTCGCGCAAACAGAGGAACTACTGACATGGTCTTTGCCCTCAGACAGCTCCAAGAAAAGTGCAGAGAACAAAACAAAGGACTCTACATCACCTTTGTTGACCTCACCAAAGCCTTCGACACCGTGAGCAGGAAAGGGCTTTGGCAAATACTAGAGCGCATCGGATGCCCCCCAAAGTTCCTCAACATGATTATCCAACTGCACGAAAACCAACAAGGTCGGGTCAGATACAGCAATGAGCTCTCTGAACCCTTCTCCATTAACAATGGCGTGAAGCAAGGCTGTGTTCTCGCACCAACCCTCTTTTCAATCTTCTTCAGCATGATGCTGAACCAAGCCATGAAAGACCCCAACAATGAAGACGCTGTTTACATCCGGTACCGCACGGATGGCAGTCTCTTCAATCTGAGGCGCCTGCAAGCTCACACCAAGACACAAGAGAAACTTGTCCGTGAACTACTCTTTGCAGACGATGCCGCTTTAGTTGCCCATTCAGACCAGCTCTTCAGCGCTTGACGTCCTGCTTTGCGGAAACTGCCAAAATGTTTGGCCTGGAAGTCAGCCTGACGAAAACTGAGGTCCTCCATCAGCCAGCTCCCCACCATGACTACCAGCCCCCCCACATCTCCATCGGGCACACAAAACTCAAAACGGTCAACCAGTTTACCTATCTCGGCTGCACCATTTCATCAGATGCAAGGATCGACAATGAGATAGACAACAGACTCGCCAAGGCAAATAGCGCCTTTGGAAGACTACACAAAAGAGTCTGGAAAAACAACCAACTGAAAAACCTCACAAAGATAAGCGTATACAGAGCCGTTGTCATACCCACACTCCTGTTCGGCTCTGAATCATGGGTCCTCTACCGGCATCACCTACGGCTCCTAGAACGCTTCCACCAGCGTTGTCTCCGCTCCATCCTCAACATCCATTGGAGCGCTTTCATCCCTAACGTCGAAGTACTCGAGATGGCAGAGGTCGACAGCATCGAGTCCACGCTGCTGAAGATCCAGCTGCGCTGGATGGGTCACGTCTCCAGAATGGAGGACCATCGCCTTCCCAAGATCGTGTTATATGGCGAGCTCTCCACTGGCCACCGTGACAGAGGTGCACCAAAGAAAAGGTACAAGGACTGCCTAAAGAAATCTCTTGGTGCCTGCCACATTGACCACCGCCAGTGGGCTGATATCGCCTCAAACCGTGCATCTTGGCGCCTCACAGTTTGGTGGGCAGCAACCTCCTTTGAAGAAGACCGCAGAGCCCACCTCACTGACAAAAGGCAAAGGAGGAAAAACCCAACACCCAACCCCAACCAACCATTTTTCCCCTGCAGCCGCTGCAACCGTGTCTGCCTGTCCCGCATCGGACTTGTCAGCCACAAACGAGCCTGCAGCTGACGTGGACTTTTACCCCCTCCATAAATCTTCGTCCGCGAAGCCAAGCCAAAGAAAAAGAAAAGTGTATTGCAACTACTTGGAAGTCTGACTCTCCCTTGCTCATAGCACGATGGAGTGTGGAGATGAATAGTTGTATATCTATGGACAAAATTACAGACAATCTGAAAAACATGAATGACAAATTTGTTAAGATATGGCAGCCATATTTGGACTATATAGGAGCCCAATTATAATAATGATAATAACAGATGCTGTTACAATATAAACAGGTGTGACTTCCCGGCATAGATTTTTATATGGATAGTATAAATGTGAGCTCTGATGGTGTGTTTATATTTTGTAGAAAGGGGGGGAGGGGCTTTTCTTTGCTTATTGTATTAAAAAGTTTAATATATTGTGATATTAAAGATTTTACTCTGTATATTTATAAAAAATGAAAAATAAAATATAAAAAAAACCACCACTGCAGCAGTTCATCATTCTTGCAAGTTTCAAGACAGCCACCATCATCCTGTTACCAAAGAGAGTGACAGTAACGGGCCTAATAACACTGACCACCACTGTTGTGAAATACTTCAACCATCTGGTGATGGAACACATTAAAGCACACCTCCCAGAAACACTGGATTCATTCCAATTCACCTACAGATGGCATTGTTCCACTGATAATGCTATATAGCCTTATCCCTCCACTCCATCCAGACTCTAGCTCATTGACTTCAGGTCGGTATTTAATTTGATCATTCCCCAGGGGCTGCTGGAGAAGCTGCCCTCGCTGGACTCAACGTCCATCTCTATAAATGGATTCTGGACTTCCTAAAGGAAAGACCACAGTCTGTTTGGGTCAGGAGCAGATGCCAAGCACTGTCATGCTGAGTACTGGTGCACCTGCTCACCCCACTCCTGTTCACACTACTGACCCATGACTGCAGAGCCGGTTTCAGCTCCAATAGTCATCAAGTTTACAGATGACACGGCAGTAATCGGCCTCATCAGCAACAATGAGTTGCAGTACAGAGAAAAGGTGTAAAACCTCATGATATGGTGCAAGAATAACAAACCGAGTCTCTATGTGGAGAAGACAAAGGAGATGAATGCGGACTTCAGGAGGAACAGAAATGGCCACCCTCCACTACAGAGTGTATGTGCAATGGAGAGTGGAGAGCACCAAGTTCCTCGGGGATGGAGGGGAATGGGTAAGAACATTCAAGATCCTAGGAGTCCATACCTCATAAGAATTCCCCTAGGAGGGGTTAGTACATCAGGGCGACCATTAACATACCCTGTCAAGAACTGAAGGACCGTGCAGACCAATTGATGGAGGTCCAGACATCTTTAACACATGATTGCAGCAGTACATCATTCCCGTAGCTTTCAAGGCAGCCACCATTATCCCACTGATGAAGAGGCTGACAGCAACAACCATCAGTGACTACAGCCCAGTGGCACTGACCTCCACCATTATGAAATGCTTCAAGTCCCTGGTGATGGAATGCATCAAAGACACTGGACTGATTTTAATTCACTTATAGAGATGGAACCATTCCACTATAGCCTTGTCCCTCCACTCCATCCTATCCCACCTGGAGAATGATGCCTTATTTGCCAGGCTAGTCCACAATATGCCAGTGTGTAATCGGATTCTGGATTTCCTCACTTCCACACCCTAATTAGTGAGGATTGCAAGAACATTTTCTCCAGAATCTCCATCAGCACCAGGGCACCACAGGGCTGCATGTTTAGCAACCTGCTCTATTCAATTTACTACCTATGACTGTGTAGCTCAGTACGATAACATCATCTACAAATTTGCTGACAATACCACAGTAGTGGTTGTATAAAAGGGGGCAATAATTCAGTATTCAGTAGGGATGTTGAAAAATTGGCTGAATAGTACACTAACAACAACTTAGCACTCAATGTTACCAAAACCAAGGAGCTGATTGTAGACTTTAGGAGGGGAAACCAGAGATGTATGATTCAGTGACCATTGGGGAACAGAGGTGGAAAGGGTGACAACATTTAAATTCCTGGGAGCCACTATGTCAGAAGAGCTTTCCTGGACACAAGACACCAATGTCATTGTGAAGAAAACTTTCTCAGGAGTTTGTGGAGGTCTGGTATTTTCATCAAAACCCTGGCAAACTTCTATTAGGCGCCTAGTGGAAAGTGTGCTGATCAGATATGTCATGGCACGGTATGAGGGAACCAATACCTCTGATTGGAAAACACAGCAAAATGTAGTGGACACAGCCCAGTAAATTACAGGCAAAACTCTCCGCAAGAAAATCTACATGGAATGCTGCCGTTGAATAGCAGCGTCAATCATTCTCACCACCATGGACGTGCTCTGTTCTCACAGCTGCCATCAGGAAAGAAGTACAGATGCAACAATACTTGAACCACCAGGTTCAGTAACAATTTATATTCCCCCCCCCACCATCAGACTCCTAAACAATAAAACAACAAACTCCATCAGAGACTTGCATTGTCTACTTTGCACATTATTTATTATTGCATTTTTTTTCTGTATTGCACAGTCAGTTTCCTCTTTGTTTACATTTCTATCTGTGTATACGTATCTTTTATTGAGTACAATTGTTTGCATGACCGATAAGTATAAATTTTCCCTAGTCTGCGGGAAAAGGAATCTCAGGGTTCTGTGACATGGATGTACTATGACAATAAATCTGAAATCTGAACTTTGCTGTTCACTGACTTCAGCTCGGTGTTTAATACTATCATATCCCCAACAGGCTGGTGGAGAAGCTGTCCTCGCTGGGACTCAATACCCCATTTTGTAACTGAACTCTAGACTTCCGAACAGAAAGACAACAGCCTGTCCAGGATGGCAGCAGAGCATCAAGTGCCATCAAGTTGAGCACTGGTGTGTCTCAGGGCTGTGTGCTCAGCCCATTCCTGTACACACTACAGACCCACCACTGCAACACCAGATCCAGCTCCAACAGGGTCATCAAGTTTGCAGATGACACAACAGTAATTATCCCGATCAGCAATAACAACATGTCATACTATAGAATAACCAGAGTCTCAATGTGGACAAGACTAATGGAGATGATTGTGGACTTCAGGAGGACAGGGGATGACCACCTTCCACTACACATTAATAGCTCGGAAGTGGAGAGAGTAGAGTACTCCAAATTCCTTTGAGCCCACTTAAAAAGTGACCTATCCTGAGACATACAACATCTCCTCAATGTCAGGAAGGCAAGTGCACTTCCTTAGAAGGCTGAGGCAGGCAAGGCTACCAGCCACCATCCTGTCAACATTCTATAGCAATTTTATCGAGAGCATTGGGCCGACTGCATCACGGTGTGGTACGGTTGCTGTGTAGATTTGGATCGGAGGTCAATCCACAGGACCATAAGGACTGCAGAGGGGATCTCTGGGGTCACTCTCCTTCCCTACCATCGACGTGATCGACCAGAATCAGTGTCTGAAGAGGGCACGCAAAATCATTGAGGACCCTTTCCACCCCGCGCACAGCATCTTTCAGCTGCTCACATCAGGAAAGAGATACAGGAGGATCAGAGCCAGCACCACCAGGGAGACAGCCGAACGACTGATGAACAGCTCACACAATCCTTCGAGTTTCTACTAATCACTTAACAATATTTATTTATTTTTATATATGCATTTGTATCTTTTATCCATTTATGTGTTTATATGTGTGTGTCCTTGCATGTTTTTGCATCAAAGACTGGATGTTTGTACTTGTACAAACGAATGATAATAACTTGAACTTCATGACCAAGGGTATCATGTATACTTTGGCCAGTATAAAAACCAGTGGGACTTTCGGTAGTTCTCAGCTCCAACACCCACAGAAACATGCTGGAGGAAGAAGCAATGGTGACAAATAGTCTTGGACAGTTCTTTGCATGATAAGTTGTGAAAGAATAACCAGAGACCAGGAAGATAACTTACACCAGACTTGGTCGCTGCCACTGTGTCGTCCTATTGTTGTGATTCACGTAGTATGTTCGTCCCAGGTTGTCTGTTTTCTCTTCCCATCCAGGTGGGAGCGGTGGCAATTGTTGCTCACGTGGTGTTCCTGAATCAGTGGGGTCAACCATATCCCAGGCGCGCTTCATGCAAGTGGGAAAGAGTTGGACACAGTTAATGTAGCTGAACAAGCCTCCAAATGCTGATAAGTTAAAGATGTAAAACTAATTGCACGGGGGAGAAAGGAATGGAAGAAACAAATGAGATGAGGTGAAATGGAAGGATACATCTCAGCACAGACTGGGCAGACCCTTTAGCCCAACTCGCCCATGACAACTAAGTTGGCATAGTAGGCGACTCCCATTGACATGTATTTGCACCATACCCTACCAAAACCTTATCCATTTTTGGGTTAATTGCATTTTGAATGTTGTAATTGTACTCAGTTCTACAGCTTCCTTTGGGAGTTCATTCCAGACGCAGACTATCCTCAGGTCCCTCTTAAATTTCTCCCCTTTCATCTTAAATCCATGCCATCTTGTTCTAGAATCACCGCACCTTGGAGATAGATGATCTATATTCATTTTATTCCTTCACTGCATTATTTAACAAATCTCTCTAAGCGGTTATCTCTTAGCTCTTGAAATAAAGACCAGCCAATCCAACCTGTCCCTCCAATACAACCCCATGAGTCCACACCATAACCTTGTGAATCCCTTCCAATGTATTGATATCTTTCCTGGGGCTGAGTGTCCAGGATTGCACACAGTATTCCTAATGTGGTCTTACACAGCTGTATCATGATGTCTAAACTTTGCACTCGATACCCTGCCCAATAAAGGTGAGCATTGCCAAACATATTCTTCACTCCCAAGTCTACCTGAATTGCCATTTTCATGGAGCCATGCCGTTGTGCACTATTGACTCTCTCTCTCTGTTTTACAACCCATTTGCCACTCATTGACTCATCTTCCCAACTGGATCCTGTTGTAAACAGATATTCTTCTTCACTATACACAACAGCCATTCTCAAAAGAGACGTTATGCCCTCTTCACCCCCCCCCCCCCCAACCCTGGGGGCCAGACAGAAATCATAAAATATTTTAATTTTTTAAAATGTAGTTGGTAGGAGAGAGGTACCGAAAGAACTAATTAAACCTGACTGCTGCACAGGGAAGGTGCCCATAAACCTTGAGCAGAGTTCCAATGGGTCATTGCTAAAAAAGGTTGAGAATAGCTGCAATGCGCCACCAATTTTTGTGTTGTCCACAACTTTACTAACTTCAACTACACTCCCATCAGATTGTTAATAGGCAACAAACATCAATGACAGACATGGTGCATCACTGGTCTCAGTCCTCCAATGAAAAGAAAACCTCCACGAATAATCTTTGTCTCTCTCCATGAAGCCAGTTTCAGATCCAACTGGCTAGCTCTCCTTGGATCCCATGTAACTTGACCTATCACAACATACCAGTGAGACCTTGTTAAAGATGTAACCAAGGTCTGCACTGCCCTCATCAATATTCTTTTTTAGCTCTTCAAGAAACAGATCTGCTGCACACAAAGCCATCCTTACCACCTCCAATCAGTTCCTGCCTATCCAACTGCTGGTTGAGGCTGTCCCTAAGAATATCCTCTAGCAACTTTCCCACTACCGACATCAGGTTCACTGGCCAATAGTTCCCTGACTTGACCTTGGTGCCCTTTTTAAATTTTGGCACAATGCCATAATCCATCTTATGGCTTCTACAATTTTTTCCCTATCTTCCCTCATGGTGTGTAGATCCACAGGATCAAGCCTTGGGGATTTGCACAGCTTAATGCGCTCCAAAGCTGCCAACATCTCCTCCCAGCAACACTGTACATAGTCCAGGACATTACAGCTCTACGTCATCAATTCCTCAGCTTCCATCACAGTAAAGAATAATAAGAATATTCATTTAAAATCTCATCCATTTCTTATGGCTCCACTCAAAAATGGCCATATTGATTCTTAATGGGACCAGTTCTTTCCCTGGCTACCCATTTACTCTAAATATATCAGTTTGGATTTTTTTTTATATACATATTGCTTGCCAGATCCATTTCATGTCCTTGTTTTCCCTTGATTTCACACTAGCTTACCCCTAAGCTCTCACAGGTATGCCTTCATCTCTTACCTCATTGATGGATTGTTTGATCCAGACAGCATAAATCTGACATGCCTCCTTGGTCCTGACAAGAGCCTTAATATTCCTCATCAACTAGGTTTTCATAAACTTGCCAGTCTTTTTATTCACCCTGAAGGAACATACTGTGCCTAAACTCTTGTTGTCTCCCCTTTAAAAGTTTCACTTCCTAACCATCCCCTTGCCTGCAAATATTGTTTCTCAATCAAATTCTGCAAGTTCCTAATTATTGCTCCAAACTGTCTTGTCCCTATTTTCAGACTTTAACTTGGGGGGGGGGGGAATCCAGATCAACCTTTTTAACGATTTAAAAACTGATAGAACTATGGATGCTGATCCCAAAGTGTTCCCCCTCTGTGACTTCAGTCACTTACCTATAGCACCATAGAACATTACAGCAATGAAACAAGCCATTCAGCCCTTCTAGTCTGTGCTGGACTATTATTCTGCCTAGTCCCACTGACCTGCACCTAGTCTATAGCTTAGGAGAGTGGGCAAAGAAATGCAGATGAGATACAAGGCTGAGAAATATACGGTTGTACATTTTGGAAGAGGAAATAAACAGGTAGATTATTACTTGGATGGGGAGAAAATTCAAAATTTAGAAGTGCAAAGGGACTTTGGGGTCCTCGTGCAGGATAGCCTAAAGGTTAACCACCAGGTTGGATTGGCAGTAAAGTAAGCGAATGCTATGTTGGCATTAATTTCAAGAGGAATAGTGCTTAACAGTAAAGACATGTTGATGAGGCTCCACGGGGCACCGGTGCGATCTCATTTGGAGTACTGTGTGCAAATTTGGGCGCCTTATCTTAGAAGGGAGGTAATGATTGGAAAGAGCACAGAGAAGATTTACAAGGATGATTCCTGGAATGCAAGGGTTAACATATGAGGAAGGTTTATCACCCCTTGGACTGTTATTCATTGGAGTTTAGAAGAATGAGAGGGGATCTCATCAAAAGATTTTGAATGCTGAAAGGATTGGACAGAGTAGATGTGAATAAGATGTTTCCCTTGGTGGATGTCTCCAGGAAAGTCTTAGAATTAGAAAGTAACCATTTAAAACTGAGATGAGGAGAAATTTCTTTAGCCCAGTGATTCTCAATCATTTTTTTCCCACTCACATACCACTTTAAGCAATCCCTATGCCACCGGTGCTCTGTGATTAGTAAGGGATTGCTTAAGGTGGTATGTGAGTGGGAAGGGAAGGTTGAGAATCACTGCACCAGACCCAAATGAAATATTTTGCTTGAGAAAAATTGTCATTGGCCCATTTCCTTTGGAGTTATGAAAATGTACATAACGAGTCAATTAGGTACAATTAAAACAATGGTTTTCAAACTCTTTCTTTCCACCCATATACCACTTTCTTCTTTGGCTTGGCTTCGCGGACGAAGATTTATGGAGGGGGTAAAAAGTCCACGTCAGCTGCAGGCTCGTTTGTGGCTGACAAGTCCGATGCGGGACAGGCAGACACGGTTGCAGCGGTTGCAGGGGAAAATTGGTTGGTTGGGGTTGGGTGTTGGGTTTTTCCTCCTTTGCCTTTTGTCAGTGAGGTGGGCTCTGCGGTCTTCTTCAAAGGAGGTTGCTGCCCGCCCAACTGTGAGGCGCCAAGATGCACGGTTTGAGGCGTTATCAGCCCACTGGCAGTGGTCAATGTGGCAGGCACCAAGAGATTTCTTTAGGCAGTCCTTGTACCTTTTCTTTGGTGCACCTCTGTCACGGTGGCCAGTGGAGAGCTCACCATATTACACGATCTTGGGAAGGCGATGGTCCTCCATTCTGGAGACGTGACCCATCCAGCGCAGCTGGATCTTCAGCAGCGTGGACTCGATGCTGTCGACCTCTGCCATCTCGAGTACTTCGACGTTAGGGATGAAAGCGCTCCAATGGATGTTGAGGATGGAGCGGAGACAACGCTGGTGGAAGCGTTCTAGGAGCCGTAGGTGGTGCCGGTAGAGGACCCATGATTCGGAGCCGAACAGGAGTGTGGGTATGACAACGGCTCTGTATACGCTTATCTTTGTGAGGTTTTTCAGTTGGTTGTTTTTCCAGACTCTTTTGTGTAGTCTTCCAAAGGCGCTATTTGCCTTGGCGAGTCTGTTGTCTATCTCATTGTCGATCCTTCCATCGACCACTTTAAGCAATCCCTTACTAATCACAGAGCACCTATGGCATAGGGAATACTTAAAGCGGTATGTGAGTGGAAAGAAAAAGGTTGAGAACCACTGCTTTTTAGCCAGAGGGACTTTGACTTATGGAAGCCATTGCCACAGACAGCTGTGGAGGCCAGATCATTGGGGAAATTTAAGGAGATTGGTAGGTATCTAATTAGTCAGGGTATTAAGGGATATGGAGAAAAGGCCAGAAACTGAAACTAGATACGAGAATGATTTAGCACAAGGTGGAGTTGCAGAACAGACTCGATGGGCTGAATGGCTTACTTCTGTTCCTTTATCTTGTGATCTCCATATCCCTCCCATTCATGTACCTGTCCAAATTCTTCAGCTGGCAGCTAGTTCCACACTCCTAACGCTCTTTGTGTGAAGAAGTTTCCCCTTATGTTCACTCTAAACTTTTCCACTTACACCCTGAATCTATGACCTCTGGTTTGCATCTCACCTACCCTCAGTGGAAAAAAGATTACCTACATTTACTCTGTCTATACCCCTCATAATTTTAAATATCTCCATCAAATCTCCCCTCATTCTTCTATGCCTCAGGGAATAAAGTCCTAACCTGTTCATTCTTTCCCTGTAACTCAGTTCCTAAAGTCCGGACAACATTCTAGTAAATCTTCTCTGCTCTCTTTTATCTTATTGATATTTACCCTGTAGTTAGGTGACCAAAACTGCATACAATTCTCCAAATTTAGCCTCATGAATTTCTTATACAACTTTATCATAACATCCCAACTTCTATACTGTACTCAATACTTTGATTTATGAAGGCTAATATGCCAAAAGCTCTCTTTACAATCCTATCTACCTGTGACGCCACTTTAAGGAAATTATGTACGTCTTTCCAGATCCCTCTGTTCTACCACACTCCTCAGTCCCCTACCATTTACCGTTTATGTCCTTTCTTGGTTTGTCCTTCCAAAATGCAACACCTGCCTGCATTAAATTTCAGTTCATTTTTCCAGCTGCCCCAGATCCCTCAGCAACCTTTGAAAGCCTTCCTCACTCTCCAGAACACTTCCAATCTTCATGCCATCTGCAAACTTGCTGATCCAGTTTACCACATTATAATCTAGATCATTGATTATGTACCAATGATGTTTCTGAAGCAACAATCCAGTGTTGTGCCTTTCCAAGTGGTGCCCTCATTATTATGACTGAGGAAGCTCAATTGGACACAGTTATAAATTTCATCCCTTCCAAGCCCTTTGCACCAGGTGACCCAGTCAATGTTAGGGAAGTTAAAATTTCCCAGCAATACTACCTTATTATTTTCACAGCTAACTGCAACCTCCCTATAGACCTGTTCTTCTCATTGAATATTGGGAGTCCTATTAAAATGATCACTCCCTTCTTGTTTCCAAGTTCTACCTGGATGATAATCCTCTCTAATCACTGTTATGTCTTCCCTTATCAAAAAAGCAAACCCCTCCTTCTTGGAATATTAAGATGTCAGTATTGCTCTTATCTTAACTATGTTTCTATCATGGTTATAACTTCCCAGTCTCCCAAGCCAATTCACACCCTGAGTTCATCTGTTTTACCTGTTAGGTCTTTTGCATTGAAATAAATAGTTTAAATTATGGGTCTTTCCTCTATCTTTGCCTGCCCTGTCTAGTAAACTTGATCTCTATGAGTACATCCATCTTTCTGTTCCAAATCTCACCACCACAATTTTTGGAGGTACAGGGATTGATAGGGAGTAATCAGCATGGTTTTGTCAGGGGTAGATCATGCTTGACAAACCTGATTGAGTTCTTCGAGGGGGTTACAAAAAAGGTTGATGAAGGGAAAGCTGTGGATGTTGTCTATTTGGACTTTAGTAAAGCTTTTGACAAAGTTCCCCACAGGAGGTTAGGAAAAAAGGTGGAGGCATTAGGTATAAATAAGGAGGTAGTGAAATGGATTCAGCAGTGGTTGGATGGGAGGTGTCAGAGAGTAGTGGTAGAAAATTGTTTGTCCAATTGGAGGCCGGTGAGTAGTGGAGGTCCTCAGGGTTCGGTCCTGGGTCCACTATTATTTGTTATATATATTAACGATCTGGATGTAGGGGTGGAGAATTGGATAAGTAAGTTTGCGGATGACACAAAGATTGGTGGTGTTGTGGACAGTGAGGTAGATTACCGTAGATTAAAAAGTGATTTAGGAAGGCTGGAGGTGTGGGCTGAGAAATGGCTGATGGAATTTAATACAGATAAATGTGAGGCACTACATTTTGGAAAGGCAAATTTAAATAGGTCATATACATTGAATGGTAGACAATTGAGGAGTGCAGAGCAACAAAGGGATTTAGGAGTTATGGTAAATAGTACCCTCAAGGCTGATACTCAGGTGTGGTGAAGAAGGCATTTGGAATGTTGGCCTTCATAAATCGGAATACTGAATTCAAGAGTAGGGAGGTTATGATGAAATTGTATAAGGCATTGGTGAGGCCAAATTTGGAGTACTGTGTACAGTTTTGGTCACCAAATTATAGGAAGGATATAAACAAAATGGAGAGAGTGCAGAGAAGGTTCACGAGAATGTTGACAGGGTTTCAGGGTCTGAGTTCCAGGGAAAGGTTGTGCAGACTGGGGCTTTTTTCTCTGGAGTGTAGAAGATTGAGAGGGGATTTGATAGAGGTGTTTAAGATTTTAAAAGGGACAGACAGAGTAAATGTGGATAGGCTTTTTCAATTAAGAAAGGGGGAAATTCAAACTAGAGGACATGGCTTAAGATTGAAGGGGGAAAATTATAAGGGGAACATGAGGGGAAATTTCTTTATGCAGAGGGTGGTGGGGATGTGGAATGAGCTTCCGGCAGACGTGGTCGAGGCGGGATCATTGGTTACATTTAAGGAAAGATTGGATCGTTACATGGATAGGAGGGGACTAGAGGGGTATGGACCGGGTGCTGGTCAGTGGGACTAGGAGGGTGGGGATTTGCTACGGCATGGACTAGTAGGGCCGAACTGGCCTGTTCTGTGCTGTAAGTGGTTATATGGAATAATCCAAAGAAAACCTTTGAGGTCCTTCTTTTTAGTCTCATTCCTAATTTCCTATATTCACTCCAAAAGACCACATCCCTTTTCCTACCAACGTTATTGATGCAAAATTCATGATACTTTACTCCTATTTAAATTGCAAGTACAACATTTATACGCTGCTCACCTTACTGTATCTTCATTCTTGAAATCATCACTCCTTTTTCTCATCCTGTCTCTCAGTAAAAACAAAGCAACAGGCACAATTCCACAACTCCATTAAATCAATTGACGTGCAACTCAATTGCATAACACTCTTAACCAACAGTCCATCGGTCAGAACTTGAAATTGGCCAAGCAATCTGAAGTCTGGATTTTGCAGAAATTACAGCACCTTCGGATTTCACCTCATCGCAGCGAACGTGGAAAGCCACAACAAGCAGCCAGTGGCTTGCTGAAGTCAGCAAGGCTGCATGTTCTGACACTGTGGACTCGGTCTGGATTTCAGCAAGGAAGCAAGAATTCAGGTCCCAGGTAATCACTTGACGTAAAAACATGAAGAAAATTTTGCTTCAGGCATAAGAACCTTAAGAAAGATGCCTGACTGTGAACAGTCTTGCGCAACATCAGTGTGCTTTAGGTAGACAAAGAACCTGGGTTGCACCACCACAGTCAAGCAACTAGCACATGATCTGATTCTGACCTTGAAGTTGCGCAACATTCAATTAAAAGTCTGGCTGATTATTGACACGACAGAATTTTACTTAAACCAAAACTTTTGAACAGATAACCACCTATAATCAGAGAAGATCGAAATAAGGCAGGGCATATGGAACAGGAGAGAGAGCAAGAGCAAGCACTGCCTGCTAGAGCTGAAGTGATCATGAGCTTGCATGCTTTGGTTCTGGCTGTTCAAAAGCAGAATAGCAATGTATTTACTGAAATCAAATAAATGGGTTTTGGTGTATTTGCTCTTAATGGCTTGTTCCATGAAGAAATATAGAGATCATACTGAAAAAGCAATCTTAATTATAAATCCTTACATATAAAATCCTCTCCTTGATTTTAATGGAAGGGAAGGACTGGATTGAACCAGGGAAAAACTGTTAACTTCAAAGTCTTAAAGATAAATTGTTTACAATTGTCACCCCTTACAAACTTCAATTTTTTATAAAACTATGTAATTATTAATGTGACCTTCCCAAGACTTAAACTTTATGAAGTTTGAGGTTTTCCTTCAAAACAAATCTGAGTCATGGAATCCAATAACTTGGAAACTGAGCCTTTTGACAAGGGTCAAATGAGAGACTTATCCAGAAAGTTATGGCTCTCGCGATCACTGTGATATTAGCTGTATGGATAAAAAGTTGGCTGGTAGGCAAAAAAAGCAGAGAGTAGTAGTGAAAGGAAAGTATTCGGCCTGGAGGTCAGTGACTAGTGGAGTGACACAGCAATCTGTTCTGGGACCCCTGCTCTTTGTGTCTTTTATAAATGTTCTCGATGAAGAAGCAGATGGATGGATCAGTATGTTTGTGGATGACAAGAAGGTTGGAAGAGTTCTGGATGGAGCGGGACGTAGTAAAGGTTACAAGAAGATATAGACATGTGGTGCGCTGTTAGACAGAATCAGACACGCACAAGGTAAAGACTGAACAACAAGCTTTAATCCACAAAAAACCTCCACAGAGCCAGGCTGGCTGTGGCTGCAGCAACTCAGTGTGAGGCCTCGGGAGGCTGGCACAGGCTTATATCCCGGAGGGTGATTGACACCCGACCGGGTGGGGCTTGATTCATTCAGGCCGACTGATTGGCAGTGGCCAGGTGTTGTCCTGTCCCCTTACACTCATGCAGGTACACAGGTTGCCCCCTGCAGTAGGCCGGTGGTGTACCACCACAAGACACGATGCAGAGTTGGGTAGGAAAATAGAGATGGATTTCAACCTGCATAAGTGTGAGGTGATGCATTTTGGAAGGACAAACCAAAAAGCTGAGTACAGGGTTAATCGTCGGTTATTTACGAGTGTGGATGAGCGAAGGGACCTTGGGGTGCAAATCCATACATCTCTCAAGATTGCTGCACATGTTGACAGGATAGTTAAGGATTATGGGATGCTGGGATTCATTAATAGGGGAGTGAATTCAGCAGTAGAGAGGTCATGATACAACTCTACAAATCTTTGTTAAGATCACACTTAGTGTTCAGTTCTGGTCACCTCATTATAGGAAGGATACGAAAGTTATGGAGAAGGTGCAGAGGAGATTTACCAGGATGTTGCCTGGATTGAGAAGCAAGTCTTATGAGGCAAGGCTAGCAGAGCTGGAACTTTTCACTTTAGAGAGTATAAGGATGAGAGGGAACTTGATAGAGGTCTACAAGATTATGAGAGGCATAGATAAGGTGGAGAGGCAGCATCTGTTTCCTAGGACAGGATCAGCAAACACCAGAAGATATATATAATATGTGTATATATATATATATATATATATATATATATATATACATAAATACAAAGTGAAGAGAGGGAAGTTTAGGCGAGACATAGATGGTAAGGTTTTATTTAAACAGAGTTGTGGGGGCCTGAAATGCCTTGCCAGGAATGGTGGGGGGAAGCTGAAACATTGGGGGCATATAAGAGAAAAGAAAGATGAAAGAAAAATAGAGGGTTATGGGGTAGGGCAGGTTTAGTACTTTTTTAGGAAGGGATATATGGGTCGGCACAACATCGAAGGCCAAAGGGCCTGGACTGTGCTGTATTGTTCTATGTTGTTCTTTGCATTAAGCATCCATTTGCACACATACCCTTTTATTCTCTCCCCTCTCCCCCAAATCCCATCGGTTCTCCCAAGATTATATGCACACTCGAGGCAATCTACACATGATCAGGACATGATCTGGTCTTGCCAGGGTTTCTGCCTGATCTGCTCAGTAATGAAACCCACAGTCACAGGAAGAACATCCAAACTCCACACAAACAACACAAAAGATCGGAACTGAACCCAAGTTATTGACCTGTGGGGCAGCAATTCCACTCTCTGCACCTTTTTTTTCCTTCAGCCCACTTAATTTCTGCATGCCTTTGGAACATTGGGATGTTTTCAATAGATTTAAGACTTACACAATTCTAGCTAAGATTCTGAGTATGACTGAGCTGGCCACAAACTTTCTTCTCATTTTATAACTGGGAAAAGTTTCAGCACCCCATGCAATGCTCTTTCTATACTTATACCACTGCACTGCATGGTGGTGTAGTGCAGAAAATCCATCAGGAGCTCCCACAGGATTATGCGAGGCCATGTTATTTTTGGTCAGTCAAAGAAGAGCATTATCATTTCACCAGTGAACACAATATCTGGCTTACAATCTGTACAAGTTGTTGTTGGTGTTGTTTACTGAATTCTACATTTCTACTTCCATACTGTATATACTCGTGTTACGTCTATACAGTGTAATCGTGTAATAGTTGACCCCAACCCCCTTTTTGGTCCTTAAATCGGGTGTTTTTGTATGACCTGTTTAAAAGTCAAACCCCCTATTTTTGGCCCCGACCGCCCACCCATCCAAGCTCCCAACATCCCAACCGCGGACTTACCACCCGGTCCCGGCCATCTCCCAACGCCTTGAACGATGCAGAAACTGCACAAAGTCAAAAGTCAATCTGCTCTCTTTTTGGCTCAAAAAAGTGGTCCAAAATATTAAACGATGACATGAGTGTATATGGTATGAAAATGCTTCCTGATTTCACTTGTGAATGGCTAAGCTCAAATTTTCCCATTTTTCTGAAGCTAACATTTTGTCCCATTCTTTTGCAAGTAGTCAGTGTTTGTCCAATTTAGTCATTTTAACAAGCACTTCAAACTACTGAAATGTTAGCCCAATAAGGTTTGATCTTTACCCTACTATTGTCCAGTCTGTTTTATAGTTTGATGTCACCTTGCTCCTCTTAAATGGAGAGAAGCCTCTGCTTACCACTCAATCGTGTTGGAAAAAGAAAATATTAACGAGCTAGATTTGAATATGTTGAATGAAATAGTAGGCACACCCTGGAATTTCAAATAACAACCAATGAATAATTATAATCATGATGTCAATGTTGTATTGAAGAAAAGCAAGGTGCTTTAGTTCTACTGTGAATTCTTACCTGATATTTGGTATGAACTTCTAAACATGAGAGATTAAAAATAGATTGGCTTGAATGGTCTTGAAGGAATTTCATTTCATCTTATGCAACATTCTAGTTCATTTGTAATATCTAATAATTTTATCCATCTTTTAATCTACATTATGAGCAGGACATGATCTGGTCTTGCCAGGGTTTCTGCCTGATCTGCTCAGTAATGGAACCTTCACCTTTTATTGTCCATTTATTTTTCCTCTAACAATTCTTCCTAATTTAACATTTAATAAAATTACATAGGCGTCTCATCTTGAACATTATACAAACCTCCGGGCTATCTACTAACTACACAACTTGCACTCCCCATTTTCATTGCTTTCTACAACTACAATAGGGATGTCCATATCAGCGGTAAAAATACAGAAACACCTGTTAGGTTAATCAGATATTTGTGCATTTATCAATTTGATTTTCCTAACACTGACAAATAATTATACCAAATTATATATTAACATAGTTAATTAAGACATCAATAGTGGTCTCTGGTAAGATGAAACAAACTGTTTTGCCTTGCATGCTGAATGCTGTGGATCAAATTATGAATTACACATTGATGCAATAATCTAATTCTTATCTAAAGGATTGAAGATGATACACAATTGCCACATTTATACCTCAGATTCTTCCCTCTGTTCGGGAGTTTCTTCCTCTTGCCCACCGTTCCTTGGAAGGTAGGCCATCTTCAAACGCAGAAATCCTTTCACCCGGGATTTATGACTGCAATAGACAGCAGTATTATATCATTCCAAAATACTACTTTTTCTCTATCAATTGAAGCCATTTTGACCTATAAAAAGATAGGACTCGGTTTTGCCAATGGAGTTTGTAGCCTAAACGTGTGGTTTTTCCAAGCCACACTGGCTGTCTAGATGTGCAAAGCTCTGTCTAGTTTCAGTGCCCTGCATGGTGTCATGGGTATTGTGGGAGGCCCAGAAAGTGTCCAATGCACAAAACTACAGAAGAAAATTTGAACAATCTGAAAAGCCAAAACACCAGCTGACACCAAGCTGTCAAAACATCCAAAATTTAAGACAATTAAAAATATACAAAAATATTAAACTTATGAAACACAAAAAATCTATAAACTTTTTAAGCAATTATAAATTTATGGTAAATGCAAAGAATTAAACAAAATTGCAAATTACCTTTCTTCTATACAGTTGTAAAATCTACATTGAAGGGAATAAGCATGTGGATATTGTGCCAGGTCTAAACTGATGCAGGATCCAAGAACAGGCCCCTGGGGTCAGTACTGAGATAGCTCAACAACTTTGAGCAAATGTTGCCCAACTGCTCAGAGAATTCCATGGTGATGGATACCAGCTGCCATCCAGAAATCTGTCAGCAGGTTCAATACTTCTGTGAATTTGTTGGTACCAATGGAAACTATCTATCGCAACAATTTATTTTGTTTTAAAATTCCCCTTAAATTCAATTATATTGAACGATTCATTCATGTTAGATTTAAGAAATTAAAATTTTTTCCACTGAATATTTATGTTAATTTTCAAATTGGTGAGCTACAAAATAATGTTCAAAACATGAGCAGGAATGAGGAATAAACTGTCAATTTTACACTTAGCGAGGCTGAAATAGTTCACATAACACACACATATCATATGTACCTCATGTTGGGATCGTTCAGATTTATTGTCAGAGTACATACATGGCATCACATACAACCCTGAGGTTCTTTTTCCTGCAGGTGAGGCAGAATTCCCACTTATTGGCTGTGCAAAAAATCACTGTACTTAACCGACACATATAAACAAACTGACTGTGCAATACAGAGAGAAAAAAGTTACTTTAAGTTGAAAATACTTCCCAATTCCTTGTTTCAATCACATCCTATTTTATTTCCATCTCTTCTGAGAGGCGAGTGTGGGTGTGCTTATTGGACCAGGTGATGGTCAAGACGCAATGGTATTCCTGAACTTGCTTAATTCTAATTACCTAATTTATGAATTACATCCTGCAGATCACAAGATCGGAAGACAAAACCTTGCTTTGTGCTCAGTACCTAATTTTCATCATTACTTGAATAAGAACACTAGAAGCATCAAAATGCTGCCACACAATCAAAGCTCAAAACTGGAACAATTCAGAACACTTGACCCTCACATACAGGTATTTTCAAACATATATTTCTGAAAAGGGCAATGATCCTGAAATATTCAGAGTAATTTCAACAGACATCACTTTGCCACAAACTTCCCATTCACCCTCCTGTCCTAGTACCTCAAGGATCTCCAAAGATGCTGATCCCTGGTACACATTTGGATTTACAACCTGATGGTTTAGTATCGTTTCTAATAACCGCCACAAAATGAATTATATGGGCTGTGATGCTCTGTATTTTTGAACAAATAACCATCAGATGTGAACGAGGAATATAAAAGAAAACAAAGGATGAAATAAAATGCATCTTGACTAAAGTATCAAAAAGATTACTCAACATTACTCACTTTATTCCTTGAGTAAAATCTCAGGCATGTTGATTGCATAACATTTTAAAAACAACCGTAACATAAAAGACTGAAACGCTGGAGTTGGAAACTTGGCTTTCAACAGAAGCACTAAAGCCATTCAAAACATCTATTTGAGAACAATGTTGAAAGATACAGAAAATAGCCAAACATTAAAGAATGTGAAGAAAGTGATAAGGAAAAGCAAACTTAAATTTTGACATGCAATTGTTATGTTGGAATTGGGTAACTCAGCTTGCAAGCCAGAGTTACAAAGGTTTACAGCATGGAAACAATTACTTCGGCCTGACTTGTCCATGGCATGCAAGTTGCCTATCCAAGCTAGTCTCACTTGCCTGAAATTGACCCACAATACCCTCCATAATGTTTGGGACATAGACACATTTTTTCCTTTATTTGCTCCTGTGATCCATTATTTAAAATTTGCAACCAAACAATTCACATGTGATTAAAGTGCACATTCCAGATTTTATTCAATGTAATTTGTATATATTTTGGTTTGACCATGTAGAAATTACAGCATTTTTTATACATAGTCCCCTCATTTCAGGACACCATAATATTTTGGACATAGTAATGGTATGTAGATTAAAGTAGCCATGCTGAGTACTTTGTTGTATATCCCTTGCATGCAATTACTGCTTGAAGTCCACGCTTCATAGACAATACCAGGTGCTGAGTATCTTTTCTGGTGATGCTCTGCCAGGCCTCTATTACAGCCATCTTCAGCTTGTTTCAGGGGCTTGTCCCTTTAAGTTTTCTCTTCAGCATATGGAAGTCATGCTCAATTGGATTTTTATCGGGTGACTTACTTGGCCATTCAAGAATTTCCAGTTTTTAAGCTTTGAAAAATTATTTTGTTGCTTTAGCAGTGTGCTTGGGATCATTGTCTTGCTGCAGGATGAGTTTGGAGTGTTTCAAGCCCAGAGGACTCCAAAAACCAGCAGTAACAGAACTTCACCAAGACAATGGTTACTAAAACAAAAATGTTTTTAATTTTCTTCATTCATAATACGATCAATATTTAACTTATTACTATTAACAACTTAACCCCCTTCTAATTCTAAGCGCGGAGGTACGTAATGTGTAGGTGTTCAGGAATGTTCTTTGTTTCACTGCCTCATCATTCACTTTTCACTTCTCCAAGTTCAGAGGTATCAGGCAATTTTCCACACTGCGCAAAGAATTTAACACTTATAATCCTCACCAGGCTCTGGTGCTTTAACTTAAATTGTTACCGCTCAGGAAGGTCTTTGTTGGTTTCAGAGATATTCATTGCTCGTTGGACACACAAACTGATCTCCTTCTATCAGCCACTTCAATGTCTTGCTGAAGAAACTCGCCCCCCCTCGTGGGTTTTTCAAAAAAATAACCTCTTTGTCCAGGTTACCACAAAGAGTTCTTCTTTTTCCCCTATTTCAGGAGAAACACAATAACCAGGCAAAGCCTCTTGTAATTGACTACAAGGGTTTAGAACAGGCTGAACTCAGAACTCAACACTATCTTAAAATGGGGTCTTGCAATGTGTCTCCAAAACTTGCAGTCTTCAACACCAACTGCTGCAGTAAAACTGATTCTCTCTCTCCCCCCCAACCCAAAGAATGGATTTTTTTTCTCTCTGTTTGCAAAATCACATGACCCCTCCTAGACCAACAAACTTCAATCCAAAATTTGGATCACTGATACCATATAACTATATAACAGTTTATGGCATGGAAACCGGCAATCTCGGCCCTTCAAGTCCCCACTGGTTCACTCAAACAACTCTGCTAGATCCCCCCACCCATAACCCTCCAACCCCCTCCTATCCATGTATATATCCAGCCTCCTCTTAAATGAAAGAATTGACTCTGCCTCAACTATTTCCTCCAGAAGATTATTCCATTCAGCCACCACTCTGAGTGAAGAAGCATCCTTTACTGTTTCTCCTAAAGTTTTGCCCCCTTACCCTCAACTTGTGTCCTCTTGTTTCAACCTCCCCTGCTCTCAGGGGGAAGAGTCTACTTGCATCTAGCCTATCTATTCCCTTCATAATTTTAAAAACCTCTATCAAATCCCTTCTCAACCGTCTACCTTCCAATGAATAAAGTCCTAACCTCTTCAATCTTGCTCTGTATTCTAAGTATTTTAAGCCACACATCTTCTCTGCACCCTCTCCACCTTATCTATATCCTTCCTATAATTTGTTTAGCAATAAAAGATTAATCAGTTCAATCATGTTGTTCCTTTAAAGTCCATTTCAATTCTACAACATCAGCCCAATTCACACCTACTTGTAAAGTCTTCACAGGCACTCTTGGTTTCTGTAAAGTCAGTGGCAGAGATGAAGGCTCCACCTGCACAGATTTTTGCATTCCAAATGAGATGTTTGTGAAGTGTGATCTAAACTAAATCTCCACAATCTATACATTTTAAGATATATTTTGTCTTAATTTTATTAACCCATTCCATAATAGGAGGATCGAACTTGAGTAGATAAGAGGTTTTGATACATCTCAGAATTCATTTCCCATTGACATCAGCAGATATACCATTTCCTGTGACAGGCATACATGCCCAGGACACAACCACCACCACCCCCCCCCCACCATCACCCACAAATATGTTTCATATTTGAGGTGGTACACTTTGGAACTTTATGTTCCTTTATGCCTGAATATTTTGCTCTTGCCATCACTCTGATACAGGTTAATCATGGTCTCATCTGACCACAAGATGTTTTTCAGAATTGTCCAGGCTCTTTTATAAATACTTCTTGGCAAACTGTAATCTGGCAATCCTGTTTCTGTGGCTAACTAGTGGTTTGCATCTTGCAGTGTAGCTTCTGTGTTTCTCTTCATGAAGTATTTTGTGCACAGTAGACATTGATACATCCACACCTACCTCCTGAAGAACATTTCTGTACTGTTGGACAAGCATTTGGTGATTTTTCTTAATTATGATGGGAATTTTTCCGTCATCATCAATGGAGGACTTCCTTGGCTGACCAGTCCCTTTGTGATTACTGAGATCACCAGTTTGCTCTTTCTTCTTAATGATGTTCCAAAGAATTGATTTGGTAATCCTAAAGTTTGGGTGATGTCTTTTTCTCATTTATTCTTGTCTTTAGCCTCATAAAGGCATCTTTTAATTTCATTGGCACAACTCTGGACGACATGTTGAAAATTTGCAAATACAGACTTCAAAGCTGATTCAAAGCTTAGAAGCAAGCCTAGCTCTCATACCTGCACCAATGAAGCAAATAAATATACCTGAGTAATCACAAACACCTGTGAAGCCAAATGTCCCAAACATTATGTTGTCTGAAATGGGGGAACTATGTATAAAAACTGCTGTAGAAACATAGTCAAACCAAAATATATACATATAACCTTGTATAAAAACTGTAATGTGCACTTTAATCACAAGTGAATTGTTTGATTATAATTTTAAAACTGTGAAGCATGGGCAAATAAGGAAAAAAAGTATATTTGTCCCAAACATTATCCTTCTGGACTTTTGCTACCCATATACAGTACAACTCCGATTATCCGAAATGGTTGGGACTGGGTCTATGTTGGACAAACATTTTTTTCAAAGAACTGGTCATTTTTTAAAAACAGTCCAGTAGCAACAGCAAATCACTTGTATCAATGTTTAAACAACAAGGGAAGGCTTTTAAAGCATTAAAATAATGTTTAATTCTCACTAAAACAGTGCTGGTTACTACTGTTACAGAGTTCTGTGTTGTGTATTGGCCTATGTGTTGTGTGGTTTTATGTTAAAAAGTGACAGTTTGCCTTAGAGAGCCACGGTGAAGGTGGACTGCTGAGAGAGTGAGAGACGGACTGAGCATGAGCAGAAAATGATCTAAAAATTTCTGGACTTGGACGATAAACCACCACTGGGGGTGTTGTGGAGTGGAAGAAGGCCCAGAGCATGAGTCATGGTCTGGAGGATAGTTTAGAATGTTGGGATTTTAAAAAGGATGAACATTCTGAAGGCAGCCAGAAGGATCTGGACCAAGCCAGTGGTTCCTCTCTATGCAAGCAACACAAGACAACTTTGAATTTTGTACTCTCTCTCTCTCTCAAAGATCTTTTGGCTTCAGTTTACCAAACAAACTGAATTTCGTTTATGATCTTTGCTTCAGTTGAGATCAAAGTTGTGCGAGTCTTGTGTGTTTCAAGTTTGTTTTGTGTCTAAGTTTTTCTGTGGGCTGGTTGGAAATATAACTTAGACTTTAATTACATATGTTATATTTAGGCTGGGAAATTTATTAGTTTTACACTGTTATAAAAATTTGCATAGTAACCAGTGGGTATTGTTATAAAAGGGGGGATTTTGAATTAAAATTTGAAGGTGAATTTTTTTGTTAATAAAATAATTGTTCATCTTTACCCATGTGTGATATGCCTTCTTTGTGGTTGCTGGTTTGATCTTGTAACATAATTTAGGGATATCGTCTGGGATCAAACCAATTTGGAAGCTTTAGGAGCGATTGACTTGTGCTTAGTTATCAGTCGTCTGAGTTTGACTCAACCTCCAGCTTGAAATTAAAAATAAACGGTGAGTGTATAAATGACCAGCAGAAAAACCAGCAATTATGAATATTGACCAGTTCATAGTGAACCCTTCAGTGGTTAATTAAAAAATGGCTAAAAAGTCAGAACTGATGGTCATAGTTGGCAAGTTAAAACTTCTTACAGTAAGAACTGGGATGAAAAAAAAGGAAATTGCCCAAAAGATTGTTAAGCACTATGGAGGAAAGGGGGTATTTGAAGAAGCTGCATTAGAAGAGTTTCCAAAGGAGAAAACTTTGGAGGAAGTAAAGTTGGCTTTGAGAAAACTAGAGTTAGAGGAAAAAAAGAGAGGCAGAAAGGAAAACCGAACAGGCAAGCAGAAAGGGGAGAGAGAGAGAGAAAGAATTGAAGCTTGAGCTAGAATGAGCTAAATTAAAGCTGACCATAATGCAAGGAGAGGGAGAAGCCCAAACCCCATGTGCTGGTCAGGAGGAGAGGTTTCTGGTCAGTAGAGGTGAGGTTAGTTCCTCCATTTGATGAAGCTAAAATAGACCAGTATTTTCAGCATTTTGAGAAAGTAGCTGTAAATTTAAAATGGCCACCAGACCAGTGGTCACTCCTGCTACAAAGTGTTCTTAAAGGGAAACCCCAACAGGTGTACTCGTGTCTCACTGTACAACAAGCAGCTGATTATGAATTTGTAAAGCAGGCTATACTCCGATCTTATGAACTAGTCCCAAAGGCTTATAGACAAAAGTTCAGGAGTTTAAAAAAAGCAGTTACACAACCTTACCTGGATTTTGCTTATAAGAAGGTTGTGTGTTTTGATCGGGGGTGTGCCACAATGAAAATAGAAAATAACTTTGATTTATTGAGGGAAATCATTCTGATTGAGGAGATTAAAAATTGTGTTCCTGATGATATTCAAGTGTTCTTGGCAGAGAAAAATATAAAAACTTGGCAAGAATTGGCTAAATTCGCAGAGGAATATGCTTTAACCCACAAGCCGAAGTGGACACCAGGGACAACCTTTCAAAGGAATACTGCTGATAATCCAAGTAGAGTAGAAACAAAATCTAGAAGTGAGGTTAAAGGAAGAGAGGAAGAGAAATGGGTGAAGGACTCATTTTCGAGTGTTATTTGCCACTATTGTAAGAAGCCAGGGCACATAATAGCAAATTGTCCTGTACTGAAAAGGAAGAAAGAGAAAGGGGTGGTACCAACTGCCTGTGTTCAGAGTGAGAAAGTTAGGGATATTTTTAAACCATTCATGACTGAAGGCTTCATTTTGGTTAAAGAAGGATCCAATCAAGTGCCAGTTAAAATCCTGTGGGATACTGGAGCAGCCGAATCGCTTGTATTAAGTAACATTTTGAATTTTGGTGAGGAGACCGATACTGGAGATGTGAATTTAATTAAAGGCATTGGTGGTGAAGCAGAGCCTATACCTTTATATAGAATAGTGATGAAATCAGACTTAGTTAATGGCCTGGTTATGATAGGGATAGGATCAAGTCTGCCGGTGGATGGAGTTTATGTTTTGTTAGGAAATGATTTAGCAGAGGGTAAAGTCATACCTGCTATGAAACTCACAAGTAAGCCAGTGGTTTATGAGTCCAAAAAGGATTTGGAAATCTACCCTACATGAGCCATTACCAGAGCTATGTCTAGAAAAAAGGTAGAAGTAGAGAAAGTCTGTGATGATCCTGTAGTGGAGGAAAGCATTGAGGACAAAGCTAAGGATCCAGCTTTGCTGTTGTCAAGAGAAGAATTAATAGCCAGACAAAAGGATGATCCTGATCTTGCTGGGATAAGAGATAAGATTCTGTCTAACCAGGAAATTGAAACTGTGCCAGTAGATTTCTTTGTTCAAGATGGAATATTGATGAGAAAGTGGAGACCACAAGTGATACCTGCCAGTGAAAACTGGGTGGTAGTAAGGCAAGTCGTAATCCCAAAACTTACAGGAATGAAATATTAAATTTGGCTCATTGTACACCTTTAGGAGGTCATCTTTGAGTGAAGAAGATGGTAGAAAAGATAAGGAAACAGTTTTATTGGCCGAAATTAAGAAAGGATGTTGTGAACTTTTGTAGAACCTGTCAAACTTGTCAACTAGTGGGCAAGCCTAATCATGGGCCACCAGTTTCACCTTTACAACCCATCCCTGCTTTCGGGGAGCCCTTCTCAAAAGTGATAGTCGATTGTGTTGGTCCATTGCCAAAAACCAAAGTGGGAAATGAATATTTGTTAATACTCATGTGCACAGCTTCAAGGTTTCCAGAGGCTAGTCCCCTGAGAAATATTAAAGCAAAGACGACTGTGAAGGCTATGCTAAAATTTTTCACACTGTTTGGCCTACCAAGGGAAATTCAATTGGACCAAGGGAGTAATTTTATGTCTGGAATATTTCAACAGGTGGTGTATGAATTGGGAGCCCATCAAATTGTGTCGTCTGCCTATCATCCTGAAAGTCAAGGGGCCTTGGAAAGGTTCCATTTAACTGTGAAAATATGATGAGGGCTTATTGCATGGAAAATAATAAGGATTGGGATGAAGGAATCCATTTGTTATTGTTTGCTGTTAGAGAGGCAACTCAGTTTACCAAACTATTGGCTTTAGTCCATTTGAGTTGGTGTTTGGTCATGAAGTCAGGGGTCCATTACTATTGTTGAAGGGACAGTAGATACATAATGATATACAATCAAGTCTGTTTGATTATGTTTTCAAATTTAAAAAAGAGATTACATCAGGCTTGCGAGATGGCAAGGAAAAATTTAAAAACTGCTCAGGGAAAAATGAAACTTCAGTTTGATCAAAAAGCAGAAATTAGGGACCTTAAGCCTGGTGACAAAGTATTGGTTTTGTTTCCAATGCAGTCAAACCCTTTGAGAGCTCAGTTTTCAGGACCGTGTAAGGTGAAATCAAAAATTAACCAGGTCACCTATGTCATTGAGATGCCTGATCGTCAGAGAGACACAGGTCTGTCACGTGAACATGCTTAAACCTTACTTTGAGAAAATGACTGAGGAGGAGACTAGGATTCCAACCGAGGTGCTAATTATAGAGGATAGTAAGGAAGAGATGAGTTTTGTGGAAGGTCATGGAGCACAGAAAGTGATAAGCCTCAGGTTGGAAAATTATATAGTTTTGAAAAATTTAGACACCAAGTTAATGCATTTGACTAAATCAGAAAGGGAAGAAATGAAGACATTACTTATGAAATTTAAGGAAATATTCACAGATGTTCCAATAACTACTGTGGCTTGTCATAATGTGGAGGTCAGTGATGCTAAGCCTATTAAGCAGCATTGTTACCAAGTTAATTAGGAAAAGAGCAGATTGTTGGATTAAGAGGTGGATTATATGCTCAAAAATGACATCGTCCGAAAATCAAGTTTGAATTGGAGTTCACCCTGTGTTCTTGTGCCTCAGCCAGAAGGCTCAATTAGGTTTTGTAAAGATTATCGAAAGGTAAACATGGTGACAAAGACTGATGCGTTCCCTATTCCCAGAATAGATGATGTATAGATAAGGTGGGGAAGATTAAATTTCTTACAAAGATTGATCTCTTAAAAGGATACTGGTGTTTTCTTTGACAAAGAGAGGGAGGAAGATTTCTGCATTTGTTACACCTTCAGGATTGTATTAGTATAATGTTATGCCTTTTGGGATGAAAAATGCACCTGGCACATTTCAGAGAATGATTAATGCAATAATTTAGTGTTTAGAGCACACAGGAGCCTATATCAATGATTTAGTAATTAGTACAGTTACATGGGAAGAACACATGCTTGAATTAGAGTAGTTATTTCAGAGGCTGGTGGAAGCACATCTCACAGTGAATTTGCACAAGAGTGAGTTTGGACATGCCACTCTAATTTATCTGGGTTATGTGGTATGACAGGGACAGGTGGCACCGGTTGGAGCGAAAGTATTGGCTATCACTGCGTTCCCTATCCCCGGTAATAAGAAAGCTCTTCGGAGATTTCTAGGTATGATTGGCTACTATCGTACATTTTGTAAAAACTTTGCAGAAATTGTACTCCCATTAACAAAACTACTTGGAAAGAAAGAAAAATTTATCTGGTCAGATGCATGCCAGGAAGCGTTTCTGAAGTTAAAGGCCATTTTAAGCCATCAGCCTGTATTTTGTCCCCTAACTTTGAAAAGCCATTCTTTTTAGCCATGGACGCCAGTGACAGAGGGGTTGGTGCTGTACTGTTACAGAAGAAGGATGGTGATGGAGTAGAACATCCTATTTTGTACCTCAAAAAAGTTTAACGACCATTGAGAAGGAGTTATTAGCCCTTGTTTTAGGATTGCAACATTTTGATGTGCATATTTGTACTGCTCAAAAATTGTTAATAATATATACTGATCATAATCCATTAGTTTTTCTGTCTAAAATGATCAGATGGTTATTGAATTGGAGCTTACTATTACAAGAGTATGATTTAATTATTACACATATAAAGGAGATGGATAATGTAATAGCAGATCGTTTAAGATGTTAATCTGGGTAGATATGAATCTAATCACATATTTAGTGTAAAAAAAATGGAGTGTTTATTTTATTTATGTAATACTTCCATTAATTGTTAAAAATTTGTTCTTGTGGACAAAATTTTTTTTTAGCAGGGGAGGTGTTACAGAGTTCTGTGTTGTGTGGTCTTATGTTAAAAAGTGACAGTTTGCCTTAGAGAGCCAAGGTGAAGGTGGACTGCTGAAAGAGTGGGAGACGGACTGAGCATGTGCAGAAAATTATCTAAAAATTTATGGACTTGGACGATAAACCACCACTGGGGGTGCTGTGAAGTGGAAAAAGGCCCAGAGCATGAGTCATAGTCTGGAGGACAGTTTAGAATGTTGGGATTTCAAAAAGGATGAACATTCCGAAGGCAGCCAGAAGGATCCGGACCAAGCCAGTGGTTCCTCTCTGTGCAAGCAACACAAGACAACTTCGAATTTTGTACTCTCTCTCTCTCTCAAAGATCTTTTGGCTTCAGTTTATCAAACAAACTGAATTTTGTTTATGATCTTTGCTTTAGTTGAGATCGAAGTTTTTTGAGTCTTGTGTGTTTTGTGTTTGTTTTGTGTCTAAGTTTTTCTGTGGGTTGGTTGGAAATATAACTTAGACTTTAATTACATGTTATATTTAGGCTGGGGAAAGTTTTACACTGTTATAGAAATTTGCATAGTAACCAATGGGCATTGTTATAAAAGGGGGGGGGGGATTTTGAATTAAAGTTTGAAGGTGAATTTTTTTTGTTAATAAAGTAATTGTTCAGCTTTACGCCTGTGTGATATGCCTTCTTTGAAGTTGCTGGTTTGATCTTGTAACACTACCGATCACTGACACCTCCCCATCGAAGCCCCGCTCCTGCCGGAAGCCCAAGGTCCTCGCTGGTGCCAGGAGCCTGAGGTCCCTGCTCTTGCTTCTTGTTGGCCTTGATGGAGTCCATACGGACAAGGAGGCCTCTCTCCTTGATAACACCGGGTCAAGGGCTTCTTCTGACCACTTGAAGCTGGGATACAGTGGCACGCAGTTTGGGAGGGAGAGTTGGACAGAAAAGTCAATAGGGGAAGGTAAAGAAGAAATCGAAAGAGAGAGGGGAGATAGTTACCTGAAACAAGGATAATCATTGTTCTAATTCGCCGGTGAGGTCAGTTTGGCTTCGAAAAAAATTTTGTTAAATGAGGCTTTCTAATTTGTTTCGGATATCCTGATTTATCTGAAATTTCTTTTAAAATTTCAGATAAATTATTTCAGAGAATCCAATTTTGGATAATTGGAGTTGTACTATATCTGTCTAAATGTCTTTTAAATGTTACAAATATATCTGCCTCCACCCCTTCTGTTGGCAGCTTGTTCAACCTATTTAGAAGTAAAAGACAAAAGTCTGCAGATACCTGGTTGAACTAAATACACAACGCTGTAGAAACACAGATGGTCAAACAGTGCACTTTACATAGCAAAGGGAAAGATACATAACCAACGTTTCGTGCTTGTGGCCTCATCAAGGTACGATAAAATGCCGGGAGGCACCCAAACAAAATGGTAGGGGGGAGGGGGAGGAAGGCACCCTAGCAAGCAGGAGGAGGAGGGATAGCTTGGTGAATGGAGAGGGAAGGGAGTGGAGAGCTGGAGGAAAGAAGGGAAAGGGAGGCAGAAACCAGTGAACAGTACACAATGGGCCCTTCAGCTCACAATGTTATGCTGACCCAACTCCAATTCAATCTAACCCTCTTCTCCCTCACAGTTAATCACTCTCTATTTTTCATACATCAATCTAAAAGTCTTTTAAATGTCAATTTTGTACCAGCTTCCACCAGTAGCCCTGGCTGTGCATTCAGGCATCCACCACTGTGCAAAAAACCTTCCTCTGATCTTTCCCAAAAACTTTCTCCACTTACCTTAAATGGATTTTCTCTAGTATAAGCCATTAACACCCTGGGAAAAATACCCAATACCCTTTGTGTGAAAAAAGTGCCCCTCAGCTCCCTTTTAAATTTTTCCCTTCTCACCTTAAATTAATGTTATTTAGTGTGCCAAACACTTCTTAACCACCCTACCTATCCACACCGCCACTTTCATGGAACTGTGTACTGCACTCTCAAGTCTCCTACCAAACTGCAACGTCTTGTGATTGTCCAAATGAAATTATATCTGCCATTCCTTGACCCACTTTCCCAGTTCATCTTGATTATTTTATAATCTCAGACAAAATTTCTCATTGTCTACTATTCCATGAATTTTGGTATTATGAACTTAGTGACCATATTAATTATATTGTCATCCAAGACATTAACGTGGATGATTAACAACAGTGGACCTCTGCAGCACAATGGTGGTCACAGGCCTCCAATCTGAATAATAACCCTCCACTACCACACTCTGACTCTTCCCATTAAACCAAATCTGTATCCTATTGGCTAATTCACCCTGGATCCCATTCATTCTGACCTTCAGGACTAGCTTGTCTTGCTGGCCTTGATGGAGTCCATACGGACAATCTCTGCCTGCCTACCCTCATCAATATTCTTGGACACCTCTTTAAACAAAATGTTCAATCAAATTGTGGATGCAATTTCCAACTCTGAACACCTTGCTGACTGTCCTGAATCAGGCTTTGCCCTTCCAAATACATTCCGATCCTGTCCCTCCGAATTCCCTCCAGTAACTTACCCACGACTGACGTTAATCTCACCAGACTGTAGTTTCCTGGCTTGTCCTTGCAGCCTTTTTAAAATAAAGGCACAACATTAGCCACCTTCAAGTCTTACAGCACCTCCCCTGTGCCTAACAATGATGCAGGGCTCCTGCAATTTCTTCCCAATCTTCCCACAATGTTCTAGGATACATTTGATCAGGTTTGATGGATTCAGTGACCTTTATACATTTTAAAACCTCCAATATCCCCTCTTCTGTGATGTGGTCTCTTTTTAAGGAAAACACTATTTATATCCAAGAATTCCCTAATCTCCATGTCTTTCTTCATCATAGGTACAGATGAGAAATACTCATTTTGAAGCTCAACCATCTCCTGTGGCTCAGATTTATACAATCTTGTTGATCTTTAAGGGGCCCTATTCACTCCCTAATTACTTTTTTCCCTTTACTTAATTTGTTTAATCTCTTAGAATATTCCTTTAACCTTGTCTGATAGAGCGAGAGAAATGGTGCTGTGGTGTTACTTCTAGCAGATCTTCAATTTAGATGCTTCATAACTACTCAATGCTCGATGCTAACATGTAAGATTACTGACTCTATTCTATTATTTTTATTCAGATTTGGCAATCCTACAAGATTTATTGTTGCTTTGGTTCAGTGCCAACTAATCTCTTGCTGTAACTCTGGACTTTTGTACGTTTATACTATCTTACTTGTACAAAGTGTCAGTTGTGTATTGATCTGCTTATCACACAACCTTTATGACTGTATTTTTGAATTGTGACTATAAACATGAACATCTCAAACCTAATTTTCACCCCCCTAATTTCTGTTTTACGCAAACTCTTACATCCTCTATCCTCCTCAAAGGGTTCACTTGGTCACACATGAGAATAACTGACATACGGCTCAATTTTCTTTGCTAGAGTCAAAATACCTCTGGTCATCTAGGATTCTTGAAACTTGCCAGTTTTAGCCTTCACTCAAACAGGAACATCCTGCTCCTTATCTCTCTTTAAAGGGTCTCCCACCAACCAGGTGTCCCTTTATCTCCAAAGAGCCTCTCCAATTAATCAATGGAACTTCCTTCCTAATAACATCAAAATGAGCTTTGCATCAATTTAAGACTGGAATTTGCAGATTAGTCCAAACTTCTTTCTGTCTCCATCTCAGAAGATGCAGTATCTGGAGACATTTACTACAAATCCAGCAACTCCCACAACTATCAAGATTATATTTCTTTAGACCATATCTCCTGTTCATATGTCATCCGTTTGTCCTAGTTTCCTTGCATCTGCTCTCAAGATGAAGCATCCTATTCCAGGACATCTGAAATGTCCATTACTTTCAGGGAAACTGGCTTTCCCTTCAGCATGGTCAATAGAGCCATCTCCTGCATTTCTACCATTTCTCAGAGCTCCAGTCTTAACTTCCCTCCCTCCAAACAGAACAGGGATAAGATTTCCCTTGTCCTTACCTTTTACCTCATCAACCCCCACATTCAGCATGTGACTTCATTAATTTCACCAATTATATCTGGACCCCACCACATGCCACATCTAAATCTCCCCATTCCTTTCAACCTCCCACAGGGATAGCTCCTTCTGTGATTCAATTGTCCACTCATCCTTCCTTACCAACAGCTCCATGATGCACCCCCCCCTCCCCACCCCAGTACTTTCCACTGCAATTGCTGGAGTTGCAGCACCACCATCCAGGGACCTAAACAGCCCTTCTAGATGAGGCACAAATTCATGTGAACCTTCTCCAACTTCATCTTCTGCTTTTGGAGCTCTCAATTTTACCTCCTCCACATGGGTGAGACCAAGCAGAGTCTTGGAGATTATTTTGCAGAGCATCTGTGCTCTGTTTCCAATAGCCATCCTGAGCACCTGGTTTCTGGTCATTTCAACTTCCTCTTCCCACTCCCACACTGATCAGCCCATCCTTGACATTTCTCTACTGCTGAAGTGAGATCCAACATAAACTGAAGGAACAAATTTCATTTTTCTGCTTTGGCAGTGTACAGCCCAAAGGAATAAACAATGGATTTTCCAATTTCAAATAAAGCAAGCTCCTTTCTTCTTCTGAGCCACTTGCATTCTTCCCCCCTCCTCCCCATTTATGCCCCTTCTTCACCACACTCCTCCACCCAGCACCCCACCATTCTCATCCCTTTCTGGTTGCATTCACAGCTATCCTTTATCTCCACTTATTACCCCCCCCACCCCTTTCCAACCATCTCCAATCACATCCTGTATGATTCAATCTCCTACAGACACTTTTGCTCCTGCCCCTCTCTCCGTTTTTATAGTACCTGCCAGTCATCTTGTCTCCACTTCCCTATCTGTCCATCAACTTTTTCCCCTTCCGTGGTTCACCAACTCCTACTGGCCCCAATTCAACTCTGTTCTCCTTATCCTAGTTATCTCCCTTCTGATGAAGGGAGATGAAGAGATCTGATCAGAAACATGGACCATTTTTTCATGTCCCACTGAGTTGCTCCAGCAAATATATTTTGCTCCATAATTTACTGAGATAATTAATATCAAGCACCCAATACAAAAGAAGTTCGGATCGCTTTAATATGTTTATTTGAAAGTAAACATATTAGGAAAAGGAAGATGATCAGGAAGATAGAAGTAAAATACAAAATTTTGTAGAGACCGTGGTTGAAATAAAAACACACAATGCTGGAGAAATTCAGTAGGTCAAACAGTGTCCTTTATAGAGCAAAGGTGAACATATGTAACCGATGTTTCGGACTTGAGCTCCTCATCAAGGTATGGAAGGATGTCGGTAGGTATCTGAGCAATCACCTCCTGCCTTTGCAAACACACCTCCTTCCTTTACTCTTTTGCTCAGACACCTGCCGACATTTTTCCATACCCTGATGAAGGGCTCGATCCCGAAATGTCAGCTACGGATTTTTTTTAACCTGTTGCTGTAGGAAGGACATGGTTTGACTGCTGAGTTGCTCAAGCTCTGTTGTTTTATGATCAGGAAGTTGTCAGTCAACATTGAACACCCACAGAAGATAAATCATTATATAAGGTAATTGTGAAAGATGATGTGGAAAAGGAAGGAATTAGAAATGTGACTTAATTTCATCCATATACTTCACTCACAAATACACACATTCACTAGACTTAATGCAACTACTCAGTGAGTCTCACCTCCTTGGCCTGAGCAAGAAGTCTTTAAAAGTATATGGCCTCTCCAGGGCTGGATCTTCTGCCTGTTTGAAAATGAATTCAATTAGATATTATATGAAACAATAACTGGACTTTAATGAGAATATTAATGGAAGTTCAAATTCTCATTTTTATATATTATATATTAAATTCTATAATATTTGCAAGATCAAAGAACCATTGGGCTCTTCTACCATACAGAATCAAAATCTGATTTTGTTTACAAGTGAGAGGGACTAAAGTGAGAACCTTCATAGGGTTTCAAAATAAACACTGTGTAGCCATTTCAATTCTAAACTACCACTCCCATTTTGTTTTAGGCAGTAGATACTGATTATAATTCAACAATGGTCAATTACATCTCCTCTAGGCTCACTTACATTTCTGTATCTGAACCACTACATTTCCTTTCTGTCTTTCATCATTGCCTCCTAATGTTTCCAGAAATTGCTGTGAGGGAGTTTGATTTTTTTTTTCTAAATTTACATTTGAGATATTGGGGGGGGGGGGGGGGGAGGGGGGGAGAAACAAACCACATTGTCTAAGCTTGCAGGTGACAAAAAAAAACTTAAGCAATGTTGTAAACCGTGAGAGAGAAGTAATTGACTGCAGCAGGATGGTAAAAGACTGATGGAACAGGCAAAAGTTTAATGCAGTAAACTGTGAAAGTGAAATATTGATGGGAAAAAATGAGTTCTAAAAGATGTATCTGAGGATGTGATTGCAGGGTGAGAAATGGCAAGCCAGGGTCAGAAATAGTTAAGACGGCACACACGATTCTGGGGTTTATCACATAATATTAAAGCAGTGAACTTTAAAATAAATAACAGAAACTTGTGTTGAAATGTGGTATTCACTTCTGGTTGCCATGCTCTGTCAAAAGGAACTAGAAATTATAAGAGGTGCTAGGGCAATAGGTTTATAGTAGTGGGGCATTTTTATTTACTTTTTCAAGATTGGTTGTGATTGCATAGGAGTATAGGGCTCAGTTAGGATGGAAGAGGTGCCAAAAAAGTTCTGTGAGACAATAGTCAGAATCTTATAAGACCTGGAGTAGTACATGGCCTTATCTTACAAAATGAAACTGGGCAGGTGGTGGAAATATCAGTGGCTGAATACTTTTTTGGAATAATGACCATAATTCACAAGTTTAAAGGTTGTTATGAAATGGATAGGGATGGTCCTTAAAGGCTGATTTCAATTGGATAAGAGAGAACTTGGCAAAAGTAAATTGGGAGTAGAAGATTGCTCACAACTGAGAAGAGTTTATGGCCAACATATAATGAAAAGAGTAAAAGGTAAAGGGAACCAGCAAAACAAACCAAAGGTTTGATCTGGAAAAGAAAGGAAACATGGCAAGTACAAGCATCTGGGGTTGAAGAAGTCTTTTGAGCAATGCAAGTGTATTGGAGAACAAAATACTTTAGTGAGGATTCTGACTTTCAGGCATTCTGTCATAAACATTCGGGCGATAGCTGAGCATCATTAGCTCCTCAGCCATTCACATAAGCCACAGATCCAAACCTGTGTTTTCTCTCATACTGAATATCCTTGGCAAGCAAGATTCAGGAGAATCCCCATAGCTTAGATAAATATATCAGAAGCAAGAGTTTAGCCAAGGAAATAACAAGTCCCTATATGTGGAGACATATATAGTGAGTGAGTGATGTCCTAAATAAATGTTTCTCCTTTGTATTCAGATAGGAGAAGGACATGGAAGATGGTGAGTTCTCAGAGGGATATATGGATAATCTAGGGGAGGTCAGTATTGAGGAGGAGCAAATGTTAGATGAATGGGACACACAAGAGTTGATAAATCCCTAGGGCCAGATGAAATTGAGCCCAAGTTGGAATGAGGAGGGGTGTGCTGAATGTTCAGTAGCCACAAATGAGATGCAAAAAGTCTGATGGGAACAGGAGACTACAGATACTGGAATATGAGGCAAAACAAAATCTCTTGGAGGAACTCAGCCAGTGAAGCACCATCAGTTTCATCCCCTTTTTGTGTCCCTTTTCCCAGCTACCCCTATATAACCCCTGCCAATTCTCATCCTCCCTCCTTTTTAGTTCCATCCACCATCTCCCCACTGGATTCTTCCATTTTCTCCCACACCCCTTTTTAAGATTGGAAATCTGTGACTATAGGAGCACTATAGGAATTGTTTGTTCCTTGTGATACACCTCAAAAATTTTGAGATGCACGCAGGAGTTATGATAAGATTGCCAATGACATAAATGGATCTGTGGATGGCGAGGAAGTTTGTCTAAGGCTACATACAGCAGAGTATACATCGAACAGAGCAGCACAGGAACAGGCTGTTTGGCCAAAGTGGACGTGTCAAACTTTGTCTGAATCAAATGAAAACTTTGCTAATTGTATTGCTCCCTCCCCTTCATATTCATCTATCTAGAAGATCTTCCATGATATTATAGCATCTGCTTTCTACACTGGTCCTGCCAGCTCATTTCAGCCACCTACGGCAACAGAAGTACCGTTGATGTACAGATAGACATTTTTTTAAAATTTTTAATTAAATTTATATTTTTGGAAATTTACCCATACAGCACAGTAATAGGCCCTTTCAGGCCACAAACCCATGCCACCCAATTAACCTGTAACTCCCGCACGTTTTTGAATGGTGGGAGGAAACCAGAGCACCCAGAGGAAACACACGCAGACACAGAGAGACAGCACAAATGCTTTACAGACAGTGCCAAATTCGAGCCTGGCTTACGAATGATGTAAATAATGTTGCGCTAACTGCTGCACTAATTGTGCAGCCCCAAATGGAATGTATCAATTTATCTACAGGCTGGCTTTCATTAGTGAAGTGCCAATTGATGAAGTAGACAAAGATGAGGTGGTCAAAAAAGACAATAGGTGCATATACAGTTATACCCAAGGGGAGTGTCCTTAACAGTAGAGATAATGCATAGCCAATGTTAGTACAGCAAGGCTCGCCAGAGGGGAGACAGGCAGCTTGGCAGACATTCACCACAGTCTCCCCCCGATAGAAGAAGGGTTAAAATCAAAAGGACATCTGCTAGGAAAGACTGAAGCAAGCGATACATGGATACCATGTTTGGCATTGAGAATACTCTAACAGCCAAAATACACCAGTATCTAGCAAGTAATCAAAATATAATGAGATGTTTTATGAATATGTCAGCCTATCAGGTTGTTTACGAATTCTGGTGCTTCTTCTCAAAACAGGTGGCTCCTTTGCATCCTCGGGAACTGGTACAGTTCCTGGGTCTGTAGTGTGGGAAGGACTGACTTCTGGACCCGCTCCAGAATCGCCAGCATGAGGCAGCGGAGCCTCAGCATGGCCATCTGAAAGCTTACTAGGGGTCACAGGCTGGTTTGGGGGGGGGGGGGGGGTGAGCCCAATCTCTCATGCTCACTCTGAGTAGGGGTGTGAAGAAGGGGTGAACTAGACGAGGCCAGATCTCTTAGGGGTACAGTGTCAGTACTCCCATCTGGGAATTTAACATGAGTGTAGTTGGGGTTGGTATGCAGTAGCTGAACTGGTTGGACTAGGGGCTCTGTTTTACGCGCCTGAGCATGGCTCTTCAGCCGCACGGTTCCAGGCTCAGATAAACAGGCTGGTCAGTCCATTACAGTTCCTGATTTCCTCGCAAAGGCAAATATACATTCATGAGGTGCTTGATTTGTTGCAGTACCCAATAATGACTGAATAGAATGTAGCGCCTTAGGCAGCACCTCCTGCCACCGGGTAACCATGTGCTTTTAAAGCAAGATTAACAGTCTTCCAGACTGTAGCGTTAGCCCTTTCGACCTGCCCATTGCCCTGCATGTTGTAGCTCGTGGTATGGCTGGTGGAAATCCCCTTCTGTAGCAGGGCTCGCCGCAGTTCAGTGCTCATAAATGCTGAGCCTCTATTGGTATGAATGTAATTGGGAAAACCAAAAATGCTGAAAATTCTGTCAAATGACTTAATGACAGACGCTGACAAGATGTCAGGGAAGGGTATCGCAAAGGGAAACCTGGAATATTCGTCACTTACAGTAACATTTTTGTTGTTAGAAGCTAACGGTCCTTTAAAATCTAAGCTAATCCTCTCAACAGGTCGGGTTGTCTTGATGACAGTGGCCTCCAAAACTTTGAAGTATTGCGGTTTGCATTCTGTGCAAATGGGACAGCTTTTAGTCAATTTCCTGACTTCTTCCAGAGAGTAAGGAAGGTTGTTAGCCCTTATGTAGTGGAAGAACCTCGTGACTCCTGGGTGGCACAGTCTGCTATAGATCTCTTTTAGCCCCTCCAACTGAGCACCAGCAGCAGATCGTGACAATGCGTCAGAGGGATCATTTAACCTGCCCGGTCTGTACTGGATCTCATAATTATAAGTTGAGAGTTCTATTCGCCAGCGTGCCATCTTATCATTCTTGATTTTACTTTTGTGTTTAGTACTGAACATGTAGGCTACAGATTTCTGATCAGTGACAAGAGTAAATTTTCTGCCGGCTAGAAAGTGTCTCCATTAGCGAACAGTTTCAATAATAGCCTGGGCTTCTTTTTTAATGGCAGGATGTTTAAGTTCAGGACCGCGTAATTTGCAGGAGAAGAATGCCACAGATCTGCCTTTTTGATTAAGGGTTCCTGCCAAGACACAATCTGAGGCATCAGTTTCCACTTAGAATGGGACATCCTCGTCAATGGATGAGAGTGCAGCTTTGGCAATATTAACTTTAATTCTCTCGAAAGCCTTCAGGCCATTCATAGTCCCGAGCCCATTTGCAGTAGTAGGAAAAGAATCCCATACACCTTTTAAGGGCTTTTGCTGAGTCTGGGGGTGGTAACTTCTTAAGGGGGCCGTTCTTTCCGGGTCGGGGCGGATTTCGCCCTTGCGGACAATGTAGCCCAGAATGGGTAGCTCTGCCGCGTTGAACACACATTTGTCCTCGTTAAATGTAAGGTTGAGTTCTTCAGCTGTTGCTAAAAATTTCAAGCTGTTGTCTGGCTCAGCCTGTGTTTTCCCACAGATAGTGACATTATCCAGATAGGGAAATGTACCCTGTAACTCATACGTCCTAACAATCTTATCCATTTCCCTCTGAAACCTGGACACACCATTAGTGTCTCCAAAAGGTACCCTTTTAAACTGGTATAACCCCCCATCAGCCTCAAAAGCCATATAGAGCTGTTCCCTTTTCTTAATGGGGATTTGGTGATAAGCTGCTTTGAGGTCGATAGTGGAGTACACTTTGTATTGAGCTATCTGATTAATCATTTCATTGATGCGTGGCAGGGGGTAGACATCCAGGTTAGTGTAACGGTTGATTGTCTGACTGTAGTCAATAACCAGTCATCTCTTAGTGTGATTTTTCACGACTACCTCTTGGGCCCGCCACGGACTCTTAATAGGTTCAATTACTCCTTCTCTAAGCAATCTCTGGGTCTCCGCTTTGATAAACTCACAATCGTCTTTGCTGTAAGAACGGCTCTTAGTGGCAATCGGGTGACACTAGGGGATAAATCACTGAAAAGGGAAGGAGCTTTGATCTTTAATGTGGACAAACCGCAGTAACTAGCGCGGAGGATGATAAGTGTGGGTAGTGGCTCACTGAAATTTAACACTACACTGTTCATCTGAGATTGAATATCTAACCCCAGTAACACAGGGGTGCAGAGCTCCGGCATAATAAAGAGCCACACATCAGCAAGGCAATGTCCCTGCAAATTTAAAGTAACTTTACACTTGTCCCATACAGTTTTTATAAGTTCACTACAAGCCATTGATATCTTTTGGTTCACTGGATATCTCCAGAAATTTAAGGCTCTGGCAACTTTCTTGTGGATGTAGCTGTCAGTACTCCCCGAGTCTATTAGACAATCAAGAGTCTCACCATTCACCTCCCCCTTCATAGTTGACCGTTCCAGTCCGTAACATCCCCCAAGCTTTACAGTCAATTGAGCTATCACAGGGGATCTCACCTCACCGTCACTTGAAGTCGATTCAGCCTGCTCGTCTCAAGATTCCCCCTTTTCACCATTGTCTTCCATTCCTGCAGCTCCAGGACACATTTTCTTGGTGCTTCTCTTCTTCTTCTTATCAGTGGGAGTACTTTTCGCCTTACACGCTTTAGCGAAGTTGCCGAGTTTCCCACAATAGCTGCAGGTAACAAATCGAGCCAGGCACTTCTGTCTGGGGTGTCACGGAAGTAGCATTTTTCAGGAGTTTGCCTTTTTCTTTCCTTCGGGGTTCCAGCACTCCTGAATATTTTCTTTTCGGTTTCTAGCATTTCACTGAAATGCCTGGTCGTAGGATAAGGTCTCCGTATCCAGCAGCGTCTGTCGGATGTAACTAGAGTCAATCCCGTTGACAAAAGCATCCAGCTTCAAGGCATTGCGGTGTTGTTGCACATTGACTGGCCTTACATCACATTCGTTTGCCAGTGAGTTGAGGGCCAGTGCATAGGCAGCATCACTTTCCCCGGGTTTCTGGGGTCTAGTCAGCAACTGGTGTCGAGCAAGCACCACATTCCGTGGCACTGCATAGTAATCAGTCAGACGTTCCCGGGCTAGAGCCAGAGTAGTAACTCCTTGTGTTACGGCAAAAGGGACCTCACTCAACAGAGAGTTCAGGTGGCCCCACTGTATCGTCTCATCGACCATGTTGTTTCGAGCCATGTAGTAATCGAAACAAGCAATCCAGTGGTTGAAAATTTCTCTGGCCCTTGGGGCAGACTGGTCGATTATCAGCCGCTCTGGCTTGAGTGCTGCATCCATTTCTGCTAATAAAATTGAAGTGCCAGTTGATGAAGTAGACGAAGACGTTGTGGTCAAACAATAATCATGGCTTTTATTAGCAGAAACTCATGGTACAATAATGAAAGACAATGAAAGACAATACGTGCATACACAGTTATACCCAAGGGGAGTGTCCTTAAAGGTAGAGATAATGCACAGCCAATGTTAGTACAGCAAGGCTCACCAGAGGGAAGACAGGCAGCTTGGCAGACATTCGCCACAATTAGAAAGGCCCACATAGGAACAAATGAATCAGTTGACAAAGTTTAGAAAGAGTGACAATGGGAATAAGCTTATTAAGACTCAAAATTATTTAGTGGGTAAGATATTGATCATGGGATAGGTTTACATGGGACCAAAGGACATCAAGTTCTCTTTAAAAAAAAATGAAGATGATTTGCTATCCTAATGAAGGATACAATCAAATTAAGCTTTTAATTAACATCTTAAAAACACATTAAATTACTCAACTTTACAAAAAACAGGGACAAACATATATAGAATCTTGAGCCCTTTAACTTGTTCTATAATTTTTATTGATATTATTAATTATTTAAGTTTTTAATGCAAATCACTTATACACTTTCTTCTGTACAAACAGACAAGAAGTTGACCATTAATTAACCCTTTGTATCTGGTTCTCTTGTGGCATTGATCTTAAACAAATTAACGTACCTATGAGCACTTTTTACCTCAATGAACAATAACGTAATACAAATTGTAAAACAACTTTAAATAGTCAAGATGGAAATTCCTAGTTGATCCTCCTAATAATCAAGAGAAAACCACTTATTACCATCACTTGCAATCCCCCCCAAAATGTTCTATGATTCTAAGTTTATTGTCACATTATACCTGGTACAGTACAGTCCCATAGGCAGTGTCACAAGTCATCCCTATCATTCATATGGCGAAACAAAGTAGCAGGGGAAGAGCATGGTTACAGAGCATAGTGTTGCAATAAAAAAGATCAGTTATTACATGGCAAATGCAACATGAGAACGCAGTTGAGGAAATCCTGCTAACAATGAAGAAGCTGTCTTTAAGCTTGTGGATGTGTGCTTTTACACGCTAGAATCTTCTCCCTGATGGGAGAAGAAAGTGTGTCTAGGGAGAGATATGACTTTCAGTATGTTGCCTGCCTTACCTAAGCAGCAGGATGGGTTGATGGGGTCACTGGACGGGAGGGAGATTTGTGTGATTCTGAACTGCATTCACCACCTTCCGTAGCTTCTTCTGATCTTGGGCATTCATACCACACTGTGATGCCTCCAGCTTGAATGCTTTCAGTGGTGCACTTGTAGAAGTGGTTGTGTGACCAAGGAATGTGTCAAACTTCCCTCATCCTCTTAAGAAAGTAGACTTTTTGTTGTACCTTCTTGAACATTGTGTCAGTGTGTTTGGTCAAGGTCAGGTCATTAGAGATATTTATTCCCAAGAGCATGAAGCTATTCTACTATCTCTACTTCAGTGCCATTGATGAGGATGGATGTGGGCTCTGCTCATCCTTCCCCCGCCCACTCTCCTGAGTCAATGATCAGCTCCTTTGTCTTGTTGATTTTGAGAGAAAGGCCTTTATTCAGGCACTATAAGGCGAGACTTCCAATCACCTTTATTCCATCTCATCATTATTTGATATTCAGCCGACGACTGTGGTATTGTCAGTGAACCTAAAAATGGCGTTGGACTGGAATTTGGCTGTATGTCTGTATGAATATAGGGAAAAGAGCTTGCAATTCCCCCCCCCCCCCCAAAAATGAAATGTGAAGAAATTGAAAGCTCCTTAAAATAATGCACAATTGTAGATTATTGGATGGTAAAAAAATTACCCACTTCATGCATCCAGTCGGATTTATTTACTAAAACTTAATTTCACCTGCTCTGAAATTTTGCTGAATTCTTTCCCATTCAGACTATTCAGCAATAGTCTCCGCTCCATCCTCAACATCCATTGGAGCGCTTTCATCCCTAACGTCGAAGTACTCGAGATGGCAGAGGTCGACAGCATCGAGTCCACGCTGCTGAAGATCCAGCTGCGCTGGATGGGTCACGTCTCCAGAATGGAGGACCATCGCCTTCCCAAGATCGTGTTATATGGCGAGCTCTCCACTGGCCACCGTGACAGAGGTGCACCAAAGAAAAGGTACAAGGACTGCCTAAAGAAATCTCTTGGTGCCTGCCACATTGACCACCGCCAGTGGGCTGATAACGCCTCAAACCGTGCATCTTGGCGCCTCACAGTTTGGCGGGCAGCAACCTCCTTTGAAGAAGACCGCAGAGCCCACCTCACTGACAAAAGGCAAAGGAGGAAAAACCCAACACCCAACCCCAACCAACCAATTTTCCCCTGCAACCGCTGCAACCGTGTCTGGCTGTCCCGCATCGGACTTGTCAGCCATAAACGAGCCTGCAGCTGACGTGGACTTTTTACCCCCTCCATAAATATTCGTCCGCGAAGCCAAGCCAAAGAAAGATAGTAAAGCAAACTGCTCTCTACATTTCATTCTCAAAAATCACTAACCCAAATTTCTTCAAGATGGTAAAATGCTGTTAAGCATGTCCTTTACTGGTTCTTTCCAAGATCTACTCTCTTTCACTTATTTACGTACCAATCTTCCGCCTGACATTTCAGGTACATTATAAATTTAATCCGGGTCCTTCACCAAGCTTCTTTTCTTCTTCATCAAACTGAATTGCCCTTAACCAGTCAAACCAGCTGCAGAAGTATGTCAAATATGTAATGATGAGTTATGAGATTATAGAAATTGAGCAAACATGTCATTGGAAAGTCAGTCAAACCCTTAAGCCTATCCAGTATTTGCTGACCAACTTGGCATTCTGGACTCACCTTATTTGTCTGCATATATCCATTGCCCCCCATGCCCCTCCTTTCCTCAAATCAGTCCAAATCTTCTTTGAATGTTGTTATGCACTGACTACTACAGTTTCCTCTGGCATCTCATTCCAGGTGCAGATTACCCTCTATGGGTAAAATACCCTATTTCTGCTTCCAACTCTTATGGCTGCACAGTTAATGCAACTGCTACAGCTCCAGCTAGTGGGACCGGGGTTCAAATCCCGCAATGTCTCTAAGGAGTTTGTATGTTCTCCCGCTGTCTGCATGGGTTTCCTCCGGGTTCTCCAGTTTCCTCCCACCATTCAAAACATACTGGGTGTTGTAGGTCATTTGGCTGTAATTGGGCAGCAGGGACTCATTACCAAACAAGCCTGTTACCTGTCTAAATTAAGTGGAAAAAAGTCTCTCAGACAATCTTTCCCCTCTCACAATAAACCAATGTCGTCTAATTCCAGAATCATTTATGTTACGGAGAAAGAGTGTGGGCATTCATTTTAAGAATAAATTGGATAGATACATGGATAGGAGCGGTCAGGAGGGTTATGGCATGGATGTAGGACATCAAGCAGAATGATATTTTGGCACAGACTAGAAGGGCCGAATGGTTCTGTGTTGTAGTGTTCTATGGTTCATCCATACTCCTCATGAATTTGTAAAGCTCTATAAAAACATCCTCAGATTCTTTTGATCAGGGAAATAAAGAATCATGAGTTCCCAACTTTTGTGCACTATACCATGCCCAATGAAGACCAGCATGCTTATGTCAACTGCTCCACCTAATGCAACCAGAGTTGTCACACTCAAGGAACTATGCACCTGTACTCTTTGGTCACTTTGTTCATCAATACTTTCCAGGGCTCTACCATTCACCATACCCTGGTATGGCTTACCAAAGTGCAGCACTTCACACTTGGAGTTAAATTCCATTTGCCATTCCTTGGCTCACCTTCCCAACTGATCCTGTTGATCTGACATGCTTCCTCATTTTCCACTACACTACCAATTTTGGAGGAAATCTCCAAATTTACTCAGCAGATTAATTATACTGCCATCCAAACTGTTAAAAAAGATGGACCCAATACTAACCCTTGCAGCAAACAACTTGGCATAGGTCTCCAATCAGAAAAAAACATCTTCCATATATCTTTGTCTTGAGGTTGCTGAAAAGACTGGCTGAGTTCCTCCAACATTTTAGTGTGTTTTTACATCCTTCCACGCCTACCTTTCACCTCCTTCTGAATCTAAGTCACTTCTGAATCCAGTGGGCCAATACTCCTTAGATCCCATACTAACCTGCCATCCAAGACCTTGTCAAAAGCTTTGCCAAAGTCTTGCTCTACCCTCATTAATCCTTTTTGTGACCTCTTCAAAAAACTCCATCAGATTTGTGAGACACAATCTGCCATGCTCAAATTTATGCTGATAACTTCCATTCAGTCTCTGACAATCCAAATGCTGGTAGATCCTGCCCCTCAGAATCCCCTCCAGAAACTTTCCAACCGTCACTGATCTTTAGTCAGCTGGCTTGTCCTTGCTGCCATTTTCATATAAGCAGTCCTATCTTTCTCCATAATTATTTTGTGTAATGTAGTTATGGTTACTGGACCCAAAGTGCTCTCCCATGGCACTTCAGTCACTTGCCCTATCTCCTTCAGTCTTCCAGCACATCACCTGAGGCCAAAGATGCTGAAAATAACTCAGTGCGGCTTCGCAAGTTCACCCCAAGCATCCTACAAGGTGCAAGGATGCACTTCATCATACACTGGGCGATTGTCCACTTAATGATTTTCCAATGCTGCTAAATCTTCCTTCATGGTAGTTCTAATATGGTTTGCCATCTTGTCATCTGTTTCCTCCAATATTTGGCATCTCTGATCTCCTCCACAGCAAAGACTAATGAGAAATATTATTTCAAAATCTTACCCATCTCCTGCGGCTCTGCACAAATATGGCCTTTTTCATCTTTAATAGAACCAATTCTCTCCCCCAGCCATCATTTTATTTTTAATGTACTTGCAGAATCTGTTGGCATCCTGTCTGCCAACTCGGTCACATGTCCTCTTTTTACCCTCCTGATTTCCCTCTCAAGAATATTCCCATAAATCTGATATATTCCTCCTTTTTCCTATTGAGAGCCTCAATATTCCTCATCAACCTAAGGTTCCTTTGATTTATCAACCATGCCCATTACCCCCACAGAATCATGCAGTGCCGAAAGTCCTGCTAATTCACCTTTTTAAAAAATTCCTATTTCCATTCATTTCTTTACTTGCAAACATCCTTTCCCAATTAAGACACCTCCTCATTAGTCTAAAAGCAGCCTTGCTCCAAGTAAAGACCTTAACTTGCAGACCAGTCCCATCTTTCTCCATAATTATTTTGTGTAATGTAGATGTCAGATCAACAGGATCAGTTGGGTAGGTGAGCCAAGGAGTGGCAAATGGAATTTAACTCCAAGTGTGAAGTTATTGGACCCAAAGTTCTTCCCCAATATCATTTCAGTCACTTGCCCTATCTCTTTCCCAAAGAGGAGGTTAAGTGTTGCACCCTCTCATAGGAGCCTCAATATATTGATGGCAGAAGCTCTCTTGGAGACCTTTAACCTATTTCAACCCATCCAAGGCCTATGGGTGCCCTAGACATTATTCAGAAAATTGAAGTCTCCCAGAAATACAACCCAATTAATCTTACCATTATCTCCAACTTCCATACACATCTGCTCTTCCAATTTACATTTACGATTTGGGGGTCCATAACACAGCCCCAGAGTGATCATTCCCTTCTTGTTTCTATGTTCTACTCATTTACCTTCACTAAATAATCTTCCAAGGATATCATCTCAAAACATTGCCATGAGTGCTGGAGGAACTCAGCAAGTCATGCAGTATCCATGGTAAGCAATAAACGGTTGTTGCTTTGGGTCTGAGCCCTTCTTCAGCTAGGCCAAATATCAGGAAGAAGGGGGAGGGGCTCAGGCACAATCCGCACCACGTGCCCCAACCCTCCTCCCCCCCTTCCCCCCACCCACCACCACATCTGCCCATCTATCATGCCTGTAGCATTTGTAGAGATTAAAAAGTGAAACAAATAGTTATCAATTGGAATTTGCTACTCTTTCTTTGGGTTGGGGATGGGGCGAGATGGGTGGTTTAGTTAAAATGTTAACACTGAAGTAATGGGCAAAGTGTGGAGTCTAGGTGAATCAATATTCTTGCAGCATTTTTACGTGGTGCAGAGAAAGTAATGATGATGAACTTTTATAAGTCAAAAAAATCCACATTCTGGGTTGGAGATGCAGCAGGTCTGACCAACAGTTGATGCCCTGACCAGAAACAGCATCTTCATGCATTGGCTGGGTCTTGTTAATTATAGACATATTGCACACCAACGATTCCCAATCTTTAAAACAATGTGGAAGCTAAGATCATACAAAGTTCTCAACAAATGCTAAACTGTTTACCAGTAAATGATAATGATCAATGCAAACAAATTTGGAACAGATGTGAACATATTAGGTTAGTCATAATAAAAGCAGCTGATGTAGATGAATTATAACAGAGTGAAGGCAATTGGCAAAAACACAATGAAATATAAATGGTAACTAGTTGAGGCACTGGTGAACATAATCTTATCTAATCCAGAGAACTCAACTGAAGCACATTTGCTGCATCACTCAAGGTTAACAAATTTATGTATATGTCAGGGGGGCAAAACTTGAATTATTAAATTTTGTTAATCCTCAATATAGGGGGCATAGCTATCAGACGCAGAAGAAAGTCTTATTTTATTTAGAATGCTTAATCTAATTTGTCTGTTTGTTAATGTTCTCAACCTTGTACATCTAGTGTGGTTTGGCCATTTCACAACTCACTTGGCTGTATTCTCTTACTATAACCCAAACATACATCTCAAGATGATAAGTTTTCTTAAATGTGGGATAAACATTTGAAAAAGAAACCAAATATCCAAGAAATTAGGTCTATTAAAAGCAGGTGATCAAGTGGAATCTAGATCAACTAAATTGTCTTTTGGATTCTGCAAAAGAAATCAAGTTCACACTTTGTGCAATTTTATAACAGTTATTTCAAACTGATTTCTTTTTCCACTGTAAAAATGGCTGAAGATGGGAAAAAAAATTGTCTCAATTATTTTTGAAATAAAGGGATTATGTTGCTGGTGTGCCAGATGAGCCACAAGTCCTTCAAAAGTTCATTGCAGAATTAATGCCATTTTAGGAGTTTTTTGCTCAGCTAATCAACCATTTTCCTCTTCGGTAGTACAGTACATTCATTGAAGTTTCTAACCAAGTTCAGTGTTAACTGGGAACCATTCAAAATTACGAGTTTGCCAGTAAAATATCAGTCAATACTAGAGTTCAAGTTCAACACAACAGCTGGTTCCAATGATTTGCTACCTAAAGAAGTTGAAGGCAGAATGAGCAATGATAAGCATAAACAAAATAGATGGCATTGAGCCATGAAATTTGCTTGCAAAACATAATCTAACCATTCAAAGGAATGCATGACCGGAGAGTTGATTTGCAAAATTAAAGCAAGAGAAATTTTGAAAAGAAGTTTAAATCGGAGTCACTATTCTTCTTAACCACTATAGGAAATGAAGAATCTCTAAGATTTGAAATGTAAGACTAAAAGAATGCCGAGGGCAGTATATTCCACCATTTTCTTTGGCTTGGCTTCGCGGACGAAGATTTATGGAGGGGGTAAATGTCCACGTCAGCTGCAGGCTCGTTTACATAACACATAACCCACAGAAAATAACTGATAAGTCTGACCTGCAATGCATCATGCATATCATGTGATAAACTCAAAACTTTCATGATACCAGCACCCAAAGATGACATTAATACCACAATACACCTCAAACTCACAAATGCTGGTTTGTGAACAAAACAACATTGGAAAAGAGATTTTTTTAAAATTAGCTGCCTCATACATTTAAGATCACGCAAATGGAAAAGTGCAAGTTCTGGCATCTGAAAGTAAAGAACAATTTTAAAGAACAAATCAGGAAAAGAAGTTAAATAGGAAAGTCTGAATCGCTGTTATTGTAGTGCAATACACAAGAGTGTTGGAGAAACTCAGCGGATCATACAGCATCTACAGGAAGAAAAAGGTAACCAATATTTCAGGCCTGAACCCTTTGTCAAGTGAAAATCCAAAACTTTGGTTACTCTTCACTTCCTATATAGGCTGCTTGGCTCGGTGAGTTTCTCCAGCACTTTTCTGTACTTCACACGAAGAGATAAATTTTGTCTTAATCAGAGAGCATCATCAAAATCAAAAGCTAGAAGAACAAGAGAATACATATCACTGGACATGATAAAATGAAGATAAATTTACTGCTCTGGCATCTAAAGGCATGGATTCTTGATCTGAAGACCCAAGCTTTGGAATCCTATGACTGCACTTAAGTAAATCTGTGGGAAAAATGCCTGCATCAGATCGAGAGATGATTAAACAAGATTATTGTCATTTAGGTTACTAATGTCCTTCAGAGAAACAAATCTGCCCTTCCTATTTGGTTTCATCAATGCATGACCATGGATCCACAATGACAAAATAGATTCTCAACTTGCTCTGAACAGTGTCACATCAGGGGAACGTATGATGGGTAATAAATGGTATCTAGCAAACTTTACATCCCATGAATGGGATAAAAAAAATGTGGAAATAAAATCTGGTAGAGATAACAGTAACCACGAAACTAATGGATCATAGAAAACCTACCTGATTCACTAAAATACTTTGAAATTAAATCTGTTCTTCTTCTCCTCACCTCCCCCTCCCCCACAACATAGTTCATTCCTAGCTGTCCTCTGGAATGGCCTTGATGGATTTCACAAATGCCAGCCTTGCAGTGATGCTAAAATTCCGTGAATGAATAAATAATAAAATGCACAGTGCTCATTGCTGATGTATAATCTTACACTCCACTCGTACAGTTTATGCCAACCTTTAAGAATACATTCCATTTGCCCTTAGCACCTATCCTTTCCAGAGTAGCAATGAACTCAGACACTGTTTGAGGAGGGAAGAATTACCTTTCATGCATTAGCAGCACCAGCTGGGTCAGCGGCACCACGACAGACTCTGAGACACACTGGGGAAGGCTGGAGTCAGGCAGATTGTTAACGATAGGTAATTCCAGAGTAAGAGGGCAGACAAGGGAGGCCCAGGATGGTATTTGTTTGCCAGGCCTCTGAGTAGTTGCATAACATTTTCAAGGGGGGGGGGTGGAGCCAAAGGTTACTGAGCACCCTGGCATCAAAAAGGGATGAGATCCTACAGAGAGAAGTTAGGGAAGAAGACTAAAAATCAGGACTTAGGGAGTAATGATCTCTGGATTATTCCCAGAGCCACATGCTCATGACATTAGATAAATGTGTGGCTGAGAAGCTGCTGCAGGGTACAGAAATTCAGATTCTAAGGCCTATGATATCTCTTCTATGGGAAAAAAGGTGACTTAGATAAGAGAGGCAGGTTATATCTGAACTGGAGGAGGCCAATATTCCGGCAGATAAATTTGCTCATGCTTCTTGAGAAGGTTTAATCTAGGTTTGTAGGGAGCTCAGAGAAGATATGTGGGAGGTGAGAAGTTGGGGGGGGTTGTACTGTATTCAAAGGAAGCAAGTGTAATGGATAAGATAGGATAGTACAGAAAAGTGAGAATAAAGGGCTATGATTTAAATTGTTTTTCGTTCAATGCAAGAGGTACAACACAGGCAAGGCAGACAAATTCAAGAAACAGGTTGGCTCAAGAGACCAGGATATTATTGCCATAACAGAAATGTGGTTGAGAGAACCACAAGACTGGAAGCTCATTGTTCAGATTAGGATTTCAGATTTATTGCCAGTGTTCGTACATAACATCGCATACAATTCTTTTTCCTGCAGGTGAGGCAGAATTACCACTTATAAGCAGTGTAAAAAAAAACCTGACTCAACACACACATTTAAGTACAGAAATGTAAACAAACTGTGCAATACAGAGAGAAAAGAAACAATAAAGTGCAAAAAATCTGGTGTGGGGTCACCAATACTCCTGAGCGTAAAGCCCTGCAAAAGATAGTGGACTCAGCCCAGGACATCACAGGTAAAACTGTCCCCACCATCATGAACACCTATGGGGAACACTGCCATTGGAGAACAGCAGCAATCACCACTCAGTACATGCTCTTTTCTCACTGCTACTATCAGAAAAGAGGTATAGGTGGCACAAGACTCACACCACCAGGTTCAGGAACAGTTGCTAACCCTTCACCATCAGAATCCTCAACAACAAACTCAATCAGAAATTCCCTGAGAGAAACTTACTTTTGCACTTTGTTGTTAATTTTTTCTTCTTTCTGTATTGCAGAATCAGTTGTTTACATTTGTTGATTTGTTTACATGTGCTAATTGTGCACAGTTATTTTTTTTACACTCTCCATAAGTAGTAATACTGCCTGGCCCGCAAGAAAAAGAATCTCAGGGTTGTATGTGATGTCACGTACGTATTCTGACAATAAACCTGAAATTTGAAATCTATACCTCTTTCCTGATGAGAGCAGCTGGGTTGTGTGCATCCTTGATGATTGCCGCTCTCTCCGACAGCAGCGTTCCCTGTAGATGTTCTTGATGGTGGGGAGTGTTTAACCCATGATGCTCTGGGCTGTGTCCACTACATTTTGCAGGGCTTTCAGCTCAAGGGCACAGGTGTGCCCATACCAGACTGTGATGCAGCCGGTCAGCACATTTTCCATCACACATCTGTAGAAATTTGCCGGGGTTTCTGATGTCATGCCAACTCCCACAAACTCCTGAGGAAGTAGAGGTGCTGATGTGTTTTCATCATAATGCCACTAGTGTGCAGGGTCCAGGAAAGATCCTCTGAGTTAGTAACCCCCAAGAACTTAATTTCTCACTTTATTTTTTAATATTTTTTTATTTCTCACACTGTGAACCATATCAACCAAAATATGTACAAATGTTTCTCATTAAATATACAGTGGCATTTTCTCCCTTTTTTCCCCCTTTCCCTCCCTCCCCTCTTCCCACCCCCTCCAAAACCTATAAATATTCAACATAAACAATACAATAAAATCATAAAACAATATCTTCACACAAAGGAAAATAAACAAGAAAAATGCGTCATCTATTTGTTACACAGATCCAAGAAAAGTGCAGAGAACAAAACAAAGGACTCTACATCACCTTTGTTGACCTCACCAAAGCCTTCGACACCGTGAGTAGGAAAGGGCTTTGGCAAATATTAGAGCGCCTCGGATGCCCCCCAAAGTTCCTCAACATGGTTATCCAACTGCACGAAAACCAACAAGGTTGGGTCAGATACAGCAATGAGCTCTCTGAACACTTCCTTCTCCATTATCAATGGTGTGAAGCAAGGCTGTGTTCTCGCACCAACCCTCTTTTCAATCTTCTTCAGCATGATGCTGAAACAAGCCATGAAAGACCTCAACAATGAAGACACTGTTTACATCTGGTACCGCACGGATGGCAGTCTCTTCAATCTGAGGCGTCTGCAAGCTTACACCAAGACACAAGAGCAACTTGTCCATGAACTACTCTTTGCAGACGATGCCGCTTTAGTTGCCCATTCAGAGCCAGCTTTTCAGCGCTTGACGTCCTGTTTTGCGGAAACTGCCAAAATGTTTGGCCTGGAAGTCAGCCTGAAGAAAATTGAGGTCCTCCATCAGCCAGCTCCCCACCATGACTACCAGCCCCCCCACATCTCCATCGGGCACACAAAACTCAAAACGGTCAACCAGTTTACCTATCTCGGCTGTACCATTTCATCAGATGCAAGGATCGACAACAAGATAGACAACAGACTCGCCAAGGCAAATAGCGCCTTTGGAAGACTACACAAAAGAGTCTGGAAAAACAACCAACTGAAAAACCTCACAAAGATTAGCCTATACAGAGCCGTTGTCATACCCACACTCCTGTTCGGCTCCGAATCATGGGTCCTCTACCGGCATCACCTACAGCTCCTAGAACGCTTCCGCCAGTGTTGTCTCCGCTCCATCCTCAAGATTCATTGGAGCGACTTCATCTCCAACATCGAAGTACTCGAGATGGCAGAGGCCGACAGCATCGAATCCATGCTGCTGAAGATCAAACAGCGCTGGGTAGGTCACATCTCCAGAATGGAGGACCATTGCCTTCCCAAGATCGTGTTATATGGCGAGCTCTCCACTGGCCACTGAGACAGAGGTGCACCAAAGAAGAGGTACAAGGACTGCCTAAAGAAATCTCTTGGTGCCTGCCACATTGACCACTGCCAGTGGGCTGATATCGCCTCAAACCATGCATCTTGGCACCTCACAGTTCGGCGGGCAGCAACCTCCTTTGAAGAAGACTGCAGAGCCCACCTTACTGACAAAAGACAAAGGAGGAAAAACCCAACACCCAACCCCAACCAACAAATTTTCCCTTGCAACCGCTGCAATCGTGTCTGCCTGTCCCGCATCAGACTTGTCAGCCACAAACGAGCCTGCAGCTGACATGGACATTACCCCTCCATAAATCTTCGTCCGCGAAGCCAAGCCAAAGAAGAGAATCAAGTCGTTTTGTCTTCTTATTATTTTAGGGGATGGAGGTCCGACGCAAGCTCTCTCTGTTATGTTCCATGTATGGTTCCCAAATTTGATCAAACAATGTGACTTTATTTTTTAAATTATATGTTATTTTTTCCAATGGAATACATTTATTCATTTCCATGTACAATTGCTGTACTCTCAGGCTCTCTTCCATTTTCCAAGTTGACATTATACATTTTTTTGCTACAGCCAAGGCTATCATAATGAATATTTTTTTGCGCTTTATCCAATTTGAGGCCTTATTTTTTATTTCTTATGTTACTTAAAAGAAAGATCTCTGGATTTTTTGGTTTGTAATTTTATTTAATATCTGATTTAGTTCTTCCCAAAACGTATTCACTTTCGTACATGCCCAAATTGCATGTACTGTTGTTCCCATTTCCTTCTTACAGAAAAAAACATGTATCTGATAATGTTGGATCCCATTTTTTAAAGTTTTGGGCCATGATATATAACCTGTGTAACCAATTATACTGTATCATGTGTAACCTCATGTTTATTATATTCTTCATAGTTCCAGAGCATAACTTTTCCCATGTTTCATTTTTTATCTTTATATTTAAATCTTTTTCCCACTTTTATTTGGGTTTATAACTTATTTCATCATTTTCCTTCTCTTGCAGCTTGATGTATATGTTCATTATAAATCTTTTTATTATCATTGTGTCTGTAATCACATATTCAAAGCTGCTTCCTTCTGGTAATCTCAGTCTGTTTCCCAATTTATCCTTTAAGTAGGCTTTCAGTTGATGGTATGTAAACATTGTACCATGAGTTATTTATTCCATATTTGTACTTCATTTGTTCAAAAAGTAATAAATTATTTCCCAAAAAACAATTTTCTATTCTTTTATTTCCTTTTCTCTCCCATTCTCTAAAGGAACGGTTATCTATTGTAAAAGGGATTAGTTGATTTTGTGTCAATAATAATTTTGGTATTTAGTAATTTTTTTTTTTTTCCTTTCTAAGTGGATCTTCTTCCATATATTGAGTAAATGATGGAATACTGGTGAACTTTTATATTGCACCAGCTTTTCATCCCACTTATAAAGTATATGTTCCGGTACCTTCTCCCCTATTTTATCTAGCTCTGTCTTAGTCCAATCTGATTTTTCCCTTGTCTGATAAAAAATCTGATAAATACCTTAATTGTGCTGCTCTATAATAATTTTTAAAGTTTGGTAACTGCAAATCACCTTGATTGTACCTCTCCGCTAATTTATCTAACACTATCCTCGGTTTCCTCCCTTTCCATAAAAATTTCCTTATTATTCTCTTTAGTTCATTAAAGAATTTCTCTGTTAAGGGAATTGGTAACGATTGAAATAAGTATTGTATCCTTGGGAAGACATTCATTTTAATGCAATTTACCCTCCCTATCAACGTTAGCGGTAATTCTTTCCAATGTTCTAAGTCTTCCTGCACTTTCTTTATTAGTGGCTGATAATTTAATTTGTACAAGTGGCTTAAATTATTATCTAATCTAATACCTAGATATCGGATTGCTTGTGTTTGCCATATAAATGGTGATTTTTTTTTAAATTCTGTATAATCCACATTACTCATTGGCATCACTTCACTTTTATTTGTGTTTATCTTGTACCCTGGTATTTCTCCATATTCCTTCAATTTCTTATGTAATTATTTTATTGATATCTCTGGTTCTGTTAGGTATACTATGATGTCATCTGCAAATAAGCTGATTTTATACTCTTCTCCTTTATTTTCATCCCTTTTATTTTATTTTCTATTCTTATCAGTTCTGCCAAAGGTTCTATTGCTAAGGTGAACAATGAGGGGGATAATGTACATACCTGCCTAGTTGACCTACTTAATTTAAATTGATTCGATACATATCAATTTACTGCTACCTTCGCCAGCAGTCCATTATACAATGCTTTAATCCAATTTATATATTTTTCTGGTAGATTGAACTTCTGTAATTCCCTTAAATATGTAGTTCCACTCTACTTTGTCAAAGGCTTTTTCTGCATCTAAAGCAACAGCCACTGTTGGTTTCTTATTTCCTTGAACTGCATGAATTAGATTAATAAGTTTACAGACATTATCTGCTGTTCATCTTTTCTTAATAAATCCAGTTTGATCTTGTTTTACTATTTTTGGTACACAATCGGCCAATCTGTTTGCTATTAATTTTGCTATTATCTTATAATCTGAGTTTTAAGTAGAGATATTGGTCTATATGATGCTGGTGTTAATGGATCCTTCCCTGTCTTTGGTATTACTGTAATTATTGCTATCTTACATGAATCTGGCAAGTTTTGTGTTTCTTCTACCTGCTTCATTACTTCCAGGAGAGGAGGAATTAATAACTCTTTAAATGTTTTATAAAATTCTATTGGAAATCTATCCTCTCCTGGTGTCTTATTATTTGGCAGCTTTTTAAATATATTCTGTACTTCCTCTATTTCAAATGGTTTTATTAGTTTGTTTTGTTCCTCTTCTTGTAATTTCGGCAGTTCAATTTTAGCTAAAAACTCCTCTATTTTATCATCTTTCCCCTCGTTCTCAGTTTGGTATAATTGTTCATAAAATTCATTAAAGTTTTCATTAATCTCTGTTGGGTTATATGTAATTTGTTTGTCCTTTTTCCTTGATGCCAATACAGTTCTTTTAGCTTGTTCTGTTTTAAGTTGCCAGGCTAATATTTTATGATTTTTTTCTCCCAGTTCATAATACTTTTGCTTTGTTTTCATTATGTTCTTCTCCACCTTATACATTTGTAATGTTTCGCATTTTATTTTTTTGTCCGCCAATTCTCTCTTTTTCGTTATATCATTCATTTTTACTAGTTCCTTTTCTGTACTTACTATCTCCCTTTCCAACTGCTCTATTTCCTGATGTAATTCCTTTTCATCTGAGCTACATAACTTATTATCTGTCCTCGAATGAAGGCTTTCATTGAGTCCCATAATATAAATTTGTCTTTCACTGATTCTTTGTTTATTTCAAAATATGTTTTAATTTGGCATTCAATAAACTCACTAAATTCCTGCCTTTTAAGAAGCATGGAGTTTAATCTCCATCTATTTGTTCTTGGTGGGATGACCTCCAGTTCTATTGCTAATAACAGGGGTGAATGATCTGATAATAGTCTAGCTTTATACTATTTTTTCCTAACTCTCCCTTGAATATGGGCCGACAACAAAAACATATCAATCCTTGAGTATGTTTTATTCCTACTTGAATAATATGAACATTCCTTTTCTCTTGCGTGTTGCCTACTCCATATGTTTCATTTCCTGCATTGATTTACTATAAATTTGGCTACGTTATTCTTTTTGCTTGTCTTTTGTCCAGTTTTATCCAACATTAGATCCAAATTAAGGTTAAAATTCCCTCCAATCAATATATTTCCTTGTGTATCTGCAATCTTCAAAAAAATATCCTGCATAAACTTTTGATCCTCCTCGTTAGGTGCATATATGTTGGGCAAATTCCAAAATTCTGAGTATATCTGACACTTTATCATTACATACCTCCCTGCTGGATCTATTATTTCCTCCTCTCTTTTGATTGGTATATTTTCATTAATTAATATAGCTACACCTCTAGCTTTTGAATTTTATGATGCTGCCGCTACGTGTCCTACCCAGTCTCTCTTTAATTTGTTATGTTCCACTTCAGTTAGATGCGTTTCCTGCACAAATGCTATATCTATTTTTTCTTTCTTCAGTAAATTTAGTAGCTCTTCCTTTTAATTTGGTTATGTATTCCATTAATGTTTATAGTCATATAGTTCAGCGTGGCTATTTTATATCTTGCTCACACCTCTTTTCCGCTTCCTCACCACCTCCATCCCCCTTTTTCCCATTTTCATCTCTTAATTTTCCCTTTTTAAACTCAATGTACGACAACGCATTTAAAACAAAATACTCCAACAATTCCTTTCCCAATAATACCTTAACCCCAAATGCTCCCCCCTCTCTGAGTTTCCCCTTATCTCTTGCCGGGCAACCACAACTCCCCTTTCCATTTGGATTGTGATCTTGCTCGCAAGTGTCAACTGATTTTGCAGTGACGGTTATTCCCTCTCCCTCCAGAAAACACTTTTTTAAAAACATATAACAAAGCTCTCTCTTTTTTTCCCCCTTACTTCCTTCCTTCCCTTCTCTTCTCTTTTCCCTCTTTAGTTCTTTACATATACATTGTTTTTACATCTTTATATATACTTTATCGCCGTTCTTCATTTTTGTTACATCTCTTCATCTCTCCTTCTGTCCTGCAAATATGCTGTGAATCCTTGTGCTTCCTCTGGATCTGAGAACAGTCTGTTTTGTTTCCCGGGTATAAATATTTTAAGCACGGCTGGATGTCTTAATATGAATTTGTAACCTTTTTTCCATAAAATCGTTTTCGCTGTATTAAACTCCTTCCTCCTCTTTAAGAGTTCAAAACTTATGTCTGGGTAAAAAAATATTTTTTGACCCTTGTATTCCAATGGTTTATTATCTTCTCTAACTTTATTCCTTATCCACTCCAGTATATTTTCTCTTGTCGTATATCTCAAAAATTTTATTAAGATGCATCTTGGCTTTTGATGTGTCTGCGGTTTCAGAGCTTGTGCTCTGTGTGCCCTTTCTATTTCCATTTCTTCCTGCATTTCTGTCATTCCCAGGACCTTCGGAATCCATCCTTTTATAAATTCCTTCATATCTGTGCCTTCTTCACCCTCCTTCCGGCCCACTATTTTATGATGTTTCGCCTCCTATAATTTTCCAACATATCAGTTTTCCGAGATAACAACTCTTGTGTCTCTTTAATTTTTTGTCACTTTCTTCCAGTTTTTCTCTTGTCATTTACTTCCATTTCTACAGCCATTTCCCGCTCTTCCACATTCTCTACTCTTTTCTCTATTTCTGTCATGACCAGTTCTAAACTTTGCATTTTATCTTCTGCTCTTTTCATTTTTCTTTTAATTGCACTAAATTCTAATGATAATCATTATTTTAATGATCTCATTTGTTCTTCAAAAAAAGCTTTATCTATATTCTGTCCATCTGTTTTACCTTCTATTTATCTGTGAAGATTTTGGTTACCTGTTTTTGGTACCTGTTTTTGTGTCATCTTCTTCTCTTCTTTGTGTCTGTGTCTCTTCTGTTTTTCCTAATGAGTTGCTTATATCTCTTTGTCGGGCCTCCTCTTGCTGGGCCTCTTGCTGTTGGTCCTCCCCTCCTGGGCTGCCCTGCCCGTCTGTCGGGCCTCCTGCCATTGATCCTCTTGTCGGTCACCCCGCCATCTTTCTCCCTCGTCTGTTTCCTTGCTCCCTCCCCGGCCGCCATCCTCATCCTCCAGCTGAGCACCCTGGTGTTGGGTGTCCCTCAGCTGGTCATGCTGTGGCTGCCCGCTCCTTTGCTGAGCCCCGCTTCCGTCGGTGTTTTCTTTTTCCTTTGATTGCGCACTTTTATTTGGCTCCGAGAGCCATTTTTGAAGTCCACCGGTCGGGAGGTCGCGACTCCGCAGGGCAGGCACCAACCTTGGGGATCAGGTGCTCCTCGCCACCATAGCTCCCTGTTCCTTCATGCAGGTAAGGCCTTCTTCTTTCTTCTCCGGTGACTTTTCTTTTTTTTCAGTTGTTTTTACTATCTCCTTCTTGGGTGCCATCTTCTTTCTCTTCTCTGTAACTTTATCTTCTAGTTCTTAAATTTTATATTTGTTGAGCTTTGTCTTTTCCTGACTTTTTTTCTTTTTTCTGGAGAAAAACTTGACCGGCCACTGCTCCATCACGTGACTCCTCCTCAAATTTTCTCACCTTGACAACCTCTGATTCCCCAAACCTCACTGGATTTTATACCTATAGTTTTCCCATCCTGAACTCAACAATCAGCTCCTTAGTTTTTGTGACATTGAGTGTGAGGTTGTGTTGGTGAACCATTCAGCCAAGTTTTCAATCTCCCTTCTGCATGGCTGACTCATCACCCCTTTTTCTACAACCCACTACTGTGGTATAATCAGCAAATTTGTAGATGGAGTTGCTGTAGAGCGAAGCGGAGTAGGATACAGATGCTACAGATGTGATTGAGAGAAGTGGGGGGGGGGGGAGGAATGGGGGAATGCATTCTGATAATGCCAAACAACAGTGCTTTGAGGTGATATTCTTGGGAGATCATCTTGTGATGCTATGTAGGTTGAACTTTAAAAAAAAATGAATGATGACTTGATGCGGCTGCAATATGGGCTCTTTAAGAGTCAAGGGAAATTGAGAGAGCAGGAGCTGGGAAATTGCAGATAGAAATTGATCATGATAGATAATAAAGTAGTTTCACTGGGAAACTTCAACTGTCTGAGCACTGATGGGGGCACACAGACTTCAGAGGGCTTGGACATAGTGGTCTCCAAGAGAGCTTCCTCAAGCGTACAGCAGATCTTAGAAATCTGCATCGTGAATCCCATGATCCCTATGCTGAAGAGGACATCAGGAGGGCAAAAAGAGGATGCAATTTGGACCTGACAGACAGGATAAAAGAGAATCCCAAGAGATTCTCCAGTTCAGGTATGTGCCACTTAACGTCCATAGTAGATTCTGTGAAATTGGCTATTATGCAATGTGGATGCTGTGCAAACACCATATTATAACAAAGCTATATGGGATAATGTAGTGTAGCTGGAAACTTCTTATTTGAAAGTAGGAATCAATGTGGGGACCAACATGGGGCTGTGGGGAGAGTGCGGGGCAGTGAGATCAGTGTGGGGACTGACACTGGGCTGTGGGGTGAGAATGGGGCAGTTGGGATCAGTGTGGGAATAGAGTATACAATTTCCTATAGCTAGCGATCACTTTTGCTCTAAATTGCCGTGGACCTGTAAAATTATGGGACCATGGACGTTTATACGGTCGGATGTACATTAGCAGTAAAAGGGTGGCTAGCGAGAGAGAGTGTTGGCAACATTACAGATAAACAATCCAATCTTTATGTGGAGTCACAGGAAATGGGATGGATTTTGAATAATACTTCTAATCATGGAAGTGACAAAATTGGACGAAACAAGTGGCGAGGTGCTGAACTACCAAGAATTTTCAGCATCCTTGAAGTACATTAAAATGGACAATTCCCCAAGAACACACTTGAGGGATGTGAGAGAAGAAATAGCAGAGACAGTTTTCCCAGTGGAGTGATGGAAGACTGGAGGATAGCTAATGTTATTTTAAAAAAAGGGCTCGACATCAGTGGTCAGAAAAATGCTGGAGAGGATTTTGAGGGATAGTATCTACTGGTATTCAAATAGTTTGGGACAGACTGGAGGTAGTGAGCATGACGTAATGCATGGCAGTTTGTAAAGTATTTGAAGATGTCAACAAGATGATTAATGAGAGCAGGGAGGAGAATGTTGTATATATGGACTTTAACAAGGCTTTTGGCAAAGCACCACATGGAAGATTACCTTGTAAGGTTAAATCTTATGCGATCCAAGTTGCACTGGCCACTGGATTCAGAAGTGGCTTAGATTCAGAAGGAGGCAGGGGAGAGTAGTGGAAGGCTGTTTAAATTCTGATTGGAGTGTGGTCAATATTAGGGCCCCTGATATTTATCATCTCTATTAACGATTTGGATGGCAATATAGTTTAGCTGACTGGTATATTTGTAGATGGCACCAAATTGGTGGTATAGTGGACAGTGAGGAAGGATATCTAAGGATCTAGATTAATTGGGTTGGTGCAGCAAGGGTGGCAAATGGAATTTAATTCTGAGAAGTGCGAGGTATTGAATTTTTGTATGTTAAATCAGAGAAACTTACACAGTGATCAGTAGGACCTTGGACAGTGTTGCAGAACAGGGAGATCCAGAGGCTTACATGCATCATTTTTTGAATGTGGCAACTCAGGTGAATAAGTTGGTAAAGACAGTGCTTGGCATTTTGGCTTTCATTAGGCAGGATACAGAGTGCAAAAGTTGAGATGTAGAAATGGTTAATAAGCCTACTTGGAATAGTGTGTGCAGGAAGACGTCTATCTTGTGCTGTATTGTGCATGGTCTGGAGAAATGCTGATTTGTCTAGTTGTACATGCACAGTTAGGTGATAATGAACTTTAACTTCAAACTAATTGAAAGGGATGCAGAGCAGTTTCATCAGGATGTGGCCAGGACTGGAGAAGTTGAGTTAGGGAGCAAGGTGGGAAAGGTTGGGTCTTTATTCCCTTGAGCAAAGAAGGCTGAGGAGTGATTTTCTACAAGTTAATAAAATCATAAGGGGGCAATAGATAACATAAATGCTCACAGTCCTTTCCCCTGCGTAGAAGATTCAAGAACTGGAGGGGATAGGTTTAAGATGTGCAGGGAAAGATATAAAAGAGGCAATTTTTTTTTCAATCAGAGGATGGTCTGTATCTGAAATTAGATGCCATAAAAACTGTAGAGAGCGCAACATCAATATTGAAATGACATTTGAACAAATTTATGGATAAGGGGGCTTGGAGCGATATGGAGAAAATGCAGTCAAATGGGATGAGGCAGAATGCCAAAATGGCCAGAAAGGAATAGTTAGGCCAAAGATTCTGTTCATTGCTTCATGATCCTAAGTCTCTCTAACGCCCCACAGAAATTTTCTTCTAAAATTTTTTTTATTGATTTCTAAAATAGGTTTTTAATCAATAATTCATATAACCATATAACAGTTTATGGCATGGAAACAGCCATCTCGACCATTCAAGTCCACGCTGGTTCACTCAAACAACTCCGCTAGATCCTCCTGCTTATTCTCCGCCTATAACCCTCCAAACCCCTCTTATCCATATATATCCAGCATCCTCTTAAATGAAAGAAATGACTCTGCCTCAATTATTTCCTCCAGAAGATTATTCCATTCAGCCACCACTCTCTGAGTGAAGAAGCATCCTCTAATGTTTCTCCTAAAATTTTTCCCCTTACCCTCAACCTGTGTCCTCTTGTTGAATTTTTGTATGTTAAATCAGAAAAACTTACACAGTGATCAGTAGGACCTTGGACAGTGTTGCAGAACAGGGAGATCCAGAGGCTTACATACATCATTTTTTGAATGTGGCAACTCAGGTGAATAAGTTGGTAAAGACAGTGCTTGGCATATTGGCTTTCATTAGGCAGATACAGAGTGCAAAAGTTGAGATGTAGAAATGGTTAATAAGCCTACTTGGAATAAAATAGTGTGTGCAGGAAGACGTCTATCTTGTGCTGTATTCTGCAATGAACAGAATCTTTGGCCTAACTATTCCTTTCTGGCCATTTTGGCATTCTGCCTCATCCCATTTGACTGCATTTTCTCCATATCGCTCCCCTGCTCTCAGAGGGAAGAGCCAAATTGCATCTAGTCTGTTTATCCCCTTCATAATTTTAAACACCTTTATCAAATCCCCTCTCAACCATCTATGTTCCAATGAATAAGTCCTAACCGCTTCAGTCTTTCTCTGTACTCATGTATTTTAATCCAGGCAACATCCTTGTAAATCTTCTTTGCACCCTCTCCACCTTATCTCTCCTATAATTTGGAGACCAGAACTGAACACAATACTCCAAACCTGGCCTCACCAACACTTTAAACAGTCACAGCATCACTTCCCAGCTCTATGCCATGATTTATGAAGGCGAGCATACCAATACCTTCTTAACCACCCTGTCAACATGGGAATCCACCATCAAGGAATGATGCATCATAACTCTAAGATCTCTTTGTTCTTGTGCATTCCCCAATGTCCTTCTCTTTACTACATTATTTTTTTTCTGAAATGAAGCACCTCACACTTCTCTACATTAAATTCCATCTGCCATCTTTCAGCCCAATTTTTCAGACAAACCAAATCCCTCTGTAATCTCTGAAAACCTTCCTCAGTATCCACCACTCCCCCTATTTTCGTATCGTCTGTGTATTTACTTACCCAGTTAACCACCCCATCATCCAAATCATTAATATAAATTATGAACAACAGGGGATCTAGCACCGATCCTTGAGGCACGCCGCTCGTCACAGGCTTCCATCCTGACAGACAGTTGTCCACCATGACCCTCTGCTGTCTCTCCTCCAGCCACATCTGAATCCATCTTACTATTTCTATATTAATCCCTAGTGACTGAAACTTCCTTACTAACCTTTCATGTGAAACCTTATCAAAAGCTTTGCTAAAATCCAGATAGACTACATCAACTGCCCTACCTTCATCCACCTTTCTTGTCACTTCTTCGAAAAACTCAACAAGGTTCATCAAACATGACCTCCCCTTCATAAACCCATGCTGGGTGCTCCTGACAATCACTGCTTATCTAGATATTTATACACACTATCTCTAAGAATAGCCTCCATAACTTTCCCCACCACCAAAGTCAAGCTTACAGGCCTATAATTACTTGGCCGACACCTCGTGCTTTCTTTAAATAATGGAACTGCATTAGCAACCCTCCAATCCCACGGCACCCCACTCTCCTCCAGTGATCATTGAAAAATCACTGACAGTGCCTTCGCTATTTGCTCCCTGACCTCCCTTAACGTCCTGGGGAAAATCCCATCAGGACCAGGAGACTTATCCATTTTTACTGACCCTAGAAGCTCCAAAACCCTCTCTTTACTAAACCCTATCTTTTCCATAACTAATCCATTTTCCTCACTTATCTCACATAGTCCAATGTCCTTTTCCTTTGTGAACACAGATGAGAAAAAATCGTTTAATATCTCTCCCATCTGATACAGTTCCTCGCACAGTTCAGTGCTCTAATTTTCCAGCGGTCCTATTCTATCCTTAACCCTCCTTTTACTATTCACATCTCTGTAAAAACCCTTAGGATTCACTTTTACCTTGTCAGCTATTGACACCTCATACCTTGTTTTTGCCTTTCTAATTTCCTTCTTAAGGTTTTTTCTGCAATCTATGTAATAATCATACATCTTATCCATTTTTTGCTTCTTAAATTTAGTAAATGCCCCCCTCTGATCCCGAACCAACTTCCTAATTTTTCCAGAAAACCACGGTTCCCTTAAACTTTTGGCCTTTCCTTTTGATCTGACTGGCACATAAAGATCATGTACTCTCAATACCTCTTCTTTAAATTCCCTCCAAATCTCCACTACATCCTTTCCAGAAAAAAGTTCTGCCCATATAATTTTCTGCAAATCCCTTCTCATTTCTTCAAATCTAGCCTTCCCCCACTTGAAGACTTTCAACCTCGAACATGACCTATCCCTTTCCATATTTAAGTTGAAGCGAATGGATCCATGATCACTGGATCCAAAGTGCTCACCAACACACACTTCCGTCACCTGCCCTATTCCGTTCCCTAACAATAGATGTAACACTGCCTCCCCTCTCATAGGCACCTCAACATACTGCTGTAAAAAGCAATCCTGAACACATTGTACAAAGTCTAAGCCATCCTGCCCTCTCACTGATTGTGTTTCCCAATCAATGTTAGGAAAATTGAAATCCCCAACTATCACAACCCTATTTCTACTACACATCTCAGCTATTTCCCTGCACATTTGCTCTTCCAGTTCCCTATCCTCTTTTGGCAGCCTATAATATACCCCTATATTTGTAGCCTCACCTTTCTTAATTTTTAGTTCAACTCACAGAGCCTCCCGCGATGACTCCTCCAGTCTACCTTGCTTCAGCACCGCTGTAATATCTTCTCTGACAAGTAACGCCACACCTCCCAATCGTATCACGCCAATTCTGCCATGTCTAAAGCACGAAATCCCAGAATATTTAGCTGCCAGTCACAACCTTCCTTCAACCATGTCTCACTAATTACTATCACATCATAACGCCACGTGTCAATCCACACCATTAGTTCATCCACCTTGTTTACCACACTCCTTGCATTGAAATAAATGCATCTCAGAGATCTTCCACATTTAACTTTCTGCCTCTCACCCTCTCTGCAATTGTTATTATGGCCACTATTTATTACCTGCTGCTGTTCCACCTCCAGATTGTGTGAAAAAGCTTTTTTTCTTTGCCTAAAGACTCTGTTCTTGTTATCCTCTCTAACATGAACCCTTGTCCCCTACCTTACGAGTTTAAAGCCCTAGCAAATGCCCCTGCCAGGAGACTGGTACCTCTGGGATTTAGATGTAACCCATCTTTACAGTAGAGGTCCCATCTCCCCCAGAAAAGGTCCCAGTGGTCCAAGAACTTAAAACCCTGTATTTTGCTCCACCCCTTCAGCCACACATTCCATCTCCACCTGACTCTATTTTTCCCCTCACTATCGCGTGGCACAGTAAGTAATCCAGAGATTACATGTTTAGTGGTCCTTCTTCTGAGCTCCCTGCCTAAATATTTCTTCTCCCATCATCGTCCATCAGCCATTTATCTTAAATGATTGTATTTCTGTTTTGGAGTGATTCTGCCAATGCAAACAATTAATCATTATTTACTCTATAGTCCAATTGTTTTATGGAACACAACCCATTAGAGGTCAAATGAATAGAAAGTACCGCCCTACACTTAGAGTGAGAAAGCATGAATCAGCAAAGATTAAAATAAACCTCTCCTGCCCATGCTTAATCTTGATCAGAACAGGTCTGATATCATAGTTCAAGATGATGCAAAACAAGGCTTCAATACAAATCCAGAAACAATCTTGAAAGTATAGAAGCCAATTTGCATATCTGATACAGCAGATGAGTACAAATTAAATCATATTCAAAACCTCGGTCTTGACCATAGCATATGAACAATATTAAGGTACTGAAGAATTCATGAAGAGATGAATTGATGAAAAGCAATGGTTTGCAGGTGCTGTCAAATATGTGGAAGAACAAAATCTATCTGCATTACACTTCTAACTAATCTATTACAGCAAACAAAAACTCCAGCTTCTGGAATTCTCACAATTACTCAAATTAACCTCAGCATAACATTGGGATCCACTCTTACAGTCCACTCCTCAGCATCACAAATGATAAAATAAAACTCTTGGCAGACCAGAGATAATTGGAAAGTGACAGGAGAAAAGAGGAGGAATAAGATATCGAACAAAGATCAGAATCAATCAACCTGGTACACAAGCTGAGTGAATGCTATTCTTCAATGAATGGATGAGCTATTTTGATGGTGGGTGAGCTCCAATCTGAAAAGCAACCTGAGTATCTGGAGGGACAAGAATAGAGTCATGGCAGAGTAGCTTTCAACAAATAAATGACAAAATTTGCACAGATAAAACACTGTGAAGTGGGCAGATGTCATCTTGCTGTCCATTTGCTATGTGTTAGATCAACCAAACCACATGAACACATCGGTCTTTGGTTGTTATTCACCTTCATACCAGCAAAACATATGATCAAACTAAAGGATCAGGGACTCTGTTCACCCTTTGCAACTGGATCCTCCACTTCATTGGCAAACAATTGAGAACTGGTAACAAAGCTTCCTCCGATTTGCCATCAACACAACTGGTTGCATCACTGCCTGGTTTGGGAACTTGAATGCCCAGGAATGCTGAAGGCTTCAGAAAGTAGTACACATAGCCCATCACTGGCTCAGACCTCCCATTTGCTGAATGCATCTATGTGAGGCGCTGCTACAAGAAGGCAGGCAAGATCATAAAGAACCCCCATCATTCTGGTCCCAATCTCTTCTCACTGCTACCTTTGGCAAACGGTACCGAAGAATGAAAACCAGTACCTTGACTTTCAAGAACAGATTCTTGAACCTCCCCTTGTTACAGTAATCAGGGACTGCTCCAGTATCACAAAAGGACTGTCAAAATCACTTCCATGTGTCTTTTGCATTTATTGTCTGTTTTAATTCCATTAAGTACACTCTTGCTCAGCTGCAGCATGTAATAACTTCAGTGCATTTGTTGATTGTTCAAAGCAATTAACAATAAACTCATCTAAGCAATGGTGTAGAACAAACGTCAATCTAATGAAATCTGCAAACCAGCAAGTCCAAACTAAAATGTAGAGAATTATGGAAATCTTTGATTTAAAAATAAAAGCAATTTAGATATAAATCACTACAAACCAGATTTAATTAAAAGAGAGGTTATATCACTATAACTGACTGGCTCTCTGAGTGTAGTATAAAGAGGTTTGATGGGCTGACATTGGGTGTCATCTACTTGGATTTTAGGGAAGCCCGTGGAAACGTTATTTCTGAAAGTAAAGTCAGTGTGAATCCGTGGAAATTTAAAAATGATTAAATTCATGCAAATTGTCATCTCCTTCAGAAAATATTAATTAACATGGTCACATCACAATCTATTGGGGTCAGTGCTATGCCCAAACTGTTCGCAATATACATGAATGATTTGAAAGAGGTGGCTGAGTGTGACATATCTAATTCTGCTGATGACCCCTAAATGAGTGGGAAAGCAAAATGCACAGAGTATCTGCAGAGAGAGGGATGGATTGGTAAGGAGAGTGGGCAAGGGTCTGGAGTGGTCATTGGTAAGTCCTGAGGAAGGAAAATGTCATTTATTTTTATTTAAATGGTGAATGTTTCCAGCATTATGTTGTGCAGAGGGATTTGGGAGTGCTTGTACATGAATTGCAAAAGCTTGTTCGGCAGGTGCAACAGGTAATCAAGGCGGCAAATGAAATGTTGGACCTCATTGCTTGAGGAATTGAACATAAGAGTAGGAGCTTTACCTGCATCTGTGCAGTACATGAATGTGCTGAAGAAACTCATCATGTCAGGTATCCTTAGAATGCAAAAGACATTTGACACTTGAGCCATACTTCAGGAGTGCCCACAGATACCTGAGTAAAAGTTTGGGAATGGGCGATAGAAGGGGAAGGAACACAGGCCCTCAGGTAATGTAGATGTAGGTGGGATGGAGAAGAGAAAGCAACTCAGAAATAATGAGAAGAAGGCAAGAAAAGATTGCTCTCTGATAGGGGAAGGAAGAGAAAGGGCTGGGGAGCTGAAAGAAGGGAGACAGTGGGATCAGGGATGAGGAGACCAGGGAAGGGAGTTAACAGAAATTGCAGAAATTGATATTGATGCTAAGAGTGAACTGAATGAAGATGCTCGACGAAGTTATCTCACAGTCTACATCCAGTCTTTACCACAACTGTATTGGTGGGGTTGCATCTGGAGTGCTGCTTGCAGTTCTGGTTTCATTGGTTGAGAAAAGAGACACTGGTTTTGGAGGTTGTGCAAAGGAGGTTCACCAGGTGGATTCCAGATGAGGATAGATCATGTCACCAGGGATTATATTTCATTGGAATTAATAAGAATGGGAGGAGATCTTATAAAACATAAAATTATGAAAGAGATAAATAGTGTTAGGAAAGTTGTTTCCACTGTACATGGGATGCGAACTACAGGGCATAGCCTCAAGATTCAAGGGAGTTGATTTAGGATGGAGACGAGGAGGATTTGCTTTTGTCAGGGTGGTGGATCTATGGAATTCTTTGAATTCTTTGCTCAAAGCAGTAGAAGCAACCTCATTAAATATATTTAAGACAGTATGCCTTTTTATGGAAGAGAAAAGGTGAATATAAGGACAGAGATTCTCTGTCTTTACATTGCTGCACTTACCTCCATTAAAGTCCAAAGGCAGATGGACCACTGGAATACACTCCAGCTTCCATCTGCCTGGGGGGGGGGGGGGGTGGGGAGTGGGGGGATGTATTTAAAGGTAGTGCTCCACCACCTCCATGAATGAAATGCCGCTGAAAGCAGCTGCAAAGGGGAGGGCTGAAGATGTCACAATGATGTAGTCATCTTGCCAACCAAGCACAAATTTTAAAGCACTCAGAGCATTCAATACAGGGCAATAGCAACTGTGATTTATCTCTATAGAATCATTACTCTGTTCATATGAGTGATGGCTAAAGTTTTTGTTCCTTTGGACTAGAGGGAATTAATTTTATACTTGTCAGTGCGTATATTTGACATCACAGTGACGGGCGGTGCTACTGCACCACTTGCCCTGCCCCTCTCAGCTCTGGAAGACGGCTCCTGACTTGGATCTCCATAAAGGCAATACTGGATCTGCTTTATAGGCCATCACCATAAAAGGTAAATTCACTTTTTTTTTTCCTGCTTGAGCTGGATTTAATGAGGGGTTGCAGCATAAGAAGGGCTACAGTTAGATATATTTTTGCATATTGGGAAAAGAGTGTGCAGAAAAGGTAGATGTGTGGACCTGAGTCCATGATCAGGTCAGTCATTTTGTTATCGAATGGCAGAGCAGTGTTGAAGGGTTGATGGCTCGATGGGTCTACTCCTGCTTCTATTTATCTTTATATATATTCTGAAGCAACAAGATGAAAGTGCTCCACTCCCAATAGTTACCAGCCCTTTATGTAACATGCAAGATTTAACTAAAGAATGAGATGATAGACCCAAAGGTGAACAGGATTGGGTATCTGTTTAATTTCAATATAGAGGCAGATAAAATTCAATGAGAAGTGATCATTCTGGGGATTAAAAAATAATCGAGGAAGGAATTAATAACTTTTCCAAAGCGTTAAAGCTATCAGGGGGGACAAAATTAATAATAGATACAAAAATCATCTGAGATTTCTTTAAAAGGTACAAAACCATTTTGGTGAGTATTCCTGGCATTCCATAAATGAATGGTGTGACCAGGTTGACTGCATGTATTTATGGATATCACAGCACAAATATAATACTTCACCATGGGAAAGCATGCAGAAGGAACACCCATAATGTTTGAAGAATGGAGGGTTAAGAGATTGTCACTTTGTAAACTAGAGGTGATTTCACTGGAATAGAGAAGACTGATAATGTTCTTCGTATGTTTGAAAATTTCCAAACCAATCAGGTAAGTGGATCAGTACAAGAAAATTTGCCTTTACTGACGCAGTCAGGTGTCCGAGGTTTGTGTTGGGGAACACTTTGGATCTAGTAATCATAATACTATTAGTTTTAGGTTATTTATGGAGAAGGATATGGCTTGGACTTAAGTTGAGATTCTTGATTGGAACAAGGCTAATTTCGAGGAGATGTGAAAGGATTTAGGTGTGGATTGGACAATTTATTTTCTAGGAAGGATGGAACAGATAAATGGAGGATATTCAAAGGAGACATTTTTGAGAGTACAGAGTGCTTATGTCCCTGTGTGGATTAAAGGAAAAGTTAGAAAATATAAGGAGTCTTGTTTTTCAAGGGATATGCATTAAATGGTAGGCTATTGAAAAACCTCACAAAGATAAGCGTATACAGAGCCGTTGTCATACCCACACTCCTGTTCGGCTCCGAATCATGGGTCCTCTACCGGCATCACCTACGGCTCCTAGAACGCTTCCACCAGCGTTATCTCCACTCCATCCTCAACATCCATTGGAGCGCTTTCATCCCTAACGTCGAAGTACTCGAGATGGCAGAGGTCGACAGCATCGAGTCCACGCTGCTGAAGATCCAGCTGCGCTGGATGGATCAGAATGGAGGACCATCGCCTTCCCAAGATCGTGTTATATGGCGAGCTCTCCACTGGCCACCGTGACAGAGGTGCACCAAAGAAAAGGTACAAGGACTGCCTAAAGAAATCTCTTGGTGCCTGCCACATTGACCACCGCCAGTGGGCTGATATCGCCTCAAACCGTGCATCTTGGCGCCTCACAGTTTGGCGGGCAGCAACCTCCTTTGAAGAAGACCACAGAGCCCACCTCACTGACAAAAGGCAAAGGAGGAAAAACCCAACACCCAACCCCAACCAACCAATTTTCCCCTGCAGCCGCTGCAACCGTGTCTGCCTGTCCCGCATCGGACTTGTCAGCCACAAACGAGCCTGCAGCTGACGTGGACTTTTACCCCCTCCATAAATCTTCGTCCGCGAAGCCAAGCCAAAGAAGAAAAGATTGAGATGTGCAGAGCAACAAAGGGATTTAGGAGTTATCGTAAATAGTACCCTCAAGGCTGATACTCAGGTAGATGGTGTGGTGAAGAAGGCATTTGGAATGTTGGCCTTCATAAATTGGAGTATTGAATTCAAGAGTAGGGAGGTTATGATGAAATTGTACAAGGCATTGGTGAGGCCAAATTTGGAGTACTGTGTACAGTTTTGGTCACCAAATTATAGGAAGGATATAAACAAAATGGAGAGAGTGCAGAGAAGGTTCACGAGAATGTTGACAGGATTTCAAGGTTTGAGTTACAGGGAAAGGTTGTGCAGACTAGGGTTTTTTTCTCTGGAGCGTAGAAGATTGAGGGGGGACTTGATAGAGGTATTTAAGATTTTAAAAGGGACAGACAGAGTAAATGCGGATAGGCTTTTTCAATTAAGAGTGGGGGAGATTCAAATTGGAGGGCATGGTTTAAGATTGAAGGGGGAAAATTATAAGGGGAACATGAGGGGAAATTTCTTTACGCAAAGGGTGGTAGGAATGTGGAATGAGCTTCCGGCAGACGTGGTTGAGGCGGGATCATTGGTTACATTTAAGGAAAGACTGGATAGTTACATGGAGAGGAGAGGACTGGAGGGGTATGGACCGGGTGCTGGTCAGTGGGACTAGGAGGGTGGGAATTTGTTACGGCATGGACTAGTAGGGCCAAACTGGCCTGTTCTGTGCTGTAAGTGGTTATATGGTTATATTTGAATTTGGTTTGGAGGAAGAGGGATGTGTACAACAGGTACAGACAGTAGGGAATAGATAAGTTGCTTGAGAAATATAAAGTGTGCAAATAAAATCTTAAGAAAGATATTAGAAAGGCTAAAAGGAGATATGAGGCTGCTTTGGCAGGCAAGAAAAAAATAAATCCAAAGGATTTCTTTAGGTACATTAAAAGTAAAAGAATAGTGAGGGATAAAATTGGGGCCCTTAAGGATCAGAGGGGAACACGATGTGAGAAGTCAGAAGAGATGGGGGAAATTTTAAATGATTTCTTCAATATTCACTTAGGAAAGGAACGTTAAGTCAGGTGAACCAAGGAATACTAGAAGTGAGGTCATGGAAAATATACAGATTAATGAGGAGGTAGTATTGGCTATTTGAAAGAGAATAAAGGAGGATAAATATCCAGGTCCTGACAAGATATTCCCTAGGGCCTTGAGGGTTTGTGTAGAAATAGTGGGGCCTCTGACAGAAATATTTAAAAAGTTATTAGCCACAGGGGAGGTGCTGAAGGATTGGAGGGTAGCTCATGTTGTTCCACTGTTTAAAAAAGGCTCTAAAAGTAAACCAGGTAATTATAGGCCTGTGAGTCTGACGACAGTGGTAAATAAATTAATGAAGAGTGTTCTTAGGGATGGAATTTATAATTATTTGGATAACCAGGGACTGATTAGGAGTAGTCAACATACTTGTGTGTGGTAGATTATATTGAACAAATCTTATCAAATTTTTCAAGGAGGTTACAAAGAGGGTTGACAAGGTTCAGCATAAGACATTAGTTAGGAAGATTCAATCATTAGGTATTAATGTTGGAAGTAGTGAAATGGATTCAACAGTGGTTGGATGGGAGAAGCCAGAGAGTAGTGGTGGAAAATTGTTTGTCAACTTGGAGGCAGGTGACTAGTGGAGTGCCTCAGGGATCAGTACTGGATCCATTGTTTTTTGTCATATATATTAATGATCTGGATAATAGGGTAGTAAATTGGATTAGTAAGTATGCAGATGATACGAAGATCAGTGGTGTTGTGGACAATGAAGAAAGTTTTCAAAGCTTGCAGTGGGACATAGGACAGCTAGAAGAGTGGGCTGAAAAATTATAGACAGTGCAGATGCATTGCTGAAGCCAAATTTGGAATATTTTATGCAGTTTTGTTCACCGAATTATAGGAAGGATATAAACAGTATAGAGAGAGTGCAGAGGAGGTTTAAAAGAATGTTGCTGGGATTTCAGGTTTTGAGTTACAGGGGAAGATTGAGCAGGTTGGGACTTTATTGAGGGGTGATTTGATAGAGGTATTTAAAATTAAGAGGAAGACAGATAGAGTAAATGTGGATATGTGGATATGCTTTTTTTTTCCCGTTGAGAGTGGGGAAGATTCAAACAAGAGCATATGGATTGAGATTGGAAGGGGAAGTTTAGGGGAAACATGAGGGGAAATTTCTTCACTCAGAGGATGATGGGAGTATGGAATGAGATTTTGGCCAAAGTAGTAGATGCAGGCTCAATTTTAATATTTAAGGAAAAGTTGAATAGGTATATGAAGAAAGGGCTATGGAAGGTTATGGGGTGGGTGCGGGTCATTGGGACTAGGTGGGAGAATGCATTTGGCATGGACTAGAAGGGCTGAACTGGCCTGTTTCTGTGCTGTAATTGTTATATAGTTGTAGAGGGGGGGTGGGGGACATGCTTTGTGGTGCGGTACAGCGTTAGCGACCCAGGTTTGAATCTGGCGCTGCCTGTAAGGAGTTTGTACGTTCTCCCTGTGTCTGCGTGGGTTTCTTCCAGTTGCTCTAATTTCCTTCCATCCTTCAAAATGCGTGGGGGTTGTAGATTAATTGGGGTGTTTGGGCGTCTTGTGAGCCAGAAGGGCTGGTTATTGTACATCTAAATTAAAATCAAATTTAAAAAATTAGAACATTACAATTAGATTGAAGGGAAATAAGTTCAAAATTGTACTGCAACTCTTGAGTTTGAGTATCTCAGTGAGTGAATGATGAAACTATTGTCAGCAGGTACCTTCAGCAAGAACTATATTTAAGTCCTGATGAATCAACATTAATCAAAAATCCTATTCCAGAATGCCACGAGTCATGTCAGTGTCTTTACAAAATTTCAAATTGCCTCTACCTAGTTAGGGTTGATGGTTGGTTATGTGTTTGGTGATCCATTGGACCAGTTTTTTTATGCAGAATGACTTTGATGCAGAAGTCATTTTAACATACAAGTTAAACCCAAGGATAAAATTTCTGTTACGTTTTTGGCAGATAAATTGGGAAAAGTTTGTTCGAGTAGGTCATATACAAACACTTTAAAACAGACCTTATATAAAATACTGGAGCCCCCTGTTAGACATACTGGCTCCACAGCTTTTGCAAGAGCTTTGAAAAGTCCTCAAGAGACTTCATTAATGGATTGTTGTTTACAAAAGGCAACAGATGAAAGATCTTGTTGGAGCTGAAGATTGTCTGGAAGAGAATTTGTTGTTCTAAGAGGGTCAAGTGGTTTTGCAAGCAGAGAGAGTAAAACAGGCTTTCTCTCAGAGAGAGAGAGAGAGATCACTTCTACAGTATTGCAGTGAGCAGAAACAATTGGGACTGGAACAGGACAAGCTGGCAAGCTTATGGAAAGCCTTTTTGGAAGACGGCCTGGTCAAAGCCATTGTGGTTCATGCAGGAGGAGAGGACTGGCTGTCTAATGTTTCACTTAGAATAGAGAAACAAAAAGGAACTTGTGGTGACCTGAAAGAAAGAGGTTATCATCTGGAGAACCCTGAAGGGGCAAGTTTCATCAGCAAGACACTGGAGTGGCTGATTAAAAATGAATCAGTTGTGGATGTCCTGGAACAACAAATCTCTCTCAAAGATCAGAGCAGTCAGCATTGAATGGAAATAATGAGAAGGGGGAGACCTTAAATTGTAGGGTTTTTTTTGCATCATCTTTTACACAGGAAACTGGCACAGAGTCTACAGAAGTGAATCAAAAAAGCAGAGATGTCATGGAACTTACACAGATTAAAGGAAAGGAGGAGCATGCTGTCTTAAAGAAAATAAGAATGGATAAATCCCCAGGACCTGACAAGATATTCCTTCAGACCTTGAGGGAGACTGGTATGGAATTTGCAGGGGCCCTGGCTGATATGTTTAACATATTCATTGCCACTGGTGAGGTGCCAGAGGATTGGCGGGTAGCTCATGTTCTGTTGTTTAAAAAAATGCTCTAATAATAATCTGGGAAATTATAGATGATGAGCCTGGCATCAGTAGTGGGGAAACTATTGGAAAATTATACAAGTACTTGCTTAGGCAGGGACTGATTATGGATAGTCAACATAGCTTTGTTCATGGTAGTGAAACACAAATGTCTAAATGCTGTGACTCCAGTAAAAACACAAAAATGCTGGAAGAACTCAGCAGGTTTTGCTGTGTCTATCAGACGTTATAGAACTGATATTTTGGGCCTGAGTTCTTCCTCAAGGATTGTGCATAGTAGGTTGTGTTTAACCAATCTTAGAGTTTTTTTGAGGAGATTATCATAAAAGTTGAAGGGAAGGCCATGATCTTACATGGGAGGTTAATGAGAAATGTTCAGTCATTTGGAGTTCATGGTGGGTTAGAGAATTGAATTGAACATTGCCTTTATGGGAGAAGCCAGAGAGTCGAAGTAGATGATTGCCTCTCTGACTGGAGGCCTGTGGCTAGTGGTGCGCCTCAAGGATCGGTGATGGGTTGTTTGTTACCTATATCAATGATTTGGATGATAATGTGATAAATGTTGAGGCAAGTTTATTGTCATCTGATTGCACAAGCACAACCTGACAAAACGGTATATTCCGGTCCTCAGTGCAAAAAATGTAGACACACAACCAGACATAACACACATACAGACAAACCATACATAAGCAGGACAAATATCCATATAAATAAATAAAGTTTGTTTTATGAATCCAGTGTGAGCAGTTCCTTTGGATCAGAAAGTTGGCAGATAAGACAAAGATTGGATGTATAGTGGACAGCAAGGAGAACTTTCAAAGCTTGCCAAGGGATCTGGACCAGCTAGAAAAAAATTGGTAGATGGAATTTAAAACAATGCAGGTGCTGCACTTTAAAAGGACCAATCACAGTAGGCATGCACCATGTTTAAACTTGAAAGTCTGCGGATGCTGTTATTGTAGTAAAAACACAAAAATGCTGGAGGAACTCATTTGTTTAGTTCAGACTTTGTAAAAAGCTAGGCACTGAGGAGTGCGGTAGAACAGAGGGTTCTGGGAATTTAAAACATCATTCCCTGAAAGTAGTGCCAAAAAAAAGAGATTTTGGTATATTGGCCTTCATAAATCAAAGTTGGGATGTCACGGTGAAGTTGCGTAAGGCATTGGTGAGCCCTAATTTGAAGCACTGTGTGCAGCTTTGGTCACCTAACTACAGGAAGGGTATCAATAAGATTGAAAGAGTGCAGAGAAGATTTACAAGGATGTTGCTGGGACTTGAAGAATTGGGTTAGGGTTATGGTTAAGGTTAAACAGGTTAAGATTTTATTCCTTGAAATGCAGAAATATGAGGGGAGATTTAATAGAGGTATACACCATTATGATGGTATAGATAGAGTAAATGCAAGTAGTCTTTTTACACTGAGGTTAGGAGAGATAAAAACTGGAGGACATGGGTTTAAGGTGAAAAGGGAAAAGTTTAAAGGGAACATTCAGGGGAACCTCATGTAAAGAATGGTGGGTGTGTGGAACAAGCTGCCAGCTGAATTGGCAAGTGCAGTCTCAATTTTGACATTTAAGAAATATTTTGATGAGACAGGAGAGGTCGAGAGGGTTATCGTCTGGGTCTAAGTAGTTGAACAAGGCAGAAAAATGGTTTAGCACGGACTAGAATGGCTAAAGGGCCCGTTTCTGTGCTGTAGTGCTCTATGGTTCTAGATATAGGGTACAGAGCTTCAATCAAGCAATGGAAACAGTCATAATAGTATGAAAATGGAGGCACAAACAGAAGGAAAAAAGTAAACTTGCAAGGAACAAAGTAAGAACATGTGGTGCGAGATGGATATATGCCATCATTGCATGGGCTGGAATTTGATCTCAGTGACAAATGAATTGATCCCACAAACCCTCTATATGATTATTCGATGAAGATTAAGATGGTGCTCTGCCCTGATTGGGATCATGAACCTGTAGTAAACAGGAATATCATTGTCTTTCTCCATAAACAAACAGAATGAAGAATCATTAATGACCTTAACAAGGCCTTAACCAAAAAGCATCAATGAATGTTCAATATAAAACTTAAAATAAAGAGGCAAAATAACTGGGATAACAGATGATATAAAAATGATAATATTTATGTTTGTGGATGTGGGGCTGCCAGTGAGGTGCTGGGATAGAAAGAAAACAGGATTGTTTGGCACGAACTTTGGAAACAGACAAGATGAGTTTTAAAGCCAAAAATATTTTCCAGTGCAGGTCACTACAATAAACACAGCAGAGTCACAGCCTGCAACTTGTGCTTTACAGTCTTTATAGAAGGCTATATAAGGCACATGAAAGAATGTGGAGATACACAAGAGATTGCAGAGACTGGTATATGATATAACACACAGAATGACTACAGAAATTAATGGATTAATTCAACAATTAATCTTACAAGCCCATCCCAATTCAAGCAATAAGATCATGCACCAACAAAGAAACACATGGCTATCTGGTAACACACATAGAGAAAGTCATGTTTAAGGTGTTTATTTGGGATTAATATTGAATTAATGACCATTCTGACAACTATCATGAAGACTAGTCATGACGGCCTCAATCCACCAAAATTCACCAACTATTGCAGACAAGTCAACAACTGCCGCCAGTTCGAGTTGCCATCGGGTGACAGAGTTAACTTGAAGAGTGAGGCAATGCTCTTGGGTAACTAGCCTAATTGGTCCATCATCCCATTCACAGTCAGGCCTGACTAACCAAAGGTGCTGGGGTTCTGATTTGGAAGGCCTGAGGCATGTAACAAAAATTGGACAGAGTGGCTAGCAAGGGTCAACCAGAAATTGGTCTGTGGGAGCAGCTCCCTATCAATAACAAGGGGTGGGAAGACATGGTCATGGTGGGGACTAGTTGCACTGAGCAGAAATGATGAAGGATAGGGTGTTAAATACAGAGGATGGTGAGGTCAAATGTGAGGACAAGGAAACCTCTCACCAGGCACCCCAGGTCTAAGGTACTCTAGGTATTGCTGTATTTGGTCTAAGTATGGCCTATTCCCACCCCACCCTTGCATTCACCTGAGCTATCTTTCAGTTCATCTGAAGATCCAGAATGGAGCAGGTTTGATGGATGACCATATAAAAGTCATGACAATGGAGATGAGGGCATACCCAATGTGGCCTGAAGAGCATCTTCGTATGTGGGTGCATCAGGATGTGCATGGAACCAAGGTACAAGGGCACCGAGTGCCACGATGTGCTGAGGTCCCACCTGTCCCTGGTGTTGCGAAGGGTGTGCCTGACCTCTTTGCCACACAGCGTCCCAGACAGAGATGGACATTCAGTGCTGTTGGAAGGACATCAATTTGGTGAAAGACATTAATTTGGACTGCCCGAAACTTGCTGATCTTCCAGCACAGTGAGATATCAGTGAAGGGATGCTGCCAACGGGTAAATTACAGGCTGTAAGTGTACATGCTGAGGCACACACTGAAGCCTGGTGCAGTTAACAGAATGGGATTTTGGGGAAGGATCAGAGTCCGGGGACTTTCCGGGACCGGGCGATGAGGTGCTAAAACTGGTGGCGAAGCCTCTTATACATCAGAGGTACTATGTTGTGAAATGGAATGTAAATGTGAAAATGTCACTCAGAATGTGAAAAAACTTTGCAGCATTTTCCTTTGTATATATTTTTATTGTGAATTAAGTGGGGGGAGGGGGGAAGTCAGGTCCACATGGATACCATTGCCCTATCTTTACTTCCACTCAGCCCTGGGAAACCTGGATTGAAAAGAAAGTCACATCAGGCTCCTATTTATTGACCATAGCTCTGACTTCAGTACCAGAATTCCAAACAAACTGATGTCCAAATTTCTGCATCCCCCTCAACTTCCTGACCTGCAGACCACAGAGAGGATTAGCAATAATACTTCCTCCAGATAAATCCTTAACAAGATTGTGTGTTCAGAATCCAACTATACTCCTTATTGCCTCATGACTGTGTGGCCAAATAACACTCTAACTCCACTAACAAGTTTGCAGATGGTACCAACATTTCAAGTAACAAGAAGATGGATTGAAATGTGTCTGCTTAGAAAAGAGATGGAGGTGAATTTCTTGAGTCGGAAAGTTGCTAATCTGTGGAATTTGTTGCCACAGGCAGTTGTGGAGGCTAGGTCATTGAGTGTATTCAAGACAGAGATTGATTGGTTCTTGATTAGCCAGGGCATCAAAAGTCATACGGAGAAGGTCGGGCAGTGGGGCTGAGTGGGTAAAGGGATCAGCTCATGATTAAATGTCAGGGAAGACTTGATGGGCTGAAAAGTCTATTTCTGTTCCTATGTCTTATGGACAAGGAATACAGGAAGGAGATGGAGTTTCTGGTGTTGTGGTGTCAGGACAACAATATCAGCAAAATTAAGAGCTGATATTGACTACAGGAAACAGGGGCTGGGGGTTTGCCACATGCCCTTGCCTGCCTCAACGGCCTTGGTCTAACCACATTGATGTGCTTTCTTCACCAGAGTGTCAACCACTCTGATTCCTCAGGGCCTGTTGAGAATGGCTGCTCTGGACCTGCCCATGCTTTTTCCCCTCTTTGTCCAACTCTTTAGATTTCTCGACATCCAGGGTTCCTTGTACTAGTTATCTTGGCTTTCACCTTACAGGAATGTGTTGGCACACAACTCTCATCATTTCTCCTTTAATCCATGCTTTGCTGTTGTAATGTTATGAATGTTTTCTACTGTGCAGATGTAGACTTGCAGATAAATGCTCCTTGTTACTTATACAAAGTAATGTCTTAATGAAATTGGCCTTTACCCAATTTCTTATTCCTGGTACTTTCAAATCTTTATGCATGACCACTTTGAGGTATACTAAGCTTTGGTCACTATCACTACAATATTTCCCAAAAGACAGTGTCTCGACCTGTCTATATTCCACAAGACAAGAGTAATATTCCTTCCTCCTTGGTCCATTTACATACTGTGTCAAAAACCTCTCCAGGACACAATTCAAAAGTTTTGTCTCCTCCAGGCATTTTATTTTAAGGCAACTTCAATATTTGGGAAACTGAAATGACCCATACCTATTTTTAATCATGTATCTCTGCAATTTGATGAAATACATGTTTTTACATCTTCTGATAATAGTGAAGTGGTCTGTAATATGCATCCAGCAAAGTGATGACATATTTGTTCCTAATTTCGACCCACATGTCTTTATTTGCCAAGTCTTCTCAGATAACCTCCCTCAATACAGAGGTAATGCATTCTTTGATTAACAGCACAATGCCATTTCATTTACATCTCGGGTTAGTCAAGTTGCCAGTCCTGCCCTCCTTGGACATGATCTACATCTCCATCCAATATACTGAAAGCTCCATCACACCCTGGACATACTCTTTTCTGGGGAGAAGGCTTAAGAATGTGAAAACACACATCAGCAGGTGATGAGATAGCATCTTCCCTGCAGCTATTAGGCTCCTGAATGAAATAAGAATTTTAGTGCCTATGTACTTTGTACAATGTGTATGACAATAAACTCAGCATAATGAACCCCAGAGCTGTGTTATCATTCTATCCTTTCTCGGTGCTAATTGTTCTTCCTTTTCATCGTAAACCCATACTTTGTAGCTTGTGTTTTTTATAAGGCTATATCAATGTTAGAGATAACCTGTGAGAAGAACCCTTCTTTCACTGTACTAGATGTTTTGTGACAAATAAATAAACTTGAAACAAATGAAGGATAACATATTAGTTCTACTGTTAGTTTCTTGTCAGCAAGCCATTCTTCTATCCATGTCAAAATGTTATTCCCTATACCACTAGCTTTTATTTCCTAAATAATTCTTAATTTTTTTATTTTTCACACTATGAACCATATTAATCAAAATACACACAAACATTTCCTTCTTGAATATACAGTGTCATTTTCTCCCCTTTTTCCCCCCTCCCTTCCCTCCCTCCCTCCCTCCCTCCCATCCCCCTCCAAACTCATTAAACGTTCAACATGTACAATACAATAAACCCATTAAACAATGTCATCACACAATGAAAATAAACAAGAAAATTGTGTCATCTACTTATACACACTGGGTCAAGTTCATTTCGTCTTCTCATTCTATCATTTTAGGGGGTGGAGGTCCACGGTAAGCCTTCTCTGTTGTGTTCCATGTACGGTTCCCAAATTTGTTCAAATAATGTGACTTTATTTTTTTAAATTATATGTTATGCTTTCCAATGGAATACATTTATTCATTTCCATGTACCATTGCTGTACTCTCAGGCTCTTTTCTGATTTCCAAGTTGACATTCTACTTTTTTTGCTACAGCTAAATCTTTTTTGCACTTCATCCAGTTTAAGACCTAATTCTTTACTTCTTATATTACTTAGAAGAAAGATCTCTGGAGTTTTAAGTATGTTGCTTTTTGTGATAAATAGAAAAGTATTTTTTGGGAAATCATTTGAACAGATGAAGTACAAATATGGAATAACTCATGGTACAATGTTTGCATACCGCCAACTGAAAACCTTCTTAAAGGACAAATTGGGAAACAGACTGAGATTACCAGAAGGAAGCAGCTTTGAATATGTGATTACAGACACAATGATAATTAAAAGATTTATAACAAACATGTACATCAAACTGCAAGAGAAAGAAAATGATGAAATAAACTATAAACCCAAACAAAAGTGGGAACAAGATCTAAACAAAGATAAAAAATGAAATATGGGAAAAGCTCCGGAACTATGAGAGATATAAATACAAGGTTACGCATGATACAATATAACTGGTTACACAGGCTATATATCATGCCCCAAAAGTTAATTAAATGGGATCCAACAGTATCAGATAGATGTTTTCGCCGTAAGAAGGAAACAGGAACAACAGTACATGCAATTTGGGCATGTGAGAATGTGAAAAAATTTTGGGAAAATCTTTTCCCTAAATAATTCTTGATGCAACACCTGACCAATTGCCTTTGGAAATCTGAGTATAGCACAGCTACTGTTAGTTCATCAAAGTTCTCCAATAAATTGATCCATGTTATTGGACTCTTTAATCTAGATCCATGAACCAATAGTCTGGAGTCAAGAGTACAAATTCTCAAAGCAACTTAAGTTCAATTCAGTAACAAAATGCAGGATAGAAATAAGTTCAAATTTATTATCATCCATTTGTACGTATATAACCCAATGAAGCAGCATCTCGCCAGAACATGAGGAATGCACAAAAACACAATACACAGTATGTAATGATCACATAAATAATCAAAAGAAAAATATATAAATATTTAGGATGATTTTCACAGTTACAGGATACAGGTACACGATCCTTTATCTGGAACCTTTGGGGGACTGTGTGTTCCGAATTTCAAATTTTTCCGGATTTCGGAAAGCCCACCCGAATTGTGCTGCTGTATCGACCCCCACCTCCCAGTTGCCCAGCCACCTCCCCGACTGCTGGTCCCTCGCTCACTTCCTCCGACTGCCAGTCCCTCGGCCGCTTCCCTTAACCGCCGGTCCCTTGGCTGCCTGGCCACCTCCCCTGACCATAGACTCCCCTGACTCACGCTGCTGGTCCCTCGGCCGCCCGAGTCATGCTGCCGCCCCTCTCCCCACTTGCCGGATTTTGGAGCTTTGCGGATATTAGATGTCCGGATGAAGGATCGTGTACCTATACTGTTCATCGATCTCACAGCCTGAGGGAAGAAGCTATTTCCCAGCCTTCAGTCCTGATTTTGATGCTCCAGTACCTCATCCTTGATGGTAATGGGTCAAAGATCCTGTGTGCTCCATGGCAATAGTCCTCAGTAATTCTTTGAGCCATACTTACACAACACTCCCAGGAAATGTTGTCTACAGAAGAAATGTAAATCCCAGCAATCTTCCAGTTTGATGCTTTCCAGCTACCATCCCTCACAATGATGCAGCCAGAAAGGACGCTCTCAGTTGTGCTCTTGTAAAAGATTGTCAAGATGAGGCCCGGTTGCCTTGGGATCCTCAACCTCCTCAGGAAGTGAGGCACTTCTGCACCTTCCTGACTAATGAGGTGTTGCGAGTCACTTATATGCACACAAAGGAACTTTGTGCAAAGTATTTGCATTATTGGTAGGTGTGACTAGGGTAATCATCAACAGTTACCCAACAAGGCTGCGAACACAACTCCTTAATGTACTCCATATACACAGGACAACAATTTCTGCCTCAATCTCAACAAAATGAATGAGCTGATCATTAGCTTCATGAAGTTGGGTGGAGCACTGGCTTCTCAAGTTGATGCCCAGGTCCTTCATCAATGTTATAAAAATGGAGATGATAGAAAGCTTTAATTTTTTTTCGGTGTAAATATTACATATCTGTCCTGATCCAATCACATTGATGCCATGGCCAAGAAAGTGCACCAATGCTTCTATTAGAAGGATTAAGAAATTCACCATATCCCCAACATCTCCTACTAGCTTTTATAGAGGTACCATAGAAATTATCCTGTCAGATAATACAAGAACTGCACTGTCTAAGACTGCAAGATACTGCAGAGAATTGTGATTCCATATCAGGCCATCACAAAAACCAACCACCCTTCTACCAACTTGATCAATATTTCCTGCTGCCTTGGGAACACAGCCATCACACTAAAAGATCTATCCCAACCTGGTCAACCTCTCTTTTTTCCTGTTTCATTGAGCAGAAGATCACGTTTTAAAACACAGCAACAGATTCAAGGAGAATTTCTTCCTCACTGCTATCAAGCTATTTAATGGACCTTCCATTCATAAAATTATACTGCATTCATGACACTTTTTCTCCACTACACTCTTCTCTGCACTTTTGATTTGATTTTGTACTACCTAAATAGGTTGACTTGCCTGGAAAGCATGCAAAACAAAGCTTTTTGTTTCCAAAGCTGTATCTCAGTATACTTGACCATAAACAGGACAATTCAGTTCATCCAAATCATTGTGGAGACAACATCCAATCTTCACATTGAGAACATTCTTCATCATGTTCCATCCCATTCTCTCTCTGGTCAGTGCAATAGATTCAGAACATATCCAGTGGTTCAAAATGAACTTCCTGAGGCACTGTGGACCATTGAGAGAGGCAATTGTATTCTACCACAAACTGTACACTCATGGCTGAACATAACTATTACCATCAGGTAAGGGGAAAAGCCATTCTTTAATAAGCAGAAGACTGTGGAAGAAGAGGCATCAATCTCATGAAGCTGTAATACAGGAACAATTGCAAACTCAGGAGGAGAAACAGCATGCAATATGGAAAATCAAGCTAATGCATAATTGAAGTAACACAGTCCTGCTTGATGAAGTCTACTCATCTCATGAAAGAATAAAAGATCACTGGGAATTCTCCACTGTTATGATGGATGCCATTGTTCGAGGTCAAGTCCAGGCTGAAGGACGACACTGAGAGTGGGGTACAAAACCCAAGAATTCTCAACTGCTTTATCAATATCCTTTCCTCCATCATAAGATCAGAAGAGAAGAGAGTCACTGATGGCTCAGTTTTCAGTTCCATTTGCAATTCTCTGGATCATGAATCCATCTGTGCCAACACACAGCAAGGCCCCATCAGACAGTAAGTGACCTCTTTCAACAACAGGAGTTTTAAAAGAACTGCTTTCAATTACATACTTTCCACACACTTAATACATTTGAGACAGTCCTGTTCTTGCTTCTAACTCAGTGGTAATCTTTTAACAAAATATATTTGAAATTGAACTTATTTTCTTACTCTAATCTATATCAAGTCTTCTTTTATTTCGCTTTTTTTTTTAACTTATTTTGACAAAACCATCATTACCTCATCATTTTTTTATAAAACAAGCCTGATAAGATGATAAAATGTTATGATGTAAAAATTGCATATCATTACGCATATGTATCAGTCTCCAATTTGTACATTAATTATTCATCACCCAGCAGAGGAAAAAGCAATTATTCTTTTAAATGAAATAAAGTTTAAATAAAGTTAATCCCTCATTCTCATTGTAAAACCCAGCACCCAGGCTAAGAACTCAATTCCTCTTTTGAGGCTGAAGCATATATTTTAAGATACTAGCCTTTCTGCAGAATTCCAAAGCGAGTGTTTCTCACTACATTCGTACTTCAACAATAAATCAACCTATTTCAAATGGTTTTATTAATTTATTTTGCTCCTCTGTTTGTAATTTCGGTAGTTCACTTTTAGTTAGAAATTCATCTATTTTGTCTTCTTTCCCTTCATTTTCAGTTTGATATAGTTGTTCGTAAAATTCCCTGAAGTTTTCGTTGATCTCTGTTGGGTTATATGTAATTTGTTTGTCCTTTTTCCTTGATGCCAATACCTTTCTTTTAGTTTGTTCTGTCTTAAGCTGTCACGCTAGTATTTTGTGCGTTTTTTTTTCTCCTAGCTCATAATACTTCTGTTTTGTCTTCATTATGTTCTTCTCCACCTTATATGTTTGTAGTGTTTCATATTTTATTTTCTTGTCTGTCAATTCTCTTCTTTTAGTTGTATCTTCCTTTATTGCTAATTCTTTTTCTGTATTTATTTCCCTTTCCAACTGTTCTATTTCTCGATTGTAGTCCTTCTTCATCTTAGTCACATAACTTATTATCTGTCCTCTGATGAATGATTTCATTGCGTCCCATAGTATAAATTTATTTTTCACTGATTCCGTATTTATTTCAAAGTACATTTTAATTTGTCACTCAATTAATTCTCTAAAATCCTGTCTTTTAAGTAGCATGAAGTTTAATCTCCATCTATACATTCTTGGTGGGATGTCCTCTAGCTCTATTGCCAATAACAGGGGTGAGTGATCCGACAACAATCTAGCTTTATATTCCGTTTTCTTAACTCTTCCGTGAATGTGGGCTGATAACAGGAATAGGTCTATCCTTGAGTATGTTTTATGTCTACTCGAATAATATGAATATTAATTTTCCTTTGGGTGTTGTTTCCTCCATATATCCAAAAGTTGCATTTCCTGCATCGATTTAATTATAAATTTGATTACTTTGTTCTTTCTGTTAGTCTTTTTTTCCAGTTTTATCCATGTTTGAGTCCAAATTAAGGTTAAAATCCCCTCCTATTAGTATATTCCCTTGCGTATCTGCAATCTTCAAAAATATATCTTGCATAAATTTTTGATCTTCTTCATTAGGTGCGTATACATTGAGTAAATTCATTTGGAAGAAGATGCACGTAGAAAGGAATAAAATAAATTATCAACTACCAAAATTAATATTGACACAAAATCAACTAATCCCTTTCACAATAAATGACCTTTCCTTCAGAGAATGGGAGAGAAAAGGGATCAAAAGAATAGAAAATTGTTTTTCGGGAAATAAATTATTATCTTTTGAACAAATGAATGACAAATATAATATAACTCACAATACAAGGTTTGCATACCACCAACTGAAAACCTACTTGAAGGACAAATTGGGAAACAGTCTGAGGTTACCAGAAGGAAGCAATTTTGAATATTCATTTAAAAATTTATAACAAACATGTACATCAAACTGCAAGAAAAGGAGAACGAGGAAACAAACTGTAAACCTAAACAAAAATGGGAACAAGATCTAAACATAAAGAATGAAACATGGGAAAAGCTATGTTCCGGAACTATGAGAAATACAATAAACACGAGGTTACACATGATACAATATAATTGGTTACACAGGCTATACATCACACCCTAAAAGTTAAATAAATGGGAGCCAACAGTATCAGACAGATGTTTTCGCTATAAGAAGGAAACGGGAACAACAATACATGCAATTTGGACATGTGAGAAAGTGGAAAAATTTTGGGAAGATCTAAACCATATATTAAATAAAATCACAAAAAGCAATATACCAAAAAACCAGAGAACTTCCTTCTAAGTAATATAAGAAATAAAGAATTTGGACTCGATTTGGATGGAGCACAAAAAATATTTATTATGATAGCCCTAGCTGCAGCAAAAAAATGTATTATGTCAACCTGGAAATTAGAAGATAACTTGAGAATACAACAATGGTACATAGAAATAAATAAATGTATTCCATTAGAAAAAAAACATATAATTTAAAAAATAATATCACAATATTCGAAGAAATATGCGAACCATACATGAAATACAATAGAGAAATCCTACCATGAACTTTCACCACCTAAAATGACAGAAGGAGAAGACAACGAAATGAACTGACTCAGTATATAAAAGTAAAAGATAAAAATTTCTTGTTTATTTTTATTAAGTGACGACATTGTTTAACGGATTTAATGTATCTTATAGATTGAACTTTGAATAAATGGGATGGGGGGAGAGGGAGGGAGGGGGGGAGAGGGAGGGAGGGGGGGAAAAGGGGAGAAAATGACACTGTATATATTCAAGAGAAAAATGTCTGTATGTATTTTGGTCAGTATGGTTTATTGTGTGAAAAAAAATTTAAAAAAAAACAATAAATCAACCTATTCACATCTTCCTAATCTCGCCAGACTTGAACTCTGCTTTAAAATATCTCCATGCCTGCAGATTTAACTACTTGGATGTTCACCTGACTGGTCTCAGCATTTATTCCACACAATGTGTTGTACTTTAGAAAGTCAAAGCAGGAATGGAGTTTCAGTTACAGCAAGCCCCGAGAGAACATGTAGAACAGAGACACCTTGGTGTACAGGTATGTTGTTTTCTGAAAGTGGCAACACAGGTAGATTTAAGAACACTTGCCATCATCAGTCAAGACATTAACCACAGGAGTTGGGTTCTGGAGTGGGGTCACATTTGGAACCTTGTGGGTAGTTCAAGGTAGCAAGACTGCCATTACAGTCCAGAAAAGATTCTGAAGAAGTTGTCGAAACCGAAGGCCTCGTGTTAAACAGTCTGGAAATGTTGGGGCTTTATTTTACCCTGGAGATTGGGAGTCTAAGGAGGGTCCTTGTTGAGGTATATCAAGTCAGGAGGGGAGCAGATAAGGCAAATGGACACGATCTTTTTGATGTGGTAGGGGAATCTAAAACTAAAGGTTTTAAATTAAAAGTTAGAGGGGTAAGATTTAAAAAGGATCTGAGGGGCAATGTAAAAATACCAAAGATGGTGGGTATATGAAAAGAACAGTTAAAGGAAGCTGTTGAGGTGAGTACAATTATGACATTTCAAAGATATTTAGACAGGCAACGTGGAATTAAGATTTATTTCAAGGCAAGGCAATTTCCATTGTTGGGCATCCTTCTTCAAAATTATGACCCATTCATTAAGACACAGCTAACCATTAAAATGGTGTGGCATTAACTCATTCATTGGAAATGGCAGCCATAGATGGTTGAAATATCAAATTCTAAAAAGAATAAGTTTAAGGAGAAGGGCAGAGTGTTTAAAAGGTGATGTGCAAAATTTTTGTTATATACTCAGAGTCTTGGGTGCCTGGAATGTGGTAAAAGCAGGTACAACAGCGATAAGACATTTATGCATACACATGAAATAGCAGGGAATAGAGGGATACAGATCATGTACATGCAGATTGGATTAGTTAGATGTGGTGGGCTATGCTCAAGTTCAAACAATGAAAAATGTATAAAAAATACAGTGACACAGGTAGTTTTGAAATCAGACCAGTCGGTATCTCACACATATTACCACAAGTAAGACACAATCCGAGAGAGAGAGAGAGAGAGAGAGAGAGAGGGTGACAGTGCTTAGTTAGCATGCAACAATGGCAAAATTATTTTAATTATAGGGTTCATTCAAAAGTCTCATGATGCTAAAAAGAAACGGCCCTTGAATTTGGTGTTCTGATAGCTTGCACATGCAAACCTTCTTCCTGATGGGGTGAAGAGAGTGCAGCCAGGGTGGGATGAGTCTTCTTAAATGTTGGCTGCTTTTTCAAGGGAGCCAGAATTAGAAACAAAGTCAATGGAGAAAAGTGCGGTGTGTGTATGATGTCCTGACCCACATTCCAAACCCTTGGCAGCCTTTTGCAGACTTGGGCAAAGCAGTTCAGGCACTCTGACAGGTTGGTTTCAATTGTGCAGCTGGTGATGGATCAAAGTTCCTCAGACTTCTGAGGCAGTAAAGGCACTGGTGCATTGCTTGGTCATTACATTGATGTGAATGGACAAGGATAAGTCACTGGAAACATTTACCTTTTGGAACAAAGCCATCTACCATCTCCAGCTTTGCACCAGTGATGTGGACTGGAGCTGGTAGACTCCAGGTCTATCACCAGCTCTATGGCCTTGCTAATATATGGGAGATAGGTTGGTGTCTAGCATTACATCACAATTCCATCAATCTATCTTCCATACCCCAGTGCATCACTGTTAGACGTCCTGCCTATGGCAAAAGTGTCACCCACACAATTATAGATGGAGTTCAAGCTATGTTTGGCCATGCAGACATGGGAGCAGAGTAGAGGACTGAGTACACAGCCTTGTGATGCCCCGGTATTGTGGATGATCATGGAGGAGGTGCTGTCACAAATCCTCACTGATTGCTGCCTGTAGGAGCGAAAATCATGGATCCAATTGCACAGAGGCGTGCTGAGACCAAGGTCACATAGCTTGGGGATTAGTTTGTTTGGTACTGTTGTGTTGAAAGCAGAGTTGTAGATGTTGAACAGAAGTCTGGCATAGGTATCCTTGTTGTCCAGATGTTCTACGCTTGAGTGCAGGGTCAGAGGGACGACCACTGCTGTGAAAATGTTTTACTCACATGTGAACTGGAGTGGGTATCGTGTTGATTATGGAGGCTCATGTAACCTCACCATCTAGAACTTGATTGTGAAGGGTCATGTGACCTCTCTGGCTGGAACCTAGTCGAAAGTCACCTCACCTGGTTAGGTCTGCCCACCTGTGAAGCTGATGCATGATTGGCCCTTACAGCTGATGTGTGATTGGTCCTCCAGGTGCAGATCTGCACACAGGAAACGCTGATGCGTGATTGCGCCTTGCAGGTCACGTGGACGGGCCCTGCAGTGAAAAAGCAGCCCATGGAGTTTTTCTCTCTCTCTCTCTGTTCTTGTTGCTGCATGGAGGCCATCACTCAACTCCAGGTTGCAGCCCACTGGCAGCTCCAGAGGGCCAAATGCGATTGGCACATCCTGGATCCTGAACTGTGGGCAATGCTGGAGACCAGTTTCAATTGATATAATTGTTAGCTGTAATTAATTTACTGTTTATTAGTGTGCTGTTATTGCAAGAGATAGATAGAGATAGAGAGGTGGGTATTGTGTGTTTAACCCTTGTGGTCCCCACCAGGAGTTGAGAATGCTTAGTAGTGATGTGTCATTATTTGTATATTATTCCGGGTAGTGGGTGGCCTTTTGTGAATTCCCCTATGTGTAAATAAAGACCACTGTTTGTTAATAACACGTGTTCAGCCTTGATTCTCTTTGAACCCACTCAACTTATTTTGAACACAACAGTGGGTCAAAGGTGACTCGGAGTCTGGAGATAATATGAACCAAGATTAACCTCTCAAAGCACTTCATGATTGTGGATGTCAGAGCTACTGACCAGTAGTCATTTAGACCTCTCCCTGCATTCTTCAGCACTGGAAATGTTATGGCCTTCTTGAAGCAGGTGGGTACTCCAGCCTATTGGAGACAGAGAATAAAGATTCTGAGTATACAGCTATCAATTGGTCTGCACAGGCACAGGGGATATTTCCAGGGAATCTAGTCCAGTACCTTTCCGTGGTTTCACTCTCCGAAAAACCATTCTGATTTCTGGGACTTCGAGCATGGGTATAAGTATACTTGAGGTAGGAGAGGCTTTTTCCCACTTGCTTGCTGACCTCATGCTTGAAATGAGCATAGAATGCATTCATATCAGAGGGGATGTTGTTAATTATTCTGCCCAGCTTTGCTTTGTAGCTTGTGATGGCATGCACGATCTGTCATAAGTGCCGATGTCCGTAAGGGTTCATCTGCAAATCAAGAATGGCACAGAACTCCCTCCTGGTACCTCTGATGGCCTTGTGCAGGATGTACCTGAGTTTTGCATAGGTTGTGTCACCTTAGTTGTACTGATTTCCTTGCCATTCTGCCATGGTTTCTGGATTTTGCTATGTAGTTTTCCACACACTTGCTGATGAAGTTAATGACAGCTGTGGTGTATTCATTAAAGTTGGTGGCTGAGACCTGATTACAGACCAGTCTACTGATTCAAACCAGGCACAAAGGATGTCATCTGTATTCTGAGCCAAGCGATGCACAACTTTTGTTACCGCATCCTCATATTTCAGCTTCTGCTTGTGGGGAAGTAGGAGAAGCACAGATTGGTGGTCTGATTTGCCAAATCCAGTCATGACATGGAGCAGTTGCCAACTGTTAAGGACGTGCAGCAGTGGTTGAAGATGTTGGTGGGGTGGGGGGGGGAAGTGAGCTTCGGTGGGAAAGGTGTTATGCTGTTAGGATTTTGGTAGTACACTCTTGAGGATGGCATGGCTGAAGTCTCCCTGTAAGATAAACACAACTTCTGGGTGTTTCAACTCAAAGCATTGATGGAGGTGAGTCATTCATCCAGCACTAGTTTTTTATTAGCCTGAGCTAATATTGTCTGGGATATTGTCTACTGTCAGAATTGCTGATGTGAATTCCTGCAGCAGGTATACTGCTTTATAACATGGTTCACTGGATCTGTAGTCAGGACAATTCGGCAAAGCATTTTTAATCATCTCATAATTTACTCACTGATGATTGGTACTATATATAAACATATATATATTCTGCAACACTTTGAACTTAAAGGAAATCTACTAAAATAAATTCATTTAGCTATAAATTTTGTTTCATAATGGAAGGTTTGATAGCACTGTGTCACGACAACCAGCTCCACTTTTGATTTGCAATGAATCTTGAATTTAGGTCACTAAAATAGATACAGATTCACTGGATATCTGAATAAATGATCTAAAAAAATTTTAAAGGAATATTCAGCTCAAGAACGGGCAGGTTAGATAAAGTCGAGAAAGCAAGATAGAATTGAGAATTATCTGGAAACTACAGAGCAGGGAAAGTTGCAAGTGATCATGAAGTCAAGCAAGTCAAGCACCAGCAATGGAGAGAGAAACAGAATAGGAAAATGTGAGTCAATTATCCATCGAAACTGCAAATGTTTGTGTCCTCATAAGATGTTCTAAGATGCAGGGAAGAGGAGAGTAAAGAGAACAGAGTGACAGAGTGAAGGTCAAAGTTGTCAAGGTAACTAAATCAATCAGAACAAAATAATATAGAAAAAAAATAAAGATAAAATAAAATGAAACCCAACAGTATAGTTACAGCTGTTGAAAAAAGAGTGGCTGGAGAATGTTTATCTACAATCTGTAAACACAACATTAAATACCAAGAGTTAGAAAGTGCCTTATCAGAAAATGAGTGGCTGTTCGACAAGCTTACCTAAATCGAAGACAAATTCAGAAATCAGGCAGCAGTGGGACAGCAAACTAAAATGACAGTTGAATGGAGCTCAGGGTCAACCCCTATCGGACTGAATGAATACATGATACAAATCTGTGTTTGGTCTCTCTGGGCACTGAACATAAGGCACAAATGGAATAAGTGACAATCTTGCAGTTCGTGGGGTTTCTGCCTCACAGGTTGAGCGACTGTCTTCTTGGGAGGAGTTTGCATGTTTGCCTTGCAACCATATGGGGTTATTTCACTTCCTGAACTTAATTGACCATTGTACATTGTCCCCAGATAATGTACAAATGGCAGAAATGTAGTGGTGGGGGTGGGGGGGGGGGGTGGGGGGAAGGAGTCGATAGGAATATGCAAGCAGTTAAAAAATTATGTGTGAATGGATTTTACAGAGTCACAGCTATGTAATATGGAAACAAGCCCTTTCACTCAGAGTTCATACCACTCCTCAAGCATACATTTACACTAATGCCACACTTATTTCATTCTCCCCACATTCTCATGAGTTTCCTTCAGATTCAACTACTCACCTGCACACTAAAAGCAATGGACAATAGCCAATTAACCTTTTGATTTGCACGTATTTTGGATGTGGCTGAAACTAGAACAGCTGGAGGAAACTAACAAGCACACATGGCGAAGGTGTAAACTCTACACAGGCCGCACCTTTCGATCAGGAGCTTTACCAGTTGTGCCACCACACCAACGCCATGCTTGATGATTGGTGCCGATCCAGTTAGCCAAACAGCCTGTGATAATGTTTAACCTGGAAGAACAACTTAAATCTCTAGACTGAGAAAAGAAAGATGTTGCATCCCCACAAAAAGGGAGTGGATGGTGGATGTGGAATAGCAGAGAGATCAGGCAGCAGTGGGAATTGTCCCTTCAGAATAAAATCCCTTTGGAAATGGTGCAAGTTATGAAAGATGAGCTATTGAGCACAGGCATTTTTCCACTGAGGTTAGGTGAGATAAAAACTAGAAGACATGGCTTCAGGGCAAAAGGGGAAAAGTTTAAAAGGAACATTAGGGAGGAACTTCTTTGCATAGAAAGTTGGTGAATTGGTATCTGTGGGCTCAATTTTGACCCTTAAGAAAACTTTGTAAAGGTACATGGATAGGCATGGTATAATCCGGGTGCAGGCCAGTGGGACTTGGCAGAATAATAGTTTGGCATGCATAACCTGGAAGGGCCTGTTTCTGTGCTGTAGCATTCCATGTTTATAAGGTTTAAGGACCACCTGCATGGGGCTCTGAATGGGTTTGTCCCTCAGAGTTACAGAAAGTTTGATAGGGTAAAAGAACCATAGTTGACAAGAGAGGTGGAACAGTTAGTAAAGAGGAAGAAAGAAGCATACATGAGATTTAAGAAGCAAATATCAGACAGGGGTAAAGAGAATTATAAGGTAGGTAGTAAGCAACTTAAAAAGGGACATATGAAAGCTAGAAAGGGGTATGAGAAGACCTTGGCAAACAGGATTAAGGAAAACCTCAAAGGATTCTACACATTCATAAAGAACAGGAGGATGACCAGAGAGTAGGACTGGTCAGGGGTAAAAAAGGGGGAAATGTACCTGGAGATGGACAAGGTAGGGGAGGTCCTCAGTGAATACTTTGCTTTAGTGTTCATCAGTAAAGAGAACTTGCTGAAACTGACGTCAGCGTAGGACATCCAAATGTACTGGAGCATGTTGAGGTTAAGAAAAAGGGAATGTTAGAGCTCCTGAATAATATTAGGGTAGCCAAATCCCCAGGACCAGATGGAATATACTCATATTTATGCAGGAAGCAAGGAAAGCGATTATTCGGGCAATGATGAATATTATTACATCTTCCTTGGCCACAGAAGTGACACCAGAGGATTGAAGGATGGCAAATGTAATTCCATTGTTCAAGAAATATGATAGGGAGAACCTTAGGAATGAAGGACCACTGAATCTTAGGTCAGTTTGGTAATAATGAATAACCGGCATGTGTTCATGGGGGCAGGTTATGGGAACAAGCCTAATTGAGATTTTTGGGAAGGTGATAAAATAGTTGACAAAGGAGGGTGCTGGATGCAGTGAGTATGGATTTTAGAACGGTGATGGACAAGGTTCATCCAGAAAAGGCTGAAGCATGGAATCTTGGCTGAGTGGCCTCGGAGATGGTTTGCACAAAGAATGCAGAGGGTGGTGGTTGAAAATGCATATTCTGCCTGGTGTCAGTAACTAGTGGAATTTCACAGAGATCTGGACTGGGACCCCAGCTCTTCGTGATTTTTATGTGACTTGGGCAAATAAATGGAGGGGAAGGTCAGTAGGTTTCCAGAAGACACCAAGGTTAGAGAGAGTACGGAGGAGTTTACCAGGATACTGCCTGGATTGAAGAACATGACTCATGGAGCGGTGGAGGAAGAGGTGATTTAATAAAGGTGGACATGATTATGAGAGACATAGATAAGGTGGATTGCCAGCACCTTTAATCAATAAAGAGGGCATCAGTTAAAGGTGAGAGGAGGGAAGTTTTGGAGAAGGCATCAGAGGAAGGTATTCTTTTATAAACACAGTGAGTGGTGGGCACCTTGAATGCATTCTGAGACTGATATAATAGGGGCATTTAATAGACTCTTGGTTAGGCACATGGATGTAAGAAAAATGGAGGGTTCTGGGCTGTGAAGGAGGAAAGAATTAGATTGACATGGAGTTGGTTTACACAGCTTGGCACAGCATCATGTGACAATGGGCCTGCATTGTACTGTACTGCTTTATGTTTAAAAAAAAAGATCATGAGTTACAAGTGTACCAAGTACAAGATAGTAAAATCTCCATTATCTACCACCTATGGGGATTGTGGATTTTCCTGTTGAAAGAGACTCACTCTTTAAGAATACACAGTTTAAAAGACAAAAGACAGGGCAAAATGTAAAGTAATTAAAAAAGATCAGTATTTGAGTCTTTAATTATGTAAAGTTCACCTTAATCAAGTTATTCCTGTAACTTACAAAATTTATATTTGAACCCCAGTTGCTGGCACTGTTAAGTATTACTCTAGCTGGTACGCTAATAATTACCTCCTCCCCCAAATTTACAGATAGAGCCTTACTAAGATAATTAATACTAATAAAAATAAAGACGCTTACTAGGCAGGGATAGGGAAGCACTTTTGGAGAGTCGCCCAGCAGTGAGTGCTGCCAGTTTCATTCCAACTCAACTTTATTGTAACTTTATTCAATCATCTGCTGCACAGGGGACACAACCAGAGCACTCCGCTGGCTGAATGTTTGCTACCACCTTCATGCAAGTGTCCTGGTCAGGCCTTTTGCACACCTTCCTCGCACTGACAACCTGACTCACCTCCACGCAAGTGGCGACACCGAAAAGAATGTGCGTGTGTTGTGTGGCACTGCTAGTTCAGCAGGGCAAATCTGTGCAGATCCGATGAAGTCTCAGCGCTCCCCCGCAATGTCCATTTGCCCAGTCTTATCTATCTGATTATTTATTTCCTCGATTTTCTTTTTGACAGATGTTTGAGTTTCCGGTTGATTGAATTCCAGATAGTGGAGATTTTACTGTATAATCATCTCAGAGGCTGGTGGTGAAGCTGAACTCACTGGGACTCAACACCCCTCTTTGTAACTGGATTCTGGATTTCCTAATGGAAAGATCACAGTCTATCTGGATTGGCAACACCAGTGCCCATCACATTGAGCACTGGTGGACCTCAGAGCTGTGTGCTCAGCTCACTCCTGTTCACGCTGCTGACCAAAGACTGCAATGCCAGATCCAGCTCTAACAGAGTGACGTGACACTAGGTGGCCTCATCAGTAACAACGATGAGTGGAAATGCAGAGAAGAGATGGAAAATATCACTAAATGGTTTGAGAATAACAACCGGAGTCTTAACATGGATTTCAGGACGAAAAGCAACCACCGTCTACTGCACATTAATAGCTCAGTAATGGAGAGAGTGGAGAGCACCAAGCTCCTTGAAATCCACTTAAGAGGTGTCCTATCCTGGACACACAGCATCTCCTCACTTGTAAAGAAGGCGCAACAATGACTGCACTTCCTTAGAAGGCTGAAGCCATGCTGTCAACTTTCCACAGGAGTTCTATCAAGACCGTCCGAGCCAGCTGCATCAAAGTGCAGTATGGTTACTGTAAAGAATTGGATAAGAAGTGAATGTATAGGACTATGAAAGGACCATCCACCCAACCCCCATCAATGTAATTTACTGAAAAATCTGTAAGGATCCCTACCACCCCACACAGGTCTTCCAGCTACTCCTGTCAAGAGACACGCAAGTATTGGAGCCAGATCCACCAGGATAAGGAACAAATTCCCACAGGCAGTGAGACTGCTGAATGCTTGCTAAATTGCTAGAACAACTCCCACTGTGGCTCTACTATTCATCAATAATATTTATTTTTAAATCTATGTATATCGGTTCTGTGTATATATATCATTTGTATGTATGTGTGTTATGTCTTTTTGTGGGTTTGCACTGTTTTTGCACCATGGACCAAAAACGCTGTTTCGTCAGGTTGCACTATCACAATTGGATGATAAATGAACTTGGTGTCAGCTACCAATTGCATTTAACAAAATGAATTATGCTGGGATGATTACAACAAGCCACAATGGATCAATTAACATTTGTAATGGAAGACCAATTACTCTGAATTAACAAAAATATGAATACATTTTTATCCTATTTGCACGCACAAATGCCAAAAAATATATTTAACATTTTTGAGCAATGTTGCAAAGGTAAACCTGCTTTTATTCTGGATAGTCTTATAAGACTTGAGAAGTTTCAATGCATATTTTAAAATACAAGCTATTTCAGTCAAAAAGGGGGAAAAAATCCTGATTCATCTATTTGCACATTTTCAAACTTACTTTCAACGCAAGCATTGAAAGAATTTAATCAGTGTTGCACTAGAGTTCCAGATCTCTGCAGCCAATCTGAACAATGCGCAATGTGGGACTGGGCAAGAGTTAATCACTCATAGCAATTTCCAAAATTAGTTGGTATCATCCAGGGACCCAGGTTCACAAAACAGCTACTTATCTCAGCCTGCTAATGAGAAGAAACACAAGTTCGGTTGCGTATATCCAATTAATCCTTCCTTTGCACGGTTATAAATTTGTACTAAAGGTAGCTTTAAATTTATCAAATAAACGTGGAATGAGAAATTTTGTTAGTAACGGGCTCTGCAAATCTATAATTATCAGCTGATAAGGCAGGGAAAAATATTTGCCTAGGTATCTGGAGCTCCAGACAAGAAGCTTCCAGATATAATTAAAACTTGTGCAACATGATCCACAGCTAGAAAGAGTTCATTGGAATTGTAACTTTGGGCCTATTTAAATAACGTGATTACCCAGCACCCCTTGGCAACAATAGGTTTTAATAATTGACTAACTCAAATACCAAAGCATGGTCATAAAAAGATAAAATAACAAATCTGTTGCTAAAACTCCAAATTTAACTAGTGCAAATTGACACAGCAAGATTGTTTGACAATAGAATTAGTCAATATATCAAATATGGCATATCAAGCACTAAAAAGATTACCATTTAAAATCTTAAATTGCAGTTTTAGACCTAATTTTAATCATTTAATGACTCAGAATGCTTTTGTGATGTAAATGATATTCTTCAAGGTCGGTGGATTCAGTCTTTCTTCTATCATGCCACCCTTTGTCCTTCATTTATTTACATTACATCTTTCCAATGACAACATTCCTCTCCACCTAACTTTCCTGGACCTTTTCTGACTGAAAGGCCATTTCTTTTCTGAATCATCTTCTGGTTCTTAACTGAGCTGCTGGTAAACAACCTTTCAGTTCTTTCTCCTGACACTCCACATTGAACCCAGGACTTATTATACTGCAAAATCATAAAAATGTTACTCTCACTAATAAAGTTTACACAAAAACGCTAGACAAATTCAATAAGTCACACAGCATTCTTAATGTCGCAAAGATACATAACCAATGTTTCAGACCTGAAGTCTTCATCAAGATATCAGCAAAGAATAGGCAGGTGCCCGAATAAAATGGAGAGGGAGGGGCAGGGGGAGGAGCACAGGGCCCAGGCAAGAGGTTATAGGTGGATATGGGTGGGAGGGCAAAAGAAAAAAAAATAACTGAGGTGATGGGGGAGGTGGTGAGCTGAGGAAAGGAGACAGAGGGGAGGGGAAGAGAGGGAGAAGCCAGTGTTAATGCCATCCAGATATAGAGTGCTCAGTGGGAATATTAGGTGTTGCTCCTCCATTTTGCGGGTGACCTTGGTTTGGCCATGCATGAGACCATGGACAGACATGTCAGCGTGGGAGTGGGGTGTGGAATTGAAGGTTGGCCACTGGGAGATCCGTGTCAGACATAGTGAAAGTGTTCAACACAACAATCTCCCAGTCTGCGTCCAGTCTCTCCAATGTAGACGAGGCCACAACAGGAGCACTGCTTGCAGTGGTTGACCCCTGTAGACCCCCGTCTCCTTTCCTCAGCTCTCCACCTTATTCTGTCTCCATTTAGAGCTATCTCCTTCCCCAACACTTCTCAGTTATTTTTCCTTGTGCCCTTCCACCCATATACGCCTCTGCCCTCTTGCCTGTGCTCCTTCCCTCCTTTTATTCAAGTGTCTGCCTGCTTTTTGCTCATATCTTGACGAAGGGCTTGGGCCTGAAATGTTGGGTTACGTACCTTTATCTTTGTTACGCAAAGAACACTGTGTGACTTGCTGAGTTTCTCCAGCAGTTTTGTGTAAACTATAATCACAGTGTCTGCAGACATTCTTGTTTACCTCCCGAATAAAGTTGCTTTCCTTGTTGACTTCAGTATGGTTCTTTGTACATTCAAACTTTAGGTTGATCTGATATTGTTCATCAGCTTGCCACAATGTATCTGAAATTGCTATGTTTTGTTGCACAACAGGATCGAGTCCCTCACCTGGTTTTCTCGGTAACGTGTTAAGATCGAAGAACAAATATCAGAATTTGATTGATAATTAAATAAGTAAGCAAGCTAAATTTGATAGCATCTGCACAGGGTGAGGGAAAGCAAATGCTAATTTAGTCTTTAAAACATTATCTGTACAATCATAACTTACTGGTAGGTGATTAAGAGGCACATCGACTTGGCCCAGGAAATCATCTCTTGTCTGTAAAATAAAAATTATTGAACTTGGTCACTAATCAACAGAAATAAGTTTATACCAATTATAATTTAATTTAGCAAGAATACAAATCCACAGAAGTGCAGAGGTCTGCAAACATGGGTCATATCACAAAACATTAAACAATCCCACAAAGGAATGGGCCCTTCAGCCCACCATACCCGTGCCAACCATGGTGCAAATCTACAAGATACCATTTGCATGCACATGGCTTGTATTTCTTCTACGTCAAAGTTCATCCTTCAGGGCAAGGGTTGCCAAATAGCGGCTCGATAGCCACATGCATCTCCTTGACATATAATGTGTGGCTCCTTAGAATATGTCGGGAATCATATGAGCTGTTGCTCACAATCGTCGTTTTAGTGCCTTGCAATTAAAAATATTTTGTATGTATTACCATATACACATGTGTAATAATTGATACCATGTAAAAGTCAACCACTATTTTTGGTCCCGTCCGCCCACCCACCAGATCTTCTGACACCCTGACCAGAGCCTCTCGCCTATGCTCTAGCTTCTTGCCCCTCAAATCTCGCAATATCTCAACTGCAGACCCTCACCAAGCCCTCAACTGCCCGCCCATCCGAGCTCACAATACTCCGACCAGGGCCTCTCTCCTAGGCCCAGGCTGCCCACCAACCAGAACTCCTGACGACTCAACTGCGGCCTCTCACCTAGGGCCAGGCCATCTGCCCACCAGAGGTCCCAATCCCTCTACCGTAAACTTTAGCCTAAGCCCTGGATGCCCATGCATCCAAGCTCCCAAGAGATTTCCTCACCTCCAGACATCCAATCACTGAAAATTGGTAAGCACTTCTCCTCCACAATCTCCATTAGTACCAGATCACCAGAGAGTTGTGTTCTTAGCTCCTGCCCTACTCACTTTACAGCTATGCCTGTGTGGCTCAATCTACAAATGTGCCTATGATACCACGGTACCACAGTAGTGGGTTGTATAAAGGAAGAGGATGGAGATTGAAAACTTGGCTAAACGGTGCACCATCAACAACCTTGCTCTCAATGACATCAAAATTAAGGAGCTGATTGTTGACTTCAGGAAAGGAAAGCCAGAGGTAGACAATCCAGTGATCATTGGGGGAATCAGAGGGTGAGCCAATTTAGGTTCTTTGGAGTCACTATCTCAGAGGATCTTTCCTGGACTCAACACACCAATGGCATTGTAAAGAAAGCACGTCAGCTTTCTACTCCTCAACAGTTTGCAGAAGTTTGGTATGACACCAGAAATTCTGGCAAATTTCTAGAGGTGTGGTGGAAAGTGTGCTAACTGGCTTCATCACGGTCTGGTATGGGAACACCAATACTTCTGAGCATAAAGCCTCCAAAAGGCAGTGGGCACAGCTCAGAACATCACAGGCAAAACCCTCCACACTATTGAGTACATCGACAGGGAATATTGCTACTGGATAGCAACAGCAATCATCAAAGACCTATCCCATCCAGCACAGGTTCTGTTCTTGCTGTTGTCTTCAGGAAAGAGGTATAGGTGTCACAAGACTCACACCACCAGGTTCAGGAACAGCTGCTACCCCTCTACCATCAGATTCCTCAATGACAAACTCAATCAGAGACTCATTTAAAGACTCTTACTTGTGCACCTTATTGATTTTCTTTTGTTCTCTCTGAATTGCATTCAGTTTGTTTCATTATCTGTTTACAGTTCTTTGTCTGTTTACATGTTTAAGCTATGTACAGTTTAATTTTTGCATGAGCAATTAGCAGTAATTTTGCCATGCCTGCAGAAAAAAGGAATCTCAGGATTGTATGTGATGTCATGTATGTACTCTAACAATAAATTTGAAATCAAAGTGCATGATGTACTCTTCCAACATTATATTTTATTTGCCTCTTCTCTGTCCTTACTCACTTAATTTCCAAGTCCTTCTGCAGCCTCATGTTTCCTCTACACTACCTGCTCCTACACCTACCTTCATATCATCTGCAAACTTGGCTACAAACCCATTCAATCCATAATCTAAATCATTAATATACAACATAAAAAAAGAGGTGGTCCCAGCACCGACCCCTGTGGAACTGTCAGCCAACCAGAATATGATCCCTATATTCGGACTCTCTCCTTCCTGCCAATCAGCCAATGCCTTACCCATGCTAGTATGATTCCTGTTATACCATGGGCTCTTATCTTGTTAAGTAGTCTCATATGCAGCACCTTGTCAAAGGCCTTCTGAAAATCCAAATGCACAACATCCACTGCTTCTCCTTCATCGAGCCTTGTCACTTCTTCAAAGAATTTCAATAGGTTTGTTTAGCAAGATTTTCCCTTAAGGAAACCACGAAGGCTTTAGCCTATTGTTATATGTGAATTGTGGAGAAATACATGGCTTCCCTGCCTGTCTGGAATATTGTGAATTGCGGATGGTCATGTGTCCTCTCTGTCTGAAACATATTCAGAAGTCACATCACCTATCAATCAAGGATGGACTCCAGCCACCTTGTCATTGGCTCGTTTAATGCGCCCAGATAAGAACTGTATATAACATAAATGCATACCACATTCTTTCTCACTGGCTCATGGTCTAAGCCCCAGACATCGCTCCACACCAGGTCGTTACTATGGACATCGCTGGAAGAGTCGTGAGTATGGTGTGCACTACACTTAAGATGAACCGTAGTATTGTGATAGATCAGCGCTTGCAGAGAGCTGCACCCTTGTTGGTAGAGGGAACCAGAAATGTATGTGGAAGTCCCTGTCTGTAGTGTGTGTACATGTATGTGAGCATATAGCCACTAGTTTCAAAGACCAATCTGGGTCCAATGTGAATGAATATATAGTTTAGTAATATAGTAATTGAGTAACATTTGACACTCTCCCCTGTTTGTCTCCTGTGTGTTCATTAAGGTTACTTGTGATTGTAACCCTTCTATCCAGATTCATCTGTCTGTGAACCCACCGAACCTGATACTCTTCCAAACACACCTGTCTTGTCATGTACTTTCAAATATTCCATGACTACATCCTTGACAATCAACTCCAACATCTTTTCAACCACTGATGTTAGGCTAACCTCTCTGCTGCTTCCCTCACTTTTTGAATAATGGGGTGACATTTATGATTTTCAAACCTTCTGGGACCATAAGAGAATATAATAATTCCTGTAAAATCATTAACAATGCCTCCACAATCTCTTCTCTTTTTTTGATTTAAAAAAAAATTCATCCATACATGTAATAGTCAAAGATTTATATTATAGTACAAATTGCAAAAGGAAAAGAAACTAAAACTACATACATGATGGTAAATATCCCCTCCAAAACCTCCCCCCCCCCTCAAAATAGTTAATATAAAGATATAATGTAGTTATATCAAGAAAAATAAATAAACTTCCAGGGTTGCAAAGAGGGATGTCATCCAACACACAATTTAAACATAATTCTTTAATACAATTTAGAGGAGATTTTCACAGGTCCAGAAGCACGGGAAGCACAACATTACAAGTTTAAACCTAATATTGGAGTATATGGATGCCAAATTTTTAAAACGTAGCATATTTATTTCTCATTTTTTTGTATTTTTTCCAAAGGAATACAACTTTGAATTTCTCCATTCCATCGTGTCATACCCATACGTGTATCTGATTTCCAAGTAACTGCAATAGATTTTCTTGCCACTGCTAATGTAACTTTAACAAATTCTTATTGGTATATTGGAAATTTTAATTTAGGTCTTGTTCCATCAATATTTCCTGATAACAATAAATGTGGATTTTGCAGAAATACAACACCTGTAACTTGTTCCAAAAAATTTCCAAATCCACCCAAAAAGGTCTTACCTTGGGGCATGACTGAGTTGAATGTAAACAAAAAAGTTCCTATATCGTCACCACATCTAAAGCTTTGGTCTGATAAGTGCGATTTCAATCTATTCAATTATTGTGGTGTAATATATAAGTTATGTAAAAAATTATACTGAACTAATCTCTACCTTACATTAATAGTATTAGTCATACAATCTCTACCAATCTTTGCTTGTCAATTGTGATATTTAAATCGATTTCCCACCTTCGTCTAGATTTATGAACTCTAAGCTTAGGAGTTCCTATTTTTAATAAAGAATATATTGTGGAGGTAAATTTCTTAACAAAATACTCTCCTAATAAGAATTTGTACTTCACTACAACCAGATAACAACACAGTTGCTCCTAACTTGTCTCTCGAATATGCTCTCAGATGAAAATAACAAAATAACAAAAAAAGAGTATTTTGGGTTATTCCACATTTCTGAATTTTTCAAACGTCATTAACTGACCTCTTTCATAATAATTTTCAACATTTATAAACCAAATATCAAAAAATTGTTTATCTTTTGAAAAAGATACAAGAAAATTTTGAGTCAAAGGCATTTTGGGCAATATATGTCCTCTTGCACCAATTTCATCATTTATTTTATTCCATATATTAATCAAATGCTTCAATAATGGTGTTTCTCTTTCACCATCCATCAATTTTGCATCCCATTAGTATATGAATTCCTTTGATTTTCCCTCTCCTAATTTATTCAATTTTATTTAAACACATGCCAGTGGAAAAAAAAAGATAATAAATATAATTTGTGCCATTCAATAATAAGTTTTGAAATTAGGAAGCTGTAAGCTTCCCAATTCATATTTCCACGTTAACTTTTCTATGGAAACTCTTGCATTTTACCTTTCCAAAGGAATTTCCTTTCACATTTGTTCAATGCTTGACAAAAATTGAGGTATTAAAATAAGTAATGTTTGAAAAAGATATTGTATTTTTGGAAATATATTCATCTGAAGACAATTAACTCTTACCACTAAAGTTTAAGGTAAATTGATCAATTTTATAAAAAAAATTTTTTCTCAACCTTTTTAAGTAGTGATAAATAATTCAATTTATTTAATGCCATCCTTTGGCCATTTAAACTGAGTATCCCTTCTGTTAATGGGATAATTCCACCTTTATCTAGTTTATTCTATAACCCAAAATTTTCCCATATTATTCAAATTTAACATATAGTTGTTGTAAAGAACTTTCAGGTTCAGTCAAATATATCAAAACATCATATGCAAATAAACTAATTTTATGCTCTTCTTGACCAACTCTAAATCCCTTAATTTTCAGTTCACTCTAAATTATTTCTGCAAGAAACAAAGCTGGAGATAAGGGACATTCTTGTCTACTTGACCTCGCCAATTGAAACAGTGCAGATACTTGTCCATTAGTCAATACTTTAGTTTTAGGATTATTATATAATGCCGTAATCCAATTTACAAAGGTTGATCCAAATCCAAATTTATCCAACACCTTAAACAAAAAATTCCATCCAGCCTATCAAATTCTTTTTTCCTAGAACCAATGTCCTCTTTTTTTGCACTAAATGGATTATACTAAGTAAAATACCCACATTTTCAGCCAACAGTATCTTTTTTTTTACAAAACCTGTCTGATCCATATTTATTAATTTAGGTAGTAATTTAGTCTTTCTATTTGCAACAATCTTATAATCTACATTTAATAATGAAATGGGTCTACAAGATGAAAGCTTTAAAGGGTCTCCATCTTTTCAGGTATCTCTGTAATTATTGCTGTTGAAAATGATTCTGGATGAGTATGGGTTTCTGAAGCCTGTTTTAATACTTTCATAAATCTTTAAATTCTTTATAAAAAATCAGGCAGGAATCCATCCTCTCCTGGAAATTTATTACTCTGTAATAAATTTGTAGCCTCCCTCACCATTAACTGAGAAAAGGGAGTACTCAATTTAGTTTGCTCATCCAAACTTAATCTAGGCAAAATTATCTGTAATAAATATCTATCTATCTTATTTTTGACTTTTAAAGATTCCGAGCTATACAATTTTGAATAAAAATTCTTAAAGGATTAATTTATTTCTTGAGGTTTTAAAAGTAATAACATTAGTATCCTTTTTAATTGCATTAATTGTTCTCGAGATTTGCTTTGTTTTTAATTGCCATGCATGTACTTTATGCAATCTTTCACCTAATTCTTAATATCTTTGTTTTGTTCTTGTAATTCCTTTCTCTGTTCTGTAAGTTTGTAATGTGATATACTTAAGTTCTTTTTTTAATTAATTAATTGTCTATGTTTATATACAGAATGCTGTTTTTGAAGGTTCTTTTCCAAAACTGTTATTTCTTTTTCTAACTGATCACTCTCTCATATACTCCTTTTTAATTTTAGAAGTAAAGCTTATAATTTGACCTCTTAAATACGCTTTCAAAGCATCCCATATAAGCTTATCACAAGAGTTCAAATTTATATCACAAAATATTCAGATTTGCATTCTAACAAACTCACAAAAATATTTTCTTTTCAATAATAATGAATTCAACCTCCATCCATAAATCGTATTCTCTGTGTCATGCATTTCAATCATTATTAATAAAGGCGATTGATAGATAAGATCCTCACTTTATCTAAATTCAGCTTCAAGAATCCTAGCTCGCATTTGTGCTGAAATTAAAAATGGATCAATTCTAGAATAAGAGTCATGCCTATTTGAATAAAATGAATAATCTCTCTCTAGGATGAATCCTCCTCCATACATCTATTAAATTCAAATCTCTCATTAACAAAAATGTAGCTTTTGCGGCTTTTGTTCTCGTCACTACTTGAGTAGATCTATCCAACAATGGATCTAAACAGAAATTAAAGTGCCTGTTCATGTGCCTCTGCTAGATTAAGAAATGTTTCTTGAATACATTTCTCATCATCAATATTTGGAGCATACAAATTTAAGAAAATCTACAATTCAGAATATGATTGACATATTCTGGGTTGTGAAGGGTCCTTCACAACATTTTGCATTTTAATTGGAAGATTCTTTTTTGAATTCTTTTCAATTCTTTCAAAATTGCCACACCTCTTGCCTTAGAATTAAACGAAGAAGACACTATATATCCAATCCAATCGCTTTTTAATTTCAAATGTTCTTTTTCAGTTAAATGTGTTTCTTGGAGAAAATCTCCCATTTTCTTAATATGTGTTAACACTCTCTTCCTTTTTTTTACAGGCCTGCTTAACTAATTAATATTAAAATTTACAAATGTCATGACAAAACATTTCATGTTATATCCGTTACTCCACAATCTCTTCCACTACTTCTTAGAACTTGAGGCTGCAATCCATCTGATCCGGGAGACTTATCCACCCTAGACCTTTCAACTTCCTATGCATTATCTCCCTTGAAAGATTAACTGTACTCACCTCCCTTACCTGATACCCTTTGATATCTGGCACTCTGGTAATGTCTTCCTCTGAGAAGACTGATACAAATATTCATTTAGTTCCTCTGCCATCTCCTTGTCTGCCATTATTTCTTCAGTGTCATTTTCAAATGGTCCTAAATTTACTCTTTATAAAAGATGGTGGCAGCGCCGGAGCTGCTGTAGTGGCAGCGCTGCCAATGGTATGGACCCACATGGAGCAGGGAAGTGGAGATGAAGAACTCCTGCGGAGTCCAGCCACCAAGTCGACTGCCATTGGCTCTGCATGGGCTTGGAACTGCCCATAGATGGAGCGGACGGTAGTTTTATTTGAAATCCCGCGACCGCGGGATCTGCACCCAGGATGGCGATGCCTATTAATCAGCAGCCGCGAGGGGCTGCAGACTCCGGGTAAGTGGAAGACTGCAGTGACCCGCAGGGATGGTGACCAAGGCAGTGGACCAGTGAGGGGGCTCTGCAGCAGAGGGACCAGTGAATGCGGTGGGCTGCTGGCGACTCAAGACAAGGAATGCATGGAGGCTTGTGGACTGCCAGAGACTGCTGTCAGGAGACTCATGCGGTGAAGTGCTGGAGACTGGCTCAAACTGGCTGGAGGGGTGTCAGGTATCGGAACCTGAATGCAAGGAGGTGCCAAGGGCACTGAAGGGTTGCTGACTGTGTTGGAGGTTCAGATCTGAAGCTCGGGTTGCCTATGGTTTGTATTGGAGGCTGTGGGGACTGTGCACATGCTGGAGGCAAATCTATGGACACTCAGTGCTTCTGGAGGGACTCTCTTTTACTTCCCTCTCTCTGACTGTAAGAAATGAAAGAGGCACTTAGGCAATTCTGGCTGGTGGCAAATCTGCCTTGCAATAGGCAAAAAGAAATTTCATGTAATACGACACTGTTTTATTACTACGTCAATAAATTGAATCGAATATACTTGAAGAAGCTCTTTTTTAAATACTCTTTGATATTTTCTGCTACTTCATACTTCATCTTTTCCCTCCTTATGAGATTTTTGCATCCTTCTGTAAGGTTTAAAAAACTTCCCAATCCTCTATCTTCCCACTAATATTTGCTTCCTTGAATGCCCTCTCATTTGCTTTTATGCTGGTTTTGACTTCCCTTGTCATCCACAGTTGATGACATACAGGTATTTTCATTTGAATATTTCCTTTTTTGGGTATATATTTATCCTGCACCTTCCTCATTTCTTGCAGAATCTCTATCCATTGCTGCTCTGCCATCTCCCCTAATCGTGGCCCCTTCCAATCCACTTTGGACAGTTCCTCTCTTGTGCCACTGTAATTCCCTTTACTCCATTGAAACACCAATACATGTGATGTTAGTTTCGCCCTGTTAAATCTCAAATTAAACTCAATCATATTGTGATCACTACCCCCAATGGTTCCTTTACTCTAAGCTCTCTAATCACCTCTGATGGTTACACGACATCTAATCCAGGACAACCACTCTCCTCATCGGCTCATCAACAAACTGCTCTAAAAAAGCCACCTGGTACGCTTCCACAAATTCTCTCTCCGAAGATCCAGTTCCAACCTGGTTTTCCCAATCTAATTGCATGTTAACATCCCCCATGATGACCATAACATTGCCCCTCTGTTAGGCCTTTTCTATTTACTGTTGTAATTTGCTATCCACATCCTGACTACTGTTTGGAGGTCCGTACATAACAATGGTATCTTTTTATCCTTGCCATTACTTAATTCAACTCGCAATGATTCTAAATCTTCTGATCCAATGTCACCTCTTTCTAATGATGTAATGTTATTTCCTCACCAACAGATACATGTCACCCCCTCTGCTTTCCTGTCTATCCTTTTGATACACTGTATATCCTTGGACATGTCAGCTCCCACTGACATCCATCCTTTAGCCATGACTCTGTGGTAGCCACAATATCATACCTGCCAATCTGTAGCTGTACTACAAGATCATCTTTTCTAAAAAAAAATTATGCTGCATGCAAATACAAAACTATTAGCCCAGTATTTGTTACTTTTTGTCTCTGTGTCCCTGTTGCATTGAAACTCATTGCAATGGCTACATTTTAGCCATCTCTGCCTGTCCTCCCACACAAACTCCCTACCAGCACCAACCACCTCTTCCTCTGCTTCTTCATTTTGGTTCCCACCTCACTGTGAAGTCACCATTCTAAGGCTAAATAAGAGGAAAGATTAATGTTTGCAAAGCACTGCAAATAGTTCAAGAACTTTCATAGTGTGAAAAATTTTAAAAAAATTTTAAAAAAGAACCATCAACCACTCAACAGGTCGTGCAAGATGTCAAACTGTACACCTTGCAAGATATTTACATCAATGCAAACTGTACAATAAGTTTGCAATATACAAGTCTGCAAAACTTGAATCAAACTTCAGATGTTCAAAAACCATTACCACCAATAAAGAAATCATATTTTAAACTTCAGAAAATGTTAACTGAATTAACACTTCTGAAAGGAGAATCTTATGCATAGAGAAGTAACCTTGGTTCAATGGTACACATCTGAAAGCAATTTTTTTTCTCCAAAATTTATTGAGCTTCAAAAACAAATTTGTACACATTATACAGATGTGCTCATTTTTTCCTCTTTTTTGACATAAAAATGGACACATATTTACACAAACTCACATAAACACACCCAGATGCCCCACCTCCTGACCAACTTGGCTCCTTTGCAGTCAGTATCATCGGTATATTTACCGATTGTTACAGGTACAACTGGCTCCCAGTTATGACTTTTACTCTATAAACGCTCATAATTCAGAGAATAAATGCAGGAAGGGCTGCCATTTATGGAAAGTGTTTCCAGTGGACCCTCTGTAATGGAGGATTTAGACCAGCTGATGCAAGAAGGGATGCAGTTGCATCAGAAGACATAATCTCAATTCCGCTGTGGGGCCCAGGGATGCATATGAATCAGTAGACATTATCCAACTTCCACCATGAGGTCAAGAGATGCATTTGTCTTTTGTTGGTCGCAGACTGTCAGGAGACCTTGACGATAATTAAATCATTTGTTCAAAGTGATAAGATCTGAAGTAAACAACTTTTGGGTAATATAAGCCATGGTCCCACTGCTGAAGTTTGAGACTCTCCAAGAGGTGGCAACATCTCTCAGCAAGAAGAAGAACTTCAAGATTCCAAACCGACGTCCCGGTCCAGGGAGGTGGAGAACCTGCTACCGGCGCCCAGACAACCTACTACAAGTGTGCAGTCGTCGCCTCGCTTTGGCAGTTGGGACCAGTCCAGGCATTGATAAGTATAATTGGGAAGGGCTTGTATATTGTAGTGTGAATTCAGCTTTAGATTTAGTAATAAAACTTGTATAAACTGAACTGCTCTCGGTGTGTGTCTATTTTCTTTCGGTAGCTTGAACAATGTGACCAATCTAAAACGAACAAAGTGAAAGGTACAAGTTTACCCAAGGCACCCTCTTAATATATATTTGATTTTCGTCAGTTTAATAGATCGAAGGAGACCTAAATCTCCAAGGATCAATCAGCCCATTCTGTGGCATTAAATGAGAAAACAATCGGCCATAATGGATCGGGAAGTGCTGTGGGAGTTGGATTGGTCTCGAACTAGATCCATAACACAACTTAAATCCACCCCCCCAAAAAAAAATGATCGCGTGGGTATCTAACAAGGGAAGCCTTCTTAATATCATGTTAGCAAATGAGGTGTCATCGAAGTTAGGTGCATAGACATTGACCAGTAGCATCTGTTTCTGCAGAAGTTTACCTGCCACTATATCTACTATTTCTATCTGCTATCATATTAGATGGTACAAAGTCCATATTTTTATTTGGATTTCAAGGAAAACAATTCCAGCCAATCCAATCTTTGCTAATAACTAAAGGCATTGAATCTAGACCATATTCTGGAGCAGAACCTTTTTGGTTCTGGGCCACAAACAGAAAAATACAAGGAGTCACAGGCCAAACAAAATTAAGCCTGGCAGTTTTCAACCAGTTATACTTCAAGAAAAATGTGTTTTTAGACCAGAAAACCCCTGTGCCATCGAAAATTCATCTTCTATCAAAATAACTGTACATCACTACTGAACAGCTAAGTAGTTTAGTGATGTGCTCACATATTGGAGTCAGCATTTCTATATCTGCTGCTCTTAAATTTATTTTAAATGAATACAATAAAACTCTAAACTCTTATTCAAAAAGCAGTGCAAAGTTAAAAGCTGGGTGCAAAATAGAACAGGTAAAAGATCAAGAAAGTGACAAAGCAGGCTCCAACTCTCAGTGAACACAGTTCATGACCTAAGTGTCCATGATTATGATGCAATGTGTAAATCCTTAGATGGGTTATTAAAGATATTCTGTTAAAGTTAACAGATTCCTTGCAAATCAAACAAACACACTTTCCATTGACTTCTGTGGAAAAAGTATTCATTTTCGCACCGTGTCTGAAATTTTTGTTACTCCCTTGTTATTTTCTGTCTTTTCAGTTCCAGCATGTTTACTCAACTGAGGTAAAAAGTATTTTTTTAAATGAGCTAAACATCTTCATTCATGAGTAACATTTCAAGGGTCGGTTTCTTTGGCTTGGCTTTGCGGACGAAGATTTATGGAGGGGTAAATGTCCACGTCAGCTGCAGGCTCGTTTGTGGCTGACAAGTCCGATGCGGGACAGGCAGACATGGTTGCAATGGTTGCAGGGGAAAATTTGTTGGTTGGGGTTGGGTGTTGGGTTTTTCCTCTTTTGTCTTTTGTCAGTGAGGTGGGCTCTGCGGTCTTCTTCAAAGGAGGTTGCTGCCCGTTGAACTGTGAGGTGCCAAGATGCACGGTTTGAGGCGATATCAGCCCACAAATCTAGTGTTGAAACTTATAATTGCAAAGTACATACAGTGCAATTTATTGTTTAAGACTAAGTTGTAATGGGCCATATTCAATTTTATTTTTAAAATTCACCCTGGACCACTTAAAAATGAGCAACAGGCCATAGTTTGGCCACTCCTGTTCTAGAGTTTCTCCTCTGTATTCTGTCTAATGCAATCACATCCTTCCAAAGGTGTGGCACCCAGAACTGCACACAATATTCCAAGTGCTGTCCAATTGTGTTTTGTGTATTTGCAACATAATATCTAAACTTTTATTTTCTAAGCCCTGACTCATAAGCATACCACATATCTGCCTCATCACCAAATCTACCTGTATTGTCAATTTCAGGAAACTATGGACTTCAATCCCAAGGTTTCTCTGCTCATCAGCTTCCTGCACCATGGACCGTGTACATCCTACATATATGACTTCCCAAAATTAGCGGAATGACCAGGGTTCAAATCCTGCGCTGTCTGTAAGGTATGATCTCGCTGTGTCTGTGGGTTTCCTCCGGGTGATCTGGTTTCCTCCCACCATTCAAACAACATCCAGAGTTTGTGGGTTAATTGGTGATTTGGATGGCACAGGTGTGTGGGCCTGATACCATTCTGTATCTCTACAATTAAATTGAAAATTAAAATAAATTAAAATGATAGTGCATTACTTCATACCTTTGAAAATTACATTTCATCTGCCAACGTCTCCCACTTTCTCTCTGATCTATACCCTGCTGTAACTTTAGGCCACCTTCCTCAATCTCCATAATGCCATCAACTTTCTTGTCACCCACAACCTTTCATGAAGATTTCCAGTGTGTCACATCAGCAATTTCATTTGTTCCAATTTTTTAAAAAATCCTCCAAAACACTGTACACCACTACTTGCGGGAAAGTGGATAGAAGAGAAATGAGTTAAGCCTGGCCAACATTTAACTTCCACCTGCTACGACTAACACCTTTTATTTCTCCTCATCTGAAGTTGAAATTAAACAGAAGCTTGTCATTGCAATTGAAGAAGATAACAGCCATTTTCACAACATTGTTCAATAAGAAAAACAAGAAAAAACTTTTTGATGGAAACGACAGCCTGTCCTGGCCCTCATCCACTTGAAACAGCTTGCTCCCCAACAATGCACATCCTCCTCAAACGTCATTTTAAGGTCTGTGGCTGCTCACAAAGTGGACACAATTTTAAAAAGGCATGGCACACAAGAAAGCCCACATCAAATTTCAACCTCTATATCATCCATTATCAAAGACTCACCACACCTGCAGTCGCGATGTGGACAACAATTTGCATATGGAAAAGACGGGTCAGAGGAGAAAGGTAATGGCAGTCATCGGGGATTTTAACATGCAAGTAGATTAAAACCAGATTCGGACTGGATCTCAAGAGAGAGATTTTGTGGAAAGCCTACAAGATGGCTTTTCAGAGCAGCTTGTTGATTAGCCCAAGAAGGGATTGAAATGATTCGGTGTTGTGTGATGCAGTAGATATGATTAGCAACCTTATGGCAGTGCTTCTCAACATTTTTGTTCCCACTCATATACCACTTTAATAATCCCTATGCTCTGTGATTAGTAACGTGCTCTGTGATTAGTATGGAATTGCTTAAGGTGATATGTGAGTGGGAAGGGAAGGTTGAGAATCTAATTATTAGTGAAATATTTTGCTTGAGAAAAATTGTCATGGGCCCATTTGCTTTGGAGTTATGAATCCATGCACATAATGAGCCAATTAGTGATTTTCAAGCTTTTTCTTTCTACCCACATACCACCTTAAGCAATCCCTTACTAATCACAGAGCACCTATGGCACAGAGAATACTTAAAGTGGTATGTGGGTGGAAAGAAAAAGGTTGAGAACCATTGGCTTAGGGTAAAGGAAGGATTAGGGGAGCAGTGATTACAATTTGAGATTTCGCAAGAAGAAAATAAAGTCAGATGTCAGTACTTCAGTGGAGTGAAGGAAATTACAGTAATATGAAAGAGGAAATGCTCAAAGTAGATTGGAAGTGGGCACTAGTAGGGGAGACGGCAGAGTTTCTGCAAGAAATGGGGAAGGTGCAAGATAAATAGATACCAAAAGAGAAGAAACATTTGAATGGAAAAATCTCACAACTGTCACGATCTAGGGAAGTCAAAGCCAATGTGAAAGCAAATGAGAATGCATACAAGGAAACAAAAAATAGTGGGAGGATAGAGGATTGGTAAATTTTAAAACCTTACAGAAGATGACTAGGCTAGGCTAGCAAATAATATCAATGAAGATACAAAATGGTTCTTCAAGTATATCAAGAATAAAAGAGAGGTAAGGGTAGATATAGGACCATTAGAAAATAACACAGGAGAAATATCAATGGGAGACAAGGACATGGCATAACTCCAAAGTAAATGTGTATTTTGTGTCAGTCTTCCCTGTGAAATATACGAGCCATGTGCCAGATGTCGAAGGATATCAGGGAAGGGAAATGGGTACAATTACTATTTCAAGGGAGAAGGTGCTCAGAAAGCTGAATGGTCTAAGGGTAGATAAGACTCCCAGACCTGATGGATTGCACCCTTGGGTCCTGAAAGAGGTAGTGGACGAGATTGGGGAGTAATTAGTAATGATATTTCAAGAATCAATAAATTCTGGCATAAATTCTGGCAAAATTCTGTAGACAACATGGTTGAAGTGAAAAAAAAAACAACAAAATTCTGGAGAAAAATCAGGTCAAGAACAATGTCTTTTATGTAGCAAAGGTAAAGATACATAACCAACATTTCGGGCTTGAGCCCTTCATCAAAGTATGAGAAAATGCCGGCAAGCATCTGAACAAAAGAGTGGGGGTGGGGTGGTTGGCAAAGGCAGGAGATGAGAGGTGGAGAAAGGAGGGAGGGGACAGCAGCAATGAAGGGGAGGAGGCATGACTGGGAGGATGGAGGGATGACTGGGTGGATGGAGGAACTGCAAAGACAGGAAAAGGGGGAGGGGAATGAAAAGTCAAGCAGGTTTAGGGGAAACCAGTAAAGTCCATGCTCATGCCATATGGCTAGAGAGTGTCCAGATGGAAAATAAGATAATGTTCCTCTATTCTGTGGGTGGGCAGGATGGGATAGTACAAAAGGCCATGGTCAGACATGTGAGCACAGGAGTGTGACTCAAAACAGAAATGGGAGGTTGCTGTGGTTGTGAACTGAGCAGAGGTGCTGAGCGAAGTGATCTCCGATGTAGAGAATGCCACAAAGGTGCACTGGATGCAGTCGATAAGTCCTCTGGATGCACAAGTGAAGTGTTGCTTAATGTGTAAGGCCTGTTTTGGGCCCCAGTCCATGGTGAGGGAGGAGGTATGGATGCAAGTGTTGCAATTCCTACGGGCACGGGAAGGTACCAAGAGTGCGATGGGTGGGGAGGGATGATTGCATGAGGTAATCGCAGAGGGACCAGTCACTGTGGACGGCCGAGAGGGGAGGAAAGGGAAAAATATGTCTGGTGTTGGGACCCTATAGTGAGTGCCGGAAATTCTAGTGGATGATGTTTTGGATGCGGATGTTAGTGGGGTGGTGGGTGACGATGAGGGGCATTCTATGTTTTTTGCACCTGGAGGCAGAGGGAGCCAGGGTAGATGAGCAGGAGATGTAGGTGAGGGATGAGTCAATAGTGGTGGAGGAGAAGTCACCTCTGTGGAAGAAGATAGACATTTTGGAAGATCTGGACTGGAAGACCTCATTTTGGGAACAAAGGCGGCGGAGATGGTGAAATTAAGAGAAGGGGATGGAATATAGACAACACTTTCCTTATTCTAATATGCAGGGAAAAGGTGTGAGGAAATGTAGTCCAGCTAATTGTGGGAGTTGGAGGGTTTGTAGTATATGTCAGTGACCAATTTGTCTCCTGCGATGGAGACAGAGAGATCCAGGAACGGGAGAGTGTTGTCAGAGATGGACCAGGTGAGTTTGAGATCAGGGTGGAAGATGTCTGCAAAATGCATAAAGTTGACAAGCTCATCGTGGGTGCATGAGGAAGCGCCGATGTTGTCATCAATATACTGGAGGTAGAGTTGTGGGGACTTGCCTGTGTAGGTTTGCAGCATGGATTGCCCCACATGAAGGCAGGTGGAGCTAGGACCCATACAGGTATCCATGGCTACTCTTTTGATTTGGAGGAAGTGGGATGAGTTAAAGAAGAAGTTGTTCAGAGTGAGGACAAGTTCTGCCACGGGGAGGAGGGTGGTGATGGAGGGTGACTGGTCAGGTCTTTGGTCCAGAAGAAGCGAAGTGCTTTCACACTTCACTTGTGCATCCAGAGGACTTATCAACTGCATCCGGTGTACCCTTTGTGACATTCTCTACATCAGAGAAACCAGTTGCAGACTGGGAGATCGCTTTGCTCAGCACCTCCACTCTGAGTCACATTCCTGTGCTCACATGTCTGTCCATGGCCTTGTGTACTATCCCATCCTACCCACCTACAGATTAGAGGAACAATATCTTATTTTCCGTCTGAGCACTTTCCAACCATATGGCATGAACATGGACTTTACTGCCTTGCCCTAAACTTGCTTGCCCCTCCCCCTTTTCCTGTCTTTGCTGTTCCTCCATCCAGCCAGTCATCCCTCCTCCCCCACATTGCTACTGTCCCCTCCCTCCTTTCTCCACCTATCATCTCCTGCCTTTGCCATTCACCCCACCCCCAATATTTTGTTCAGATGCTTGCCGGCATTTTCTCATACTTTCTCAAGCCCGAAACATTGGTTATGTATCTTAACCATTGCTACCTGAAAAGACATTATTTTTGACCTCCTTTTTCTCCAGCATTTTGTGCTTTTCAATAAATTCTGGCATGGTCGTAGAGGACTTGACAATCACAAATGTCACCCCACTATTCAATAAGGCAGCAGAAAGGAAATTAAAGATAGATCAGTAGTTAGGATGATTTTGGAGTTGATAGTCAAAGAGTACTTGGAGGCACATGACAGTATAGCCAAAGCCACCATGGTTTCCTAAAGAGAAAATTTTGGTTGACAAATCTATTGGAATTCTTTGATGAAGTCACAAGCAGGCTGGATAAGGGAGATGCAGTGGATGTTGTTTACTGTATTTGGATTATCAGAAGGCATTTGACAAGGTGCTGCATATGAGACTATTTAACAAGAGCCCTTGCTATTACAGGAAACATGCTCACATGTGTAGAGCATTGGCTGATTGGCAGGATGCAGACAGTTGGAATACAAGATCACATTTCGATTGGCTGCCAGTTGCTAGCGCTTTTGGGGCCAATTCTTTTTATGTGGTATATTAATGATTTGGATCATGGAATGAATGGCTTTATGGCCAAGTTTGCAAATGAAATAAAGGCAGGAGGAGGAGCAGGTAGGGTAGAGGAAACACAGAGGCAGCAGAAGGACTCATGAGTAAGGACAGAGAAGTGGCAAATTAAATATAATGTCGGAAAGTGTATGATCATGCACTTTGCTAGATAAAGGAGTGCTAACGCTGCAGAGTGTTCAAAGGACGTTAACTGGGATGATTCTGGGAATTAAAGGTTATCACATGAGGAGCATTTGTCAGCTCTTGGCCTGTATTTGTTGGAATTTAGGACAATGAAGGGGGATCTCAAAGAAATATTTTGAATGTTGAAAGGGATGGAAAGTGTAGATGAAGAAAGGATGTTTCTTGGTTGGGATTCAACAGTGTCTACTTAGAATCAGTCATCGGGTGGTAAATCTGTGGAACTGCTACAGATCTTTGTGGAGGCTGGATCATTGGGTGTATTTAGGACAGAAATCGATAGGTTCTTGAGCCAGGGCATCAAAGGTTATGGAGAGAAGGCCAGACAGTGAGGCCAAGTGGGAAAATGGAGCAGCTCCTGATTAAATGACAGGGCAGACTTGATAGGCTGAATAGTCTATTTCTGCTCCTAATGGCCAAACACAGTATACTGATATAAACAAATTTAAAATTATAGGCAAATTTATGTAAACCTGACTGTAAATTAATGCACAAGAGAGCACACGGTTAAAAATAAGAATCCACAGATTTAATATCAATTTTGTAGGAGAAACTCCCCAATGGATGAGCCAACAGATCCCAAATTACTTCTTACTTGAGAAAATTGAGGGGAGAAGCATTTCTCAGTATTTCAAAGTTGCTGAATAGCTGACTGTAGAGAAACACTATTCTTCCAACTCAGAGTGATTATAACTATCCAGCGACAATGTACTATGGATGTAGAACAAAATGACATTTTTAAATCAAACTAGTGATTGAATTGGTTAAATTCAAATGCACCCAAATGCTCAAGCCATACATGGACAGTTAATCTCCTTCAATCTCCAGTTCACAAGCATATAGCAAGAGTAAATTATACGGTGTGATTGTTAATTTTCTTATCTATAATTATGAATTTAATCTTAGTGAAGTTAATCCAGAGTAGGTCCTTTGCAGTCGGAATCAGGGGAATATATAATGGGGAATAAGGAAATGGCAGACCAATTAAATTCTTATTTTAGTTCTGTTTTTACAAGAGAGGATACAAATAACCTCCCAAGGATGTTAGGAAACATAGACTAAAGCAAGAAAGGAACTGAAAGAAATCAGTATCTCTAAGGACATGGTCTTGGGGAAATTGATGGGATTGAAAGCAGATAAATCCCAAGGGCCTGATAATCTACATCCTAGGGTACTTAAGGAAGTGGCCATTCAGATAGCAGATGCTTTAAGAATTATTTTCCAGAACTCGATAGACTCAGGATCAGTACCCATGGATTGGAGGGTAGCTAATGTTACCCCACTATTTAAAAAGGGGGGTAGAGAAAAAGCCAGTGAGCCTTACATCAGTTGTGGGCAAAATGATGGAATCCATTATTAAGGATGTAATAGCAGAGCATATGACTAGCAGAGAATGGACCAGACGGAGTCAACATGGATTTACAAAAGGTAAATCGTGCTTGACAAATCTATTGGAATTCTTTGAGATGGTGACAGGTAAAATAGATGGGGGAGAGCCAGTGGATGTGGTGTACCTGGACTTCCAAAAGGCCTTCGATAAGGTCCCGCATAAACGACTGGCTTCCAAAATCAAGGCTCATGGGATTGGGGGCAAAGTATTGATGTGGATTGAGAACTGGCTGGCAGGTAGAAGACAGAGAGTTGGGATAAATGGCTCATTTTCTGAGTGGCAGGCGGTGACCAGTGGGGTGCCACAGGGATCTGTACTGGGACCCCAGCTGTTCACAATTTACATTAATGATCTCGATAAGGGGATTGGATGTAATATCTCCAAATTTGCAGATGACACTAAGCTAGGAGGGGTTGTGTGCATGGAAGAGGGGGTCAAGAAGCTCCAGTGTGATTTGGATAAATTGAGGGACTGGGCAGATACATGGCAAATGCACTACAATGTGGATAAATGTGAGGTTATCCACTTTGGTAATACAAACCGGAGGGCAGATTACTATTTGAATGGCAATAGATTAAGAGATGGGGAAGTGCAGAGAGACCTAGGGGTACTTGTATACCAGTCTCTGAAGGCGAGCATGCAGGTACAGCAGGCGGTTAAAAAGGCAAATGGCATGTTGGCCTTTATATCAAGAGGGTTTGAGTATAGGAACAAGGATACCTTACTGCAACTGTACAGGACCTTGGTGAGACCCCACCTGGAGTATTGTGTGCAGTTTTGGTCACCTTATCTAAGGAAGGATGTTCTTGCAATGGAGGGAGTGCAGAGGCGATTCACCAGGCTGATACCTGGAATGGCAGGAATGACTTATGAGGAAAGATTGCGCAAATTGGGATTGTACTTGCTGGCGTTTAGAAGATTGAGAGGGGATCTCTTAGAGACATATAAAATTCTGGCAGGAATGGACAGAGTGGATGCAGATGGGATGTTTCCAATGATGGGAAAATCCAGAAGCCGGGGCCATGGTTTGAGGATAATAGGCAAACCATTTAGGACCGAGATGAGGAGGAATTTCTTTACCCAGAGGGTGGTGAATCTGTGGAATTCATTGCCACAGAGGGCAGTAGAGGCAGGTTCATTAAATTTATTTAAGAGGGAATTAGATATATTTCTTCAGTATAAGGGTATTAAAGGTTACGGAGAGAAGGCGGGGACAGGGTACTGAACTTTAAGATCAGCCATGATCTCATTGAATGACGGAGCAGGCTCGAAGGGTCGAATGACCTACTCCTGCTCCTATCTTCTATGTTTCTATGTTTAATAATTGTAAAAATGCTGTCACTCCTTGTCATTCATATGCATTCCTGAAGATAGTTAAGTGTATAACAGCATGTTGAAGCCTCAAGCCTGGCACACCATTCAGTATCATTGGTATATGTCCATCACATGCACTTTTCATCCTGCACACCCAGTCCATAAAACGGCAAAAATACCTCAGAAGCCAACCACCCACATCCACCAAAAGTTGAGCAGAATAGCATATATCGAGACAATCCCCATCAACGTCTGACCGCTTATGTAGAAACCAGGTCCCTGAGTTTTTGATTCTTATGCTTGAAGTAGAGCCCTCTTGTTATTTGCCTCCTCAATTTCACTCGGATTCTTGCATGTTAAAAGGAGATCATGTCTCTTTGCAACGTTAAAAGATTTTAGATATACATCACGTGACAGGCCATTTAGGAACATGAGATCGTGCCATCCAAATACACCCAATTAACATAACCCCTTGGATGTTTTGATGGGTGGGAAGAAACTGAAGCACCCAAAAGATACCATGTCGAACATACAAACTCCTTACAGACAGCACCAGATTCGAACCTGGGTAGCCGGATTTGTAATAGCGTGCACTAACCACTACACTATCCAGGCCACCCAATATTATTTATTGTCAGAGTACATTCATGACATTATATACAACCCTGACTTTCTTTTTCCTGAAGGCCAGGCAGAATTTCTACTTATCGGTGGTGTAAGCTGTACTGAAGAAAAGAGGTAGAGATGCATATGATAAAAATGTAAACAAATTGACTGTGCAATACAGTAAAATATAAGGATTCAGCAATAAATAATGACCACAGTATCAGTTTTTAAATGAGTCTCTAAATTTGTTGTTTAGGAGTCTGATGGTTCAGGGGTAACACCAAATCTTGAATCTTATGGCACCTATATCTTTCCCGATGGAAGCAGCAATAACAGAGAATGTCCTGGGTGGTGCAGTATTTGATAATTGCTGCTGCTCTCTGATGGCAGCATTCCATGTAGATGCTCTCGGTGGTGGGGAGAGTTTTCCTTGAGATGTACTGGGCTATGTCCACTAACCTTTGCAGGGATTTCTGCACCCATCTCAGGCCGTGATACAGCTGATCAGCACACTTTCCGCTAAACATCTGCATATGTTTTCCAAGGTTTCTGATGTTGTACCAAACCTCCATAAACACCTGAGGATGTCGAGGTGCTGACATGCTTCATCCACAATCACATTGGTATGTTAGATTGAGGTAAGGTTCTCCTTGATAGTGGCTCCCAGGAATTTAAATTTGCTCATCATCTCCATCTCTGATCCCCCAAATATCACTGAATCATGCACGCTCTGGTTTTCCCTTCCTAAATTCTACAATTATCTCCTTGGTTTTCTCTCTCCTAATTTATTTCTTCCTTACTCAAATATAACTAACATTTACATTGTGCAACCTCCTCCATCATCTCAAGTATTAATGCTATAGAGTACATTGAGCTTCAATAGTTATTGCAGCACCCTCTTCACAGTATGGGACAAATATTATTCACTCTTCTAAATTTTTTCCACTGGATATTGTTGTTAGCTTAATCACAAATATGAAGATAAACAGTTTACAATTTTATTGAACAGACCATTTCAAACATTTTCTCTTCTATTCAATTTACTATGATTAATATCCTTCCAATATTTCCCCCCATTGCATTTTCCAGCTGCAATTTTGCAGATTCATTTCACCTGACTCTTGTTCTTTGTCAACATGTTCTCTCACAGCTAACATTTCCATCAATTTTTTTTATATAATTAGCAAACAGTGTCTTTATTTAAATCATTCATGTAAATTGTGAATAGACAAGTCCCTGGAATTAACCCCTGCAGCACTTCACTAATAACAGTGTGCTTCCGTGAAAATGACCATTTCATTCCAAATCTATTTCTGTCCCACTATTCATGTTTCTGCATTAATTCTAAATATACAAAACCCTTATTTTGTGCAGTGATCTTTAAACAATTCAGGATTCCATTTAGCTGCATCTTCTAAAAAAAACTTAATTTATCCAACTCTATTTTTCATAAAACTACATTCACTCTGCCCAATTACATTATCAATACCTACTGCCTCTCTTTGAATAATGTACAGCAGTATCTCAATAACTGTCAAGCTCACTGATTCGATGGCTTCCCATTTTATTCTCTCCTTCATTTTACGGATTGTTCATGTGCAGTCAATTTGCACATAGCAAGGATATGCAAGCTGTTAAGAGACCAGATGGAGCTTTTCATGGTTGTAATAAATATTGACTCAAACAGTGAGATAATCCCTCATTTATTATTATTTCTCCTGCAATGGCTCAGTCACTCAAAAAGCAATCTGCTGGAGGAACTCAGCAGGCCCAGCAGCATTTGAGAGAGGAAGAGGAATTGTTTGTTTTTGGTCAAAATCCTATATCAAGACTGATCGTGGAGAGCAAAGACTGCCAGCAGGAGACTGTGTGGGGGAGGCAGTGGTTGAGGGATAGGCCAAAAAAAATGAACTCGGGACAGGTGAAGGATGACCTGCAGATTCAGGTGGGGAAGAGTTGGAGATGGGAGGAGGAGACAGATAATTGGCAGGCACCAGAAAGGAGAGGGGAATAAAGGGCAGATGGAGCAGGGAGGGCAAGGGATAGTGAAACTGAGATTTCTGGTGGAGGGGTAATGAGAGAACAAAGACGACTAGCTGATTGGTAAGGAACACCAATCATTACAGGAGAAGTAAAAGACAGATGGGACCAGAATCAGAATTTAGTGTCATGAACAAGCCATGAAATTTGGTGTTTGCAGCAAATTTAGTGAAAACATTCATATTATAACCATCTTACTATATAAAAAAAAATAAAAATTATAGTGCACGAAAAGTAAGGCCGTGTCTATTTATTCAGGAATCTGATGGCAGCGGGGAAGAAGCTGTCCTTGTGCCATTGAGTGTTCGTCTTTAGGCTCCTGTGCCTTTCTTCTGATGGTAGCAGAGTGAAGAGGTGTGGCCCGAGTGGTGGGGGTTTTTGAGGATAGAGGCTGCTTTTTCAAAACACTGCCTCATGTAGATGCCCTCGATGGAGTGAAGTCTGGTGCCTGTGATGCTGCAGGCCAAGTTAACAACCCTTTGGGTTTATTCTCGTCCTGAGAGTTGGCACCTCTATACCAGGCAGAGGTGCAACCAGCCAGAATGCTCTCCATGGTACACCTGTAGATGTTTACGAGTCTTCAGTGACACACTGAACCTTCTCAGCCACTGGCGAGTCTTTTTTGTGAATGCATCGACATGGAGGCTCCAGGACATATACTCGAAGATGTTGACCCTCTCCACTACTGAGCCCTTGATAAGGACTTGGTCGTGTTCCCCTGACTTTCTCCTGAAGTCCACAATCATCTCCTTGCTTTTGTTAATGTTGAGCACAAGATTGTTGCTGTTCCACCATTCAATGAGCTGCTTGCTCTATTTCCCTCCTGTATGCTTCCTCATTGCAATTTGTGATTCTGCCGACAACTGTGGTGCCTTCGGCAAACTTGTAGATGTCATTGGAATTGTGTCTGGCCACACAGTCAGGGGTGTATAACAAGTAGAGCAGTGGGCTAAGCATGCATCTTTGGGGTGCACCTGTGTTGATAATCAGTGAGGAGATGTTGTTTCCAATTCATACTGACTGTTGGTGTTGTCTTCTGATGAGAAAGTTAAGGATCCAGTTGCAGAGTAGGGTATAGAGGCCTAGAATTTGTATCTTCTTGACCGGCACTGAGGGAATAATGGTAGTGAAGGCCAAGCTGTAATGATGAAGAGCAGCCATATGTATGAATTGCTGTTTTCGAGGAAGGATTCAGGTGAGTTGAAATCTCTTCCCATCCAGTTTCTTTCAAGGATGCAACTACCTTAACTACCTAGAATATACCTCTTTCCTACCCATTTCTTGTTAAGATGGCCTCGCTTTCTTCCAGTTTCTCCACCTGTGGTGATTCTGTTTTCAAGGAGAGTTTTTCTGTTCTACAACTTCTGAAATGTGCCCCCTTTTCAGCGAACTCAGCTTTTCTGTTAATGGTGCCCTTTTCCACATTTTCTGTGTTTCTCACAGTTCCGCTGTGACCACCACCCTGCAATCAGAAAAGAGATAGAGATCCTCTAATTTGCCTTTCACCCCAACAGCATGTGCATATAGTACATCCTCCTCCATCTACCACTTCCTAACTTCTACAGGGACAACAACTTCATTCACTGTCTCTTTAAATCAAATGTGTATTGTTTGAGTTGTTTTTTGTTGCTTTGTAGTTTTTTTTAAAAAACACAGTACAAGTTCAGCTGCAGAAATAATTCTGCTCTTGCCATCACTCTGATACAGGTTAATCTAGGTTACATCTGTCCACAAGACCTTTTCCCAGAATTTTGCAGGCTCTTTTAAATACTTCTTGGCAAACTGCCATCTGCCCATCCTATTTCTGTGGCTAACTAGTGGTTTGCATCTTGCAGAGTAGCCTCTGTATTTCTGTTCATGAAGTCTTCAGTGAATTGTTGTCATAACATATCCACACCAGCCTCCTCAAGAGTGTTTCTGATCTGTTTGGGGATTTTTCTTCATTATGATGAGAATTCTACTGTCATCAGCTTGGCCTAACAGTCCCTTTGGATTTACTGAGGTCACGAGTATACTCTTTCTTGGTAATGTTCCAAACAGTTGATTTTGGCAATCCTATTTGGTCAATGTCTCTTACTATTTTAATTTTGTTTTTCAGCCTCATAATGATTTCTTAGACTTACATTGGCACAACTCTGGTCATGTTGAAAAATGGCAACCGGAGACTCCAAAGGTGATCAAAAGCTTAGAAGCAAGCCTAGCTCCCTTATACCTGCACCAATGAAGCTAATAAACATACCTGAGTACTCACAAACACCAGTGTAGCCAAATATTTCAAACATTATGATGCCTGAAATGAGGGGACTATGTATAAAAAGTGTTGTAATTTCTATGTGGTCAAACCAAAATGTATATAAATAACCTTGAATAAAATCTGGAAAGGGTGTTATAATCATGTGAATAATTTGATTGAAAATTTAAAATTGTGGCGCAGAGGGGAAAAAAAATTGTATTTGTCCCTCACAATATGGAGGCAACTTATGTGACAATCAGATCATTATCTGGTTACAAATTGTTTCTGTCCATAAACTCACAAGTACTTCTTGTGTGTACCTGTGGTGAATGTCTGCCAAGCTGCCTGTCTCCCTAAATAAGATGAATGGATATCAATTGTGCAAATTATGGATTTGAAGCTGCACTTACCTGAAAATACAAATTTCCAGAATGAAGGACAGTTTCTTTCTTGGTGAACAAAGAGAAGCTGGAGGGACTCAATGGGTCAAGCAGGAACCATGAATAGAAATGCTGTAAGTCAACATTTCAGGTTAGGACATAATCTGTATTTGAAGATTTGGAATTCTAAGGGTATAAAGGAGATAGATTATTGTTTTGAAGATGGACAATTTCTTTCTTTATTAGACTTAGGGAGAAGTTTGGGATACCATCTAATTCTTTATTGGTATACTATCAAGAGCGAACTTTCGTGATAGATAGTTTTAGAAGAGAAATTATGTTACCTAAATAAACTAAGTTTGAGCTTTTGATTTTGGAAACATTAATAAAGGGATTTATTTCAGCAATATATGCTTTGTTACAAGACAAGATGAATAATTAGATTTAAGTAAATCTAGAATTAAATGGGAAGAGGATTTTTCTTTTGATACATCTCAAGAAGAATGGGAAGTTATGTGTCAGATAGTGCGACTAAATTACTTAATGTATAGTTTTGTTAATTATAATTTTTTACATCAGTTATATTTGACACCCAAGAAGTTAAAAAGGTATAGTTTTAGTAATTCAGATTTATATTTGAAATGTGGATTTCATACTGGAACGTTTGTATATGCAGTTTGGTCTTGTGATGAAGTTCAACCATTTTGGAAGAAAATTAAAATTTTTTTGGAAGATTTATTTAAGATCAACTTACCATTGGACCCATTAATTTTTTTGTTGGGTTATTCTGTATCTTTAGTTTCTGGTTTGGGGTTGGACAAGTTTCAGATGGTGTTCGCTTGGCATTAGCGGTAGGGTGGAAATGTATTGCAATTACATGGAAAGACAATGTGGAATTAAATATAGTCTACTAGCATAATGTATTTATATGGAGAAAATAACATTTAATTTGCATGATAATTATTCCTTTTTTGTTCAGATGGGGTCACCTTACTTGAAATTTATGGGTTTGGAAATATCTTAATTTTTTTTTTATTGCAAGTTTGATACAGCACACAGCGTATGTAATTAACTGATATATGTCTTTTATTTAGCTCCCCTTGAGGGGTCTGTTGTGGGTGGGGGTTGGGAAGGGGGGGGAGGGTCGGTATTGTTTATTTTTTTATATTTTTGTTTGTTTATATATGTATTTTAAAATCGTAAATAAAGTTTTCACAAAAAAAGTTAGGACTTTTTTTCTCTTGAATGCATTTCTTATCGTTAAAAGATGTTGCCACAGTACTGTTTAATTGTGCTTTCTTCCATTTCTCTCATTTTGTCCTTGAAACACTCTTCCCTGCACTTTGTTTTATTATTGCACTACTTGTTGTACTGAAGTATGGGTTGTCTTGCCTCGAAACCAGCAAAACATTTCACTGTTTCTTGGTACATAGAACCATAAACATTTCAATAACAACATTATCCCAATGTTCATCATGAGAGATGCAGAAGATGAAGATGGCAGAAGATCAAAGCAAGTCTGCCATCTGAGATGGGTGTCAAACACATGGCCACTTTTAAGTAGAGTACGGTAGTTCTTTCATATCTTGATCAATATTTAACATTAGAAACAACATTACAACAAATTATGAGGTCATTGTTTCGTTACTACAGACAAATTTACCATGACTAAACTTCCAAGGGCTTAATTGACTGTGAAGTTATTCAGGGTACCCTGGAGGTCAAAGAAGGCATCACATAAATCAAAGTTACTTGTTCTATCAATTTTCATTCTAGAATCAGAATCTTACAACAAAGAAATCAATCCTTCAGGCCACGACATTCAAGCTGACTATTTTGTCCATTTACACTAATCCTATTTATCTATGTGGGGTTTCTCCGAGGACTCCAGTTTCCTCCCACAGTTCAAATTGTACCAGGGTGTAGGTGAATTGGGTGTAAAATGGCCAGCACTGACTTGTGGGCTGAAATGGCCTGTTGCCATGTTGTAGGTCTACATATTTTTTTTTAATCATTCTATTTCATCCCCTGGAATCAAATATGTTTTAAATGAGGTGAAAATTGAAATTAATTATTGTTTTAATTACCTTCACTTCTCAATGTTGCAGTACACAATATTAAGGAATTGCTGATTGAACTGTTGTGAAGCAAATCAACTGTTAAAATCCTAAAAGGAACATTTGGAGTCCAGACAAAAGAACTGGTAGCAATGACAACAGCAAACCTTCTGGAAAGAAATACCTTTGTTTACAATGCTGAAACCTCCTGCAAATTGAAGGATTCAGATGAGATATACCAGGTCAAATCAATATGGCGGTGGTCATCAGCTACAGCAGAATTTTATTTTATTTGTGCACGATTTCCACATGGAACAGCTTGCCAACAATCCTACAATACCATTCAGTCGGGCCATAATTTCTGATGCATCGCAAGTGGTGAAAATTTGTTGAGAGCAGAACCAAATGAACTTATTAAACAAGGTTTTCTTTGGCTTGGCTTCGCGGACAAAGATTTATGGAGGGGGTAAAAAGTCCACGTCAGCTGCAGGCTCGTTTGTGGCTGACAAGTCCGATGCGGGACAGGCAGACACGATTGCAGCGGTTACAAGGGAAAATTGGTTGGTTGGGGTTGTGTGATAGTACAGATCTATCACCAATGTACATAGTGTATATAGTTACTGTATCTAGACTGTGCTTACAGCGATTGGCTGAGAGCTAAGCCACACCTATTGTTTGGGCCTTAAAGGGTTGTGTCCCTAGCCAGGTCGGAAAAACTACGGATGGTGGTCGACTATAGCCAGACCATTAACCGCTTCACACTCCTGGATGCGTACCCCCTGCCACGCATCACGGATGTGGTGAACCAGATCGCCCAGTACCGCATTTTCTCCACTATTGACCTACGTTCGGCCTACCACCAGCTCCCGATCCGCTGCGAGGACCGACCATTCACGGCCTTTGAAGCGAATGGGCGGCTATATCAATTTCTCAGGGTACCATTCGGGGTCACAAATGGTGTCGCGGTCTTCCAGCGGGAAATGGACAGGATGGTGGACCAGAACGGGCTAACCGCTACCTTCCCGTATCTGGACAATATCACCATCTGTGGCCACGACATGCAGGACCATGACGCCAACCTAGACAAATTTCTTCAAACTGCCCGTCAGCTAAACCTGACTTACAATTTGGACAAGTGTGTTTTCCGGACCACACGACTCGCTATTCTAGGTTGTGTGGTGGAAAACGGGATAGTCATGCCAGATCCTGACCGCATGCGTCCCTTAATGGACTTACCCCCCCCACATACCCAGAAAGCTCTGAAACGCTGCCTGGGCCTTTTCTCTTATTACGCCCAATGGGTTCCAAACTACGCCGACAAGGCACGTCCTCTTATCAAGACCACCTCTTTTCCCCTCTCGACCGAAGCCACAGCGGCTTTCGATCGAATCAAATCTGACATCGCTGCTGCGACGCTGCACGCGATCGATGAGTCTGTCCCGTTTCAAGTCGAGAGCGATGCATCCGACTTCGCCCTGGCAGCCACCTTGAACCAGGCCGGTCGGCCTGTAGCCTTCTTCTCCAGAACCCTCCAGGGTCCGGAGAGTAGACACTCCTCGATCGAGAAGGAGGCCCAGGCCATAGTTGAAGCGGTACGTCGTTGGAGACATTACCTTGCTGGGAGGCGCTTTACACTGTTGACTGATCAACGCGCGGTCTCCTTCATGTTCAGCAACACCCAGCGTGGTAAGATAAAAAACGACAAAATCGCCAGATGGAGAATCGAACTCTCCACCTTTAACTATGACATCCTGTACCGGCCTGGTAAGCTCAACGACCCGCCTGACGCGCTCTCCAGGGGGACGTGCGCCAGCATACAGATGGACAGACTACGGAAACTCCATGAGGCGCTCTGTCATCCAGGGGTCACTAGGTTTGCTCACTTTGTCAAGGCGCGCAACTTACCCTACACAGTTGAGGAGATCCGCTCCATGACCCGAGCCTGTTCGGTGTGCGCCGAATGCAAGCCCCACTTCTTCCGTCCGGATAACTCCCACGTCATCAAAGCCACCCGCCCCTTCGAGCGTCTTAGCGTAGACTTTAAGGGACCCCTACCGTCGACCAACCGTAATACCTACTTCCTTACGGCCATCGACGAATACTCCCGCTTCCCATTCGCTGTGGCCTGCCCAGACACCACTGCCACCTCAGTGATACAGGCCCTTCACAGTATTTTCACCATCTTCGGGTACCCCAATTCCATCCACAGTGATAGGGGGTCCTCATTCATGAGTGCAGAGCTGCAACAGTACCTTCTGGAGTGTGGTATTGCTTCAAGCAGGACCACGAGCTATAACCCACGCGGTAATGGCCAGGTCGAGAGGGAGAATGCCACCATATGGAGAGCGGTTACACTGGCTCTCCGGTCTAAAGGTCTCCCCACCTCTCACTGGCAGGAGGTTCTCGCTAGCGCCTTACACTCCATCCGCTCCCTCCTATGTACTGCAACAAATGCCACCCCCCACGAAAGGATGTTCCTTTTCCCGAGGAAATCCGAATCGGGAACCACTGTACCGGCATGGCTCACCGTCCCTGGCCCCGTCCTTTTGCGACGCCACGTCCGGCACTCAAAGAACGACCCCTTGGTCGACCGAGTGACTCTACTCCACGCGAACCCACATTACGCATACGTGGAGTTCCCAGACGGTCGGGAGGACACTGTTTCGGTGCGGGACCTAGCTCAGGACGCGGTAGACCCAGCAAACCCCCCAACTCCTTATGCTCCAGGCCCCGTGCCGCAACAGAAGGACCAACAGCACCCCAATGACTCGGGCCACCCTGCCGACAAAACGACTGGGGAATTGAGTGACGGAGCAGTCGCACCCGATGAGCCCGCTGGTGACACCACTCCAGCGACCCCAATCCCGGCACCACGGCGGTCACGCCGGATGGTCAGACCCCCTGACCGCTACAGTCCTTGACCTACCCCTTCCTTTTCATTCTCTCCCTCGTTTTTGTTTTTTTTTCCCGGGTCAATTCTCCAAGAAGGGGTGAATGTGATAGTACAGATCTATCACCAATGTACATAGTGTATATAGTTACTGTATCTAGACTGTGCTTACAGCGATTGGCTGAGAGCTAAGCCACACCTATTGTTTGGGCCTTAAAGGGTTGTGTCCCTAGCCAGGTCGGATCATTCCGGACTGGTCGGCCACCTGTGAAGAGCTCCGGTCTTTTGCTAATAAAAGCCTTGGTTTGGATCAACAAGTCTTTGGTTCTTTCGACGAGCTCTACAGGTTGGGTGTTGGGTTTTTCCTCCTTTGCCTTTTGTCAGTGAGGTGGGCTCTGCGGTCTTCTTCAAAGGAGGTTGCTGCCCGCCAAACTGTGAGGCGCCAAGATGCACGGTTTGAGGCGTTATCAGCCCACTGGCGGTGGTCAATGTGGCAGGCACCAAGAGATTTCTTTAGGCAGTCCTTGTACCTTTTCTTTGGTGCACCTCTGTCACGGTGGCCAGTGGAGAGCTCGCCATATAACACGATCTTGGGAAGGCGATGGTCCTCCATTCTGGAGACGTGACCCATCCAGCGCAGGACGTGACCCATCCAGCTGCGCTGGATTAAACAAGGTAATAAATAGCAAAATATACAATACATGGAAAATGAATCAGCAACTGACTGGTAGACTGAAGAATCCAACAAATGATTGGACTGAAACTTAACAGTCGCATTACGAGCTGCTGTGAATACCAGTGAACAGACACAACCAAAATAAAGGAAGTGGCCCCAAGAATAATCCACCCTCAACTCAGTCAGAGACCAGCATGTGAGCTTGAAGACAAGACTGAAACATTTGCAATCATCCTGAGCCAGAAGTTCCATGTGGATAATCTATCTTAGCTGCTGTAGTGTGGATTGTGGCAGTTCATGTGGCCTGTCCGTCTAGAACCTGATGGGAGTGTGGATTGCAGAGTCATGTGACCTTGCCTGGCTGAAGCCTTGTTGGAAGTCACCTCACCTGCCAATCAAGGGTTAGATCTGCCCATCTGTGCGGCTGACACACAATGGTCCTCGCAGGACATGTGGATAGGTCTTGCATGTGCAGTCTCCCTCTCTCTCTCTCCTGCTGCTGACTGGAGACCATCACTGAACTCCAGGCTGCAGGCCACAGGCAGCTCTTGCAGGCCGAATGCAATAGGCCCACACTGGATCCAGAACTGTGGGGAATGCTGGAAACCAAAATCATTTGATATACTTTTTAGTTGAAATTAATTTATTGTTTGTTAGTGTGCTGAACCTGCGAGAGATAGAGAGAGTGGTGGTACCATGTGTTTAACCCTCACATTTCCATTCGGGAGTTGAGAATGTTTAGTAGTGATTTATTTGCATAAGCTGGAGTCCTCGGAGAAACCCCACATAGATAAATAGGATTAGTGTAAATGGACAAAACAGTCAGCTTGAATGTGGTGGCCTGAAAGATTGATTTCTTTGTTGTAGGGTTCTGATTCTAGAATGAAAATTGATAGAACAAGTAACTTTGATTTATGTGATGCCTTCTTTGATTAATAAACAAGATTTATTGTAGTTATTTGTGTATTATTGCCATGTATGTGTTTGTTAGTTGTGACCATTGTTGAACTCCAGGCCGTGAGCCACGGGCAGCTCCGGATGGGCGACTGCAATGGGCCGTTCTGGATCCTAAGCAACGGCAACATTCATGCTTATGTACTGGTTAGTTACGTGATATACCATGCCTGTGCATGGTGGGTGCTGAAGAAGTTAAACCTTCATTTCTGGGTACACCCTGCCTGTGGATGATGGGTTCTGAAGAAGTTGAACCCTTGTTTCTCTGTATACCGTGCCTGTGTGCTGTGTATGTTAGTCTGTCAGTGTTTGCCCTTTTTGTGACTTCCCCATATGTAAATAAAGGCCACTGCTTGTCCAGACTTGATTCTTTTTGAACCCATCGAACCTATTCTCGAACAAAACAGCTGCCTCTTCCCTCAAATGAAGCAGAATTTTGAACCATCATGAACTGTAAGCCAATGGATAGTTCTACCCATTACGATTATTATTATTATCATCAAGCAAAGGGTTCAAAAAGCTTCAGAGAAGGACAAGGAAAAACTATATATAGTTGTAACAGTGCAACGTCAGTCGGTTGCAGGTGGAAAATAGACTTTGTGCAAAGTTGACAATAGAAACAGCATGCTATCAATAACGGTGGTAAACGAGAAATAAATCTGTCTTCCTCTGCTGCCCATCCTCTTTCTTCTCTCAAATGAGAGCTATCCTTCTTAGCCCACTAGCCTCTCCCCTCATCACTTCTCAGTTTCTTCCTCTTCAACACTCCCACCTGAATCTACCATTACCTCTTGCCTGTTAGCCTGTGCTGCTCCCCCCAACATTTTATTCAAATGTCTGCCTAATTTTCAACATTCCTGACGAAGGATTTAGGCCCAAAATGTTGACAGATTTCAGCAAAAAAAAAATGAACTGACCAGTTATAACAAAATGTCTTGAGGTAGTCAACATTCTCATTGTATTGCTCATGACTGGGGTCCGTTTTCATCACTAATGTTGGCACAGTCAACAGCGAAGTAGAATTTACAATGAACAATCATTTAGAATTCAAGCACATCCATTGGGCTCTAGTTCAAACTGGAGAGAGAGAAATGTAATCATAAGAGATGAGGCAAAGAGCCATTAATATAACTATGGCTTCGACAGCCCCCGGTAAAACCGTGGGGCTCAGAGGCAAAACATTTGCAATGGCCGCAGTGACTGCATCAGAGCAGGTCAATCAGCTCTGCTTCAAGGCATCACAATTTATCAGAGCTACATTCTAGATCGAATAACCATGATCTGTTTCATGCTTAACTTCTCAGAAAGTGATGATTGCATTAGTTAATGATGACTGTGATCAGTTCCCGATTTCAAAATTTCATAATTAAGATTATATCTTTCTACATCAAGTTCTGGTCACACCTCAAGCTCGGCAAAGCAATCTGTGACAATCATACTATCTCCAATTGAAAGTGAACAAGCTTACTCCACAGTGGATTAATGGCCATTGTCCAAAACACTCATGCTTAGCTCACCATATACAGTATATACTGTTGCAAGCAAAGAAAAGAGGTAAAGAAATTCTCCTCAAATTCCTAACGCATCCCACGATGCCTCAGTGCAAATCAGAGATATGATGGCAAACACTGATGAAGGGTTGATTGCCTATTCCTGCAGTGTTACCTGCTTAAGTTCTTGTACAACAAACACTTCACTTGCCTGGATGTGTGATTCCAGCAACATTCATGAAGCTTGATACTGAAAGTTTCCCTTCAAGCACTGTGGAAGCTATTTCAATATACATATTATGGCAGTTCAAAGATAGCTCAACGTGACCACTTTCTTACAGAAAATTTATGAAGGCAAACATGATGAATGCTTCATAAATTAAATTTTGAAAACTAGCAAAGAATACCATCTATCAAATTTATAGTCCAAAGAATCTCCGAAGATCATCAATACTTTGAGCAAAAGAAAAATGGTGGTTGTTGTAGGTTAATTTCAAGTATAAATCATTTATAAAATGACCATCATTTTCCAATGATGCCTCCATCACTAACCCCACCCCTATCCAATATATTTTGAGATTACTAGAAATTAACTGGCCCAGCAGCTCTCACACTCTGGCTACTTAGTCTGCTGAAGATATTCAAATTCTCTGACAAATGGTCGAGTTCTTCACACAGCTCAAATTAGCAAGATCTCACTCCACCTCTGGATGGACACATCATTGCAACATCACAGGGATTTATAAATATTTTCAACATGAACCTTTGATTTTTATATCTACCCATCTTTCCCTGATTATTATGATATCATTTCCAGTGCACATCATGCAACAGACCCACTGAAGCAATGTAATTCAACAGCACCTCTTTTAACTTGTATCTGTACAACCAAGGAAACGTAAAATAGCAAAGCACAGAAACATCACCACCTCATGCCCCAATACCATCACACTTTGGAGCAATTCTTATTGCGCCTCTTCATTGAGTCATTTTCCTGGAATCTTCTTTCTGAGCTCAGCGTCAGCATTTAGTTTCTGAGAGGATAATGTCAATGTGATGGTGATTTGGGCGACAGGAGCTCAAATTCTAAGGTAGTTGGGGGAAATTTGAATTCAAATAAATAAAACCCTAAGAGTCTGCACATGAGAGTTATTGCATTGTGTGATTGAAAATGAGGCTCAAATCAAACAGGTAATAGGTGTGGCCATCGGACACAACAAATTCCATTCAATTGTGTTGTATAATTATTAACATTACCACAGCTGTCATGAAACTTTTATATTCATTTTCCAGATCAAGCAATATTACTGGAGTCAGATTATTGATGAGCTTTGGACGCAAATAATAATTAGCAATGATTGGATTGAATTATTAACTATTTTACAGTTATAAAAAGTATTATTTCACAATTTACTCATTAAGATTCCATCAGTGCCATTTTTAACTGGCAAGATTTTATTAGTCTAGCGTCACTTTCTTTTCCTAATTCTCAATCCCTTGATTCCCTTAATAATCAAAATGCTACCCATGTGTCTTGAAAACAGTCAGAAACTGAGCCTGCATGGCCCTCCTAGGTGATTAATTCCAAAAATACTTACCCTTTGGAAGAAGAAATTTATCCTCATCTTTGAAACGAATGTTTAACCCCTTATTTTAAGTCTGGAATCCCTGGGCAATGACACCTCAACTTGAGGAACCATCATCCCCTGCATCTATCTTAATATGCCCCACAGTAAATTTGTACACTTCAATTAGATTGCCTCTCATTCAGTCACTCAACCAAATTAGCCAAGTCTTCTCTGTCTTCCCTTGGAGCCCAGAAATCCATCTGGTGAAACACTGTTGCATCCTTCATTGGGTTGGGAGAGCAGACCTCTGCACAATATTCAAAACCGAATAAAAATGGACTGAGATAGCTCTATGTTTATATTCAAGAAACTTGTTGAAGATGGCTTTTCTCAGGAAACTTAGAAGAAACTTGAACTGCTGAAAACTATGAAGTATTTTGTTGCAGAGGATGGAGAACATATGCAAAACACAAAAGTTAAAATTGTTACAGGAATTAGAAAATTGTCTACAAAGTTATTACAGCATGGAATGCCTTGTCATTGAGTTTCTGAAATGAAAGTTTGCATTTCAGGCACAACAATGCAAAAAATAGTTTTGAAGTGTTTTAATCAATAATTGAGCAGAAAGAAAGGGCTGGCCAAATATTTCCTGTTTTGTAGTTTTACCCTTAATTCTAATATTGACTAAATTATGAAGTGTAGGACAGACATAATGATTATTGGGCTAGTACAAAGTATTCAGATGTTATTTTGTTGTGTAAAAAGCTGTATTTGCTCAATGGGTGGATCTAAACAAGTATTTCTCAGCACAAATATAAATTAAAACTGCATCATTTGGAAACTTTGAACCATACTTTGCAACTAACGAGGTCAGTGCATAACTAGGAGAGTGAGAAGAAAAGGGTGAGACTGCAGAGAGACTTGTTTGAGCAGAATGGGCAAAAGTGGCAAATGAAATAAAACGATACAAAACATATATCATGCACTAAGGCAGAAGGAATAAAAGGGAAGACTATTACAGCACACTCCAATCATCCGAAATGGTCAGGACTGGGCCCATTTTGGATAATCCTTTTTAATCGGAGAACCGGTCACTTTTTAAAAACACCCCAGTAGCCACAGCAAATCACTTGTAACAGAGTTTATACAACAACAAACAACAAGGTAAGGCTGTTTAAGCATTAAAATAAAGTTTCTCACCAAAAAAATGCTGGCCAGCGCCAATCACTGACACTTCCCCACCAAGGCCCTGCTCATGGCAGGAGCCTGAGGGTCCCGCTCCTGCCCTGGAGTTTGTGGTCCGCTGCTGCTGGCACCGGAAGCCTGACATCCACTGTGCCGCTGCCAGCGCCAGGAACCCAAGGTCTGCTATGCCGCTGCCAGTGCCGGGAGCTCATTGTCCGCTGCTACCGCAGCTGGGGGCCCAAGATCCACTGCGCTGCTGCTGCTGCTGGGAGCCAAGGTCCACTGCACTGCTGCCGCTGCCATGAGCCAGATGTCCATGGTCAGTTTGGCTCAAAACATTTTTTGGATAAATGAGGATTTTGGAGAATCAGATTTCAGATAATCGGGAGTTCTACCCGTACTGTATTTGGATGGAGAGAAAATTCAAAATTCAAAAATGCAAGGAGACTTGGGACTCCTCATGCAGGATACAGCAGTTGATCTCCAGGTTGAGTCATTGGTGAAGAAGGTGAATGCAATGTTGACATTCATATTTAGAGGAATAGGATACAAGAGCAGCAATGTGATGCTGAGGCTTTATGAGGACTGGCGAGGCCTCACTTCGATTATGTGGTACAGTTTTGGACTCCTTATTTAAGAAAGGATGTGCTGGCATTGGAGAGGGTTCATAGAAGATTCACAAGAATGATTCCTGGAATAAAGGGATTACCATATGAAGGCCATTTAAGGGCTCTTGGACTGTAATCCTTGGAGTTCAGAAGAATGAGGGGGAACCTCATAGAAGCATTTTGAATGCTGAAAGGCCTGGACAGAGTTAATGTGGCGAAGCTGTTCCCATGCTAAGGGAGTCAAGAGGGTACAACTTTAGGATTAAAGGGCACCATTTAAAAGAGAGATGCGGAGGACTTTCTTTGTTGAGAGAGTGGTGAACCTCTGGAATTTACTGCCACTGTTGGCTGTAGAGGTCTGATCAAGGGTGTATTTAAAGCAGTGATTGCGAGGTATCTGAATACTCAGGGGATCAAAAGCTATGAGAGAAGGGAGGGGAGTGGGGTTGAGTGGGAGAATGGATCAGCTCCTGATGGAATGGCGAAGCAGCTCGACAGGCCAAATGGCCTACTTCTGCTCCTCTTTCTTATGGTTTTATTGTTAAATATTTATTTAATAATATGCAGTACAAGAGCAGCACCAAGCTACAAACAAGAAGTACAAGAGGTTGTTGTAAGTTGTATTTTCCAATCTACCATGCTAGAAAATGGATTTAATAATTCACTATTTGCCAGTAAAAAAAATTTAAATTATTTTCAGATGTGTGTTTTTCCTGCTACTGGCTCTTTAATCACATTTTACATATACATAAAACAAGGCATCAACAGACTAATTTATTTGCATTTATTTCTGAAAATGAGAAATAAGATCTCATTCACCAAAATAGAATATGATTTCTTAAGAATTAATGCAATATCCAATGAAGAATTAGCTTGGCTATAAAGGTGGTTAATTGTGGAAAATATGCTGTACAAGCTAATCAGATTAGAAAATTTAGAATGTTTCACCCAAGGGGATGCAGAAACTCAGCTATAAAGTACATTCAAAAAAGAGTACAATAATTTTTTTTTATACATTGAAAGAATGCGTAGCTACTGTATAAGAATAAGGCAGAAGAAAGAGTTATGAGAAACACGGTTCTGGCAGATGAGTTAAAAATATATTTTGCATCAACCTTAAAAGTAGAAGAGGCACAAGATACTGCAGCCTGGAATGAAAAAAGCAGCTGGAAGAACTCAGCAGGTAAAGCAGCAAACTTTAGGGAAGGAACTGTCAACAAGAATGACGAGGGAAGATGGCTGGTATAAAGAGGACAGGAGGAGGGGGGAGACAAGGACCAGTAGTGATGGGGGACTGAGGAAGGATGAAGGAAGTTGGCTACCTTACGAGTCATGTTCCCTCTCCACCTTCCGTCTTAATACAGGGTGTCAAACCAAATTCTTGACAATGTCCTCCCCCTCCCACCTGCCAAAAGATGCTGCCAGACCCATTGACTTTCTCCAGCAGTTTGTTTCTTTTTGCTTTAAGGTAGGATATATTTCAAATATTCCATTCCAAAAAAAAATATGGACTGGAACTAAATACAATCACAAACATTAAAGACATTTGTGCTGCTTGCAAAGTTAACAATTATCTCATCTATATTTTCATCCAAATCATTAAAATCTGTTCCAGCACAGATCCCTGCAAATCATTTTTGGTCACAGACATCCAATCAGAAAAACATCCATCAGCCAAGCCAATGTTGAATCCAATCTACCAAGTCGTTGGGGATTACATATGTTTTAATCTTTTGGATCAGTCTACCATGCGGGCCTTGTCAAAAATCCAGGTAGACAACATCCAAGTAGACAACATCCAATTTCATAAAATGTGACCTGCCCCATACAAAGCCATGCTGAATATCACTAATAATGTTTCCAAATGTGACCAAACCTTATCTATACAAAACTCTCCAATAGCTTCCCACCTTTGATGCAAGATTACTAGCAAATAAACCAATAGATTATCCTTACTGTTATTTTTAAATTTTAAATTTAGTCATACAGCCTGGTAATAGGCCTTTCAGCCCGGTAACAGGCCTTTCAGCCCATGAGCCAGTACTGCCCATTTTACACCCAATTAAACTACACCCCAGAATGTTTTGAATGGTAGAAGGAAACCGGAGCACCCTGAGGAAAGTCACGTAAGCACGGGAAGAACATACAAACTCCTTATAGATAGCTCTGGATTCGAACTCCAGGCCCTATTGCTGCCACTGTAACAAGGTTGCACTAACCGCTACGCGAACTGTGCCACCACGAATAAACAAAATGAGCTATTCGCCAGTCCCTGGGAACTTATACACCCATCAGATCCTGGGAATTTATGCACCCTAATGTTCTTCAACCCAACACCTTCTCCTTATTATGTACAAGTCTTGGAATACTACAATACACCAAATTGATCTCATTTTCTTCCATTCTTTCTTATGATGAATCATTTAGTCCCTCAACCACTTCCTCTGGATCTATGTATAAATAATCTCCTTGGGCAGTTCTACCCTCTACTAAGCTAACATTAACATTGTTTCCAAATATATAAAAGACCTTAAGATATTATTTAACCCTACTTGCCAAAGATATTTAATGATCCCTTTTGGGCTCTCCTGATTTCTTTTTACTCCTTAAAGGGCTACATCTTCTCACATTTCAAACACATTTCCTTTATAGTTTTGACTAAATTTACAGCACCAAGTCATCCAAGATTCACAGACCTTTGTCTTCCTTCCTCAAGTATCAGCAAAGCTAATGGAATACCATTTTTTATTTCAAGAGTGTTGGACTTAAAGAGTCAGAAAGCCTCATTGCAATTGGACAAGGCACAAAAGAAACAATGTCTCAAATGTTCTGCATGATTTTGACCACAGTTGTCGGAAGAATCACAAAATGACAATGAGGAGGGTGATAGATCAGCTCGTTGAAGGGTGTAATGACAAAAACCTTGCGCTCATCATCAGCAAAACCAAGGAGATGATTGTGGACCTCAGGAAGAAGTCAGGAGAACATGACCCAGTCTTCATCAAGAGTGCAGTAGTGGAGAGGGCCAAGAGCTGGTTGCATCACTGCCTGATATGGAGGCGCCAACTCTCAGGACAAGAATAAACTCCAGAGGGTTGTTAACTCGGCCTGCGACATCACAGGCACCAGACTTCACTCCTTCAAGGGCATCTACATGAGGCAGTGGCTTAGAAAAGCATCCTTCATCGACATAGACTGCCACTATCCTGCCCATGCCCTCTTCACTCTGCTACCATCAGGGAAAAGGTACAGGAGTCTAAAGATGAGCACTCAGCGGCACAAGGACAGCTTCTTCCCCGCTGCCATCAGATTCCTGAATAATCAATGAACCAAAGACACTGCCTTACTTTTTGTTCACAATTATTGTTATTATCATATTTTTTATAGTCATGTCATGTTATGTGTGTTCGAACTGTGATGTTGCCACAAAACACTGAATTTCATGACTTGTTCATGACAATAAATCCTGATTCTAATTTTTCCAAGGAAAATTGTGTCAGTGGAAGTACCCCATATAAGGAATCACCAGAATAATCCTGCATATAAAGGGAAAGTCTTACAAGGAAAGGCTGAATAGGTCAAGTATACTGAAAAATTTTATTGAAACACAGCCTTGAGGGATTTTCCAGGGTAAATACTGGAAGGAGGTTTCAGTTTCCCATCTTGGAAAAGACCTGAGGGTATCATCTCAGAAAAAAAGTTGGAGCTCAATTAAACAAGGAACAATTCCTTCTCTGAAAGAATTTAAGGTCTTTAGAACTCCTTGCCTCAAAATAAATGCAGAGGGCCTTCATAAATCGGAGTATTGAATTCAAGAGTAGGGAGGTTGTGATGAAATTGTACAAGGCATCGGTGAGGCCAAATTTGGAGTACTGTGTACAGTTTTGGTCACCAAATTATAAGAAAGATATAAACAAAATAGAGAGAGGGCAGAGAAGGTTCACGAGAATGTTGACAGGATTTCAAGGTTTGAGTTACAGGGAAAGGTTGTGCAGACTAGGGGTTTTTTCTCTGTTGCGTAGAAGATTGAGGGGGGACTTGATAGAGGTGTTTAAGATTTTAAAAGGGACAGACAGAGTAACTGTACACAGTGCTCCAAATTTGGCCTCACCAATGCCTTATACAATTTCATCATAACCTCCCTACTCTTGAATTCAATACTCTGATTTATAAAGGCCCTCTGCATTTATTTTGAGGCAAGGAGTTCTAAAGACCTTAAATTCTTTCAGAGAAGGAATTGTTCCTTGTTTAATTGAGCTCCAACTTTTTTCAAAGTAGAAACAAAGATTTTTTTTAATCAGTAAGGAAATCAAGGATTATGCCCATATGCTGGGAGAGAGATCTTGAGGAAAGATGATCAGGCAACTTACTAAACAGCAGAGCAGTTATGAGAAGCAAATCGGCCTCTTCCTATTTCATTTTTATGTTCTTTTTGGTCCATTATGCTCTGGTACAATCTTAATATTGTTAAGATCCATTGCATGCTTTTGAATGCAAACTGCATTTGGACAGCAGCTAAAACCTCTTAAAATAAGAAATGTAAATGCACCTATTTGGTTTACTGTGTCTTACCCTTTATATTTAATTTCACTCATAATGTCCTGCTTAAGGGGGGGGTGGCGACTCAGCTGATTGAGGCAATGAGCAGTTAATAACACCTATAATGATTTGCAGATGAATTAACTGATTTCAGCTGTGAAGCATCAATCCACAATCAGCTGTAGCATTCTGGGATCGAGCGGGGTGAAGGGGCAAAAGAGGAAGATAAGAGAATTCTTTTCCTGACTGTCATCCAAAAGTCACAGCGAGGAAACAGTTTTCTGGACTGTGGGAAGGCAAATTAGATGCCATGAGAGGAAGGGCCAATTTTTTTTAAAGAAAATTTAAATTTATATTTATTTTTAAATTTTATAAATTTTAAATTTACACATAGATCACAGTAACTGGCCATTTCAGCCCATGAATCCATGCCGCCCAATTTACACCCAATTAATCTACACCCCTGGTATATTTTGAATGGTGAGAGGAAACGAGAGTCCCCGGGGAAAACCCATCCAGACAGGGGGAGAACGTACAAACTCCTTACAGATAGCATGGGATTCAAGACCCAGTCTCAATCGTTGGCGCTGTAAAAGTGTTGTGCTAACTGCTAAGCCAAACGTGCTGCCTAATACTTGCTTCGCAACAGTCACTCCACTTCAAAGCTATTTCATTGACTGTAAAGTGCAACAGAAACTTGAGCAATTATTAACAAAAGGGATAAAATCAATGGACAGATTAGTACACAAATCCTATCTCTGATAATAACATAACACTGTATCGTTGACTCGTCTTCGCCAATTGATATAACTCCGGAACAACCAAGAAATGACATAGTCTTTATTCACATATTTTGCATCAACATAACTGAGAAGATACATCTGATTATTTTTGGAACAGTTCAGTTCTACAGCACAGAAACAGGCCTTTGTCTATGCTAATGAAGCTGGTCCCATTTGCCTGTGTTGTCTTTTTACTTTAAAACTACATAACAAAAACATAAAAAGTCATGGAAAATAAATGCTACATTCAAAATGTTATCTCTTATTAATAGGGGGTTTAAGATATATTTGTGCATTAAGTGCAGTTATTTCCTGATAAATGTATTACTCGCACTTCTCAGCTCCAAAAGCAACAGCATAGAATTCCTGATGAAGGGCTTCAGCCTGAAACATAGACTATATTTTCCCTGACTCAAAATTTCTCCAGCATTTTGTGTTTCTACTTTGCTACCTCCCTTCTGATTTTCTTTAAATGGATCAGAGGCAACTTTATTGGTTTTTTAAAGAGAGATTTAACCATATAACCACTTACAGCACAGAACAGGCCAGTTCGGCCCTACTAGTCCATGCCGTAACAAATTCCCACCCTCCTAGTCCAATTGACCAGCACCCGGTCCATACCCCTCCAGTCCTCTCCTTTCCGTGTAACTATCCAGTCTATCCTTAAGTGTAACCAATGATCCCGCCTCGACCACGTCTGCCGGAAGCTCATTCCACATCCCTACCACCCTTTGCGTAAAGAAATTTCCCCTCATGTTCCCCTTATAATTTCCCCCCTTCAATCTTAAACCATGCCCTCTAGTTTGAATCTCCCCCACTCTTAATTGAAAAAGCCTATCCACATTTACTCTGTCCCTTTTAAAATCTTAAACACCTCTATCAAGTCCCCCCTCAATCTTCTACGCAACAGAGAAAAAACCCCTAGTCTGCACAACCTTTCCCTGGAACTCAAACCTTGAAATCCTGTCAACATTCTCGTGAACCTTCTCTGTACTCTCTCTATTTTGTTTATATCTTTCCTATAATTTGGTGACCAAAACTGTACACAGTACTCCAAATTTGGCCTTACCAATGCCTTATACAATTTCATCATAACCTCCCTACTCTTGAATTCAATACTCCGATTTATGAAGGCCAACATTCCAAATGCCTTCTTCATCTACCTGAGTATCAGCCTTGAGGGTACTATTTTCCATCACTCCTAAATCCCTTTGTTGCTCTGCACATCTCAATAGCCTACCATTTAATGCATATGACCTATTTAGATTTGCCTTTCCAAAATGTAACACCTCACACTTATCTGTATTAAATTCCATCAGCCATATCTCAGCCCACACCTCCAGCCTTCCTAATTCACCTTTTAATCTACGGTAATCTTCCTTACTGTCCACAACACCACCAATCTTTGTATCATCCGCAAACTTGCTTATCCAATTCTCCACCTCTACTTCCAGATCGTTAATATATATAACAAACAATCGTGGACCCAGGACCGATCCCTGAGGAACTCCACTAGTCACCGGACATCATGGAATTAGCGGAGCCAAAGCAATTCTTTCAACCCACAATTTATTACATGGAATAAAATAGCTTACACTCGAAAAGTTTGCCCCTTTAAAACAGAATGTGTAGTGTGAGGCTCAAGGGTCTGATTCTTAGAGCCATGCAAAAATACCATTGTATATTATTTATTGTAGGACACATTAGCTACAATGCCAGCTGCTCGGTCACAATCCACCACTATTTACTGAGAAAAATAACTCCATGTTTATACCCTTATTTTAACATGAGTAAAACATCTGTCAAAATGTGAACAAGTTGAAGGACATAGCTTGCATCTTGATTTTCTTGGCTAGCTGATAATACCCACATAAACAAGGTGGCACAGTTAAGGTTGCGATTAGCGCAACACTGATACAGCACCAACATTTGGAGTTCAAATCCTGCCCTGTCAGTAAGGAGTTTATTCATTCTCTATTTGTCCGCATGGGTTTTCCCTGAAGGTTCTAGTTTCCTCCCACCGTTCAATAAAAAAAGGACCAGGGTTTGTAGGTTAATTGAGTGTAATTGGGCGGCACGGGCTTGAGGGCCAAAGGGGCCTGTTACCATGTTGTATGTTTAAATTTAAATTTCAAAAAATTAAATTTAGAAAGGAATTTCTAAATTCATCCTCGTTACAGGCACCAGCATTACCAAATTTCTGCCTTGAGAATTCTTTGACCCACTATCTAAAACTTTGTAAAGGAAAACAAGGAAACATGAATTAGAAAAAAATTAAGAAATATTTTCTTTTTGGAAAAGAGATGCTCTCTGCTGGTCCAGTCAAGTCCATTTAAAAATGTTACCATTGAAACATCAGTCCACAAATAAATGAAAAAAAAAACCAACAAAAGCCGAGCAACAGTAATCAGCGAAAGAAACAACTTCACAAGGACAATTAAGAATGGATAATAAATGCTGGACCAAAATCTAGAAAATACATCAGTAAAAGAAAACAATCAAATCTAACACTCTTCATTGGTCATTTGCTGCTGACATCAGGGCACAAGAGAAATGGACAATCTGTAGAGGACACTTGAATCTTTCAAACCAAGATGCAAGCTGGATTATCCCCAAGTTAGTGAGTCACACAGGACAGAAACAAGCCCTTGTCCTTGTCCCTTTGTGCATCAATCCCGTTAGGTCTGTAGCCTGCTCCACTCTGGGAATTCAAGAACTCGTGTCACTACTTCTTAAATGTTATGAGATAATCTGCCTCCAAGTTGTCTTCAGGCAGCACATCCCAAACTCCTAACACACTGTGTGGAGAAATTGCCCACCACCCTCATATTCCCTTTAAAATTCCATCTCCATTTAAACTTGTGAGTTTGGGTCTTTGATTCCACCACCATGGAAATATAGATTTTAAGACCCTGTCAAAGTTCACATTTCAAATTTATGGGCATACATTTTTCTGCAGGCCAGGCAGAATTTCTAATTATTGATCATTGTAAACTGTACTCAGAAATGTGAACAAAGGTAAACAAACTGTGCAAATGCAGAAATATAAATATTCACTCAAAAATAATGAGCAAAGAGTCATAAATGAGTCTCTAATTGAGTTTGCTGTTTAGGAATCTGATGGTTGAGGGATAACGACTATTCCAAAAACTGGAGGTACGAGTCCTATGGCACCTGTACCTCTTTCCTGATGGCAACAGCGAAAACAGAACATGTCCAAGGTGGCGTGGATCTTTAATGATAGCTGCTGCTCTCTGATGGCAGTGCTCCATGCAGATTGTCTTGACGACGGGAGAGTTTTACCTGTGATGTACTGGGTCACTCACAGACATTGGTACCCCCTTACCAGGCAGTGATCTAGCCAGTCAGAATATTTTCCACTACGCATCTGTAGAAGTTGCAAAGGCTTCCAATGACATACTGAGCCTCCACAAGCTCCTGATGAAGTAAAGGCACTGACGTGCTTTCACAAGGTGTAGGTATGCCAATCAGGCTATCAAGTCTTCACGATGGGGTGACTCCGAAGAATTTAAATTTGCTCACCCTCTCCAACTCTGATCTCCCAGTGATCACTGGAGTGTATATCTTGGTTTTCCTTTCCAAAAATCTACAATCATTTCCTTGGTCTGGGGTTGTTGTTATGGACCATTCAGCCAAGTTTTCAATCTCTCTTCTTTATGCTGACTCATTGAGCTTTTTTATGCAGCCCATTTTGGTGGTATCATCAGCTAATATGTATGAAGTGCTGTCATACCAAGCCACACAGTCATAGATATTAAATGAGTAGAGCACAACCAAACTCCTCAAGATTCAAGGCTACCAAGTCACCGCTCAGCCTCCTCTGCTCCAGAAAAGCAAACCCAGCCTCTTGGAAACATAGAAAATAGGTGTAGGAGTAGGCCATTTGGCCCTTCAAGCCTACACCGCCATTCATTTTGATCATGGCTGATTATCCACTCAGTACCCTGTTCCAGCTCTCTCTCCATACCCCCTGAATCCCCTAGTCACAAGGACTAAATCTAACTCTCTCTTAAATATAACTATGGAACCGGCCTCAATCACTTCCAGTGGCAGAGAATTCCATAAATTCACCACCGTCTAAGTGAAAAAATTCTTCCTCATCTCAGTCCTAAAGGACTTCCCCTTAATCCTTAAACTGTGACCCCTGGTTCTAGACTTGCTCAACATTGGGAACAATCTTCCTGCATCTAGCCTGTCAAATCCTTTAAGAATTTTGAACGTTTCTATTAATTCTCCTCTTAATCATCTAAACTCCAGCGAGTTTCAGCCTTTCTTCATATGCAAGTCCCACCATCCCTGGTATCAATCTGGTAAACCTTTTCTGCACTCTCTCCATGGCAATGATGTCCTTCCTCAGATAAGGAGACCAAAACTGAACACAATACTCCAGGTGAAGTCTCACCAAGGCCCCATACAACTGCATCAATACCTCTCTGCTCTTGAACTCGAATCCTCTTGATATGAACGCCAACATACCATTCGCCTTTTTTACTGCTTGCTGCACCTGCCTGCCCACTTTTAATGACTGAAGCACAGCGACACCCAGGTCTCTTTGCATCTTTCCTTTTCCTAATTGGATACCATTAAGATAGTACTCAGCCCTCCCATTCTTTCCTCCAAAGTGGATAACCACATACTTATCCATATTATATTGCATCTGCCATGCATTTGCCCACTCACCCAACCTGTCCAAGTCACCCTGCACACTCATAACAGCCTCTACACAGCTTACAATCCCACCCAGCTTCGTGTCGTCTGCAAACTTGGAAGTGCTGTTTTCTATTTCCTCATCTAAATCATTAATATATCTCGTAAATAACGGGGGTCCCAGCAATGAGCCTTGTGGTACCCCACTGGTAACTGACTGCCATTCCGAAAAGTACCCGTTTATTCCTACTCTTTGCTTCCTATCTGTCAACCAATTCTCTATCCACCTCAATACCATATCCCCTATACCGTGTGCCTTAAGTTTGTATAGTAATCTCCTGTGTGGGACCTTATCAAAAGCCTTCTGAAAATCCAGGTAAACCACATCTACTGGTTCTCCCCTATCCACTCTACTAGTTACATCCTCAAAAAAGATTAGTCAGACACGATTTTCCCTTCATAAAATCACGCTGGCTCTGACCAATGAATTCACCACTTTCTAGATGTGCTGCAATCACATCTTTAATAATTGACTCTAACATTTTCCCCACTACCGATGTCAAGCTAACTGATCTATAATTCCCTGATTTCTCTTTCCCTTCCTTTTTAAAAAGTGGAGTTACATTAGCCACCCTCCAGTCCTCAGGAACTACTCCAGAATCTAAAGAGTTTTGAAAAATTATCAACAATGCATCCACTATTTCATGGCTACTTCCTTTAGCACTCTGGGATGCAGACCATCTGGCCTTGGGGACTTGTCTGCCTTTAATCCCTTCAATTTATCCAACACAACCTCATAACTTACACTTATTTTCCCCAGTCCTTCCGTCACATTAGCCCCATGGTCCCCTATTATTTCCTGAAGATTATTTATATTTTCCCTAGTGAAGACCGAACTAATGTAGTTATTTAATTGGTGTACCATGTCCTTGTTCCCCATTACCAATTCACCTGTTTCTGACTGCAAGGGACCCACATTTGTCTTTACTAGTCTCTTTCTCTTTACATATCTATAAAAGCTTTTGCAGTCATTTTTAATGTTCCCTACCAACTTTCTCTCATAATCTCTTTTGCCTTTCCTGATTAATCCTTTTGTCTTTCTCTGTAGAACTCTGAATTTCTCCCAATCCTCTGATATTCTGTCTTTCCTGGCTAGTCTATACGCTTCCTCTTTACACTTGATACTCTCCTTGATTTCTCTTGTTATCCAAGGATGTACTACCCTCCTTGAGTTATTCTTTTTCCAAACCGGGATGAACAAACGCTGTATTTTATCCTTAAATGCTTGCCATTGCCTTTCTACAGTTAATCCTTTAAGTAACATTTGCCAATCTAACTTAATCAATTCGCATCTCATACCCTCAAAGTCACCCTTCTTTAAGTTCAGAACCTGAGTTACAGAATTAACTCCGTCACTTTCCATCCTAATGTAAAATTCCACTATATTGTGGTCACTCTTGCCCAAAGAGCTTCACACAACAAGGTTGTTAACTACCCCTTTCTCATTACTCAGAACCCAGTCTAGAATGGCTTGTTCCCTCATTGGTTCTTCAACATACTGGGTTAGAAAATTATCCCGTATACCTTCTAAGAAATCATCCTCATACTTACCCTTACCAATTTGATTCATCCAGTCTATATAGAGATTAAAGTCACCCATTATAACTGCCTTGCCTTTGTTGCATGCATTTCCAATTTCCTGTATAATGCCATCCCCAACTTCTCTACTACTGTTAGGTGGTCTATATACAACTCCCACTAACGTCTTCTGCCCCCTTGCATTTTGCAGCTCAACCCACATTGATTCCACATCATTCAAGCTAACATCCTTCCTTTCTATTGCTTTTAACTCCTCTCTAACCAACAAAGTTACTCCACCTCCTTTTCCTTTCTGTCTGTCCCTCCTGAATATTCAAAATCCATGAATGTTAAGCTCCAGGTCTTGGTCCCCTATAAGCCATGTCTCTGTGATCCCAACTATATCATAGTCATTTACAGCTATCTGCACATTCAAATAATCTACCTTATTATGAATACTCCTTGCATTAAGACACAAGGCCTTCAAGCTTGTTTTTACCAGAGCCTTAACCCTATCACCATTATGCTGTAAAGTGACTCTTTTACATTTTTGCCCTGAGGTTACCTGCCTGCCTCTTTTGTTTTTCACTCTCCTACCTCCGACTTCTTCCCTCATGCTAAACCTCTCCATCTCTCTACTCCTGATCCCAGCCCCCTACCACATTAGTTTAAGCCTTCCTCGACAGCACCACCAAACACTCTCCCGAGGGCATTGATCCCAGCCCTGCTCAAATGGAGACCGTCCTGTTTGAACTGATCCCATCTGCCCCAGAACCGATTCCAATGCCCCAAGAATCTGAACCCTTCCCTCCTACACCACTGTTCAAGCCACATATTCATTTTATCTATCCTGCAATTCCTACTCTGACTAGCTCGTGGCACTGGCAATCTAGAGAGTATTACCCTAGAGGTCCTATTCCTCAACTTCCTTCCAAGCTCCCTGAATTCTGCTTGTAGGACCTCATCCCGCTTTTTTCCTATGTTGTTGGTACCAACATGGACCATGACAGTTGGCTGTTCATCCTCCCCATCCAGAATGCCCTGCAGTTGCTCCGTGATATCCCTGACCCTTGCACCCGGGAGGAAACACACCAACTGGGAGTCCCGTTTACGGCCACAGAAGTTCCTGTATATTCCCCTTACAATTGAATCCCCTATGACTATTGTCCTACCACTCTTTTTCCAGCCCTCTTGCACAGCAGAACCACTCACAGTGCCCTGACCCTGGCTACTGCTGCCTTCTCCTGATGGGCCATCTCCCCCAACAACATCCAAAGCAGGATATCTGTTTTTCAGGGAGATGACCACAGGAGACTCCTGCTCTACCTTTCTGTTCTTACTCTTACCCTTGGTCACCCAGTCCCTATCTCCCTCAACTCTATGAAGCTGTGGTGTGATCAACTCACTAAAGGTGCTATCCACCAAATCCTCAGCATCCCGGATGCTCCAGAGCGAGTCCATGCGCAGCTCCAGTGCCGTCATGCGGTCAGTCAGAGGGCAACATCCTGGTGAGTCTCCCCTGCACACTCTACAACACAATCACACATTCAATATAGTGTGCCAACCATAAGAGCACATAATACTCCAGGCAAGGATCCGATATGCCTTCTTTACCACATAATCCATATGTGCAAACATATGCAAAATCTACGGACTTGTAGTTCAATGAACATTGTTTATTGTCTCTCCCAAGGACCCTGCCACTTATTGTGCAAGCTATCCCTCTGTTTGACGTTAGAAAATGCATCACCTTATACAAATCAGGATTAGTTCCTTTTCCCATTGCTAACATTCCAACTGAGCTACATCATGTTGCAACTTTGGACACCACCCTCGCTGCCTACGACAACACCAATATTTGTTTCATCTGATTCCAGCATTTGGGTTTTATTCTTCTTCAAAGATACAGTAATCATCTTTTTGTGATCGAGGATCAAGATTTTACCCCCCATTGTCAGCCTCCTGAATTAACTCCACAAAATTAGAATTATGTTGCATTTGTTCTGTCCCAAATAAATAAAACAGAGAATAACTATAAACTTTTGTACTCTGTTTTATTTGTAATGCTATGTACGAGCTGCCTACTCGACTGCTCACAAAATAACCACCAAGCCTTCCTGGTACATGTGACAATAAAGTTTGAACTTGAAGTTGATTGTTTTGACTCTGGTTTTGTCAGTATTGTGATGACCAATGAGGCAGGCAATAGCTGCCAACTCTTCCAGAGATGGGGAGATTTTGACTTGGGGTGGGCACGTAGTTGGGAATATTTTTGTGTGTGTGCCTGGTCACTTCTTGATATGACAGAGCTTTAAAACTATGGCCCCACTTCCACAGAACTGTCCCAGTCATGTCAGTGAAGTGACCCACACAAAGTTTTTGACTATCTTTTATTTTCAGCCCATGTATTGGATTAATATGCATATTTTTTTATTACACTCAATAAAGGTATTTTAAAAAGAAAGACATATTTTCACAAAGATGAAGCGGAGTTCTCAGCACCGGATCTTAAAAATTACAGTCATTAAAAGAGTAAACTTGCATAGGAAGTACATCTAATTTTGATAACTTCTTTTCCAGATGGTCCATTGAAACAATTGCAATAAAGTGGAAGTTATTTTGGACACAATTCCAATAAACCCAACATTTAAAATATAGAACCATAGAACATTACAGCACAAAACAGGGCCCTTCACCCCTTCTAGTGCCAAACCATTTTTTTTTTTTTGCCTTGTCCATAGCCCTCCATAGCTCCTCATTCATGCACCTGAGCAAATTCTTCTTAAAGGTCAAAATTGAGGCTGCATTCACCACTCCCGCTGGCAGCTCATTCCACACTCCCACTACTCTCGGCATGAAGAAGATCCCGCTCATGTTCCCCCTAAATGTTTCTCCTTTCACTCTTAACCCATGACCTCTGGTTTATATTTCACCTACCTTAAGTGGAAAAAGCCTGTATACATTTACTCTGTCTATCCCCCTCATAATTTTAAATACCTCTATCAAATCTCTCCTCATTCTTCAACACTCCAGTCAATAAAGTCCTAACCTGTTCAACCCTTCCCTGTAACTCCTGAAGTCTGGGCAACATCCTTGTAAATCTTCTCTGCACTCTTTCTATCTTATTGATATCTTTTCTGTAGTTAGACCACCAAAGCCGCATAAAATACTTCAAATTTGCCTCACCGATGTCTTATGCAACTTTAACATAACATCCTAAATCCTACACTCAGGTATATGCTGTTTAACATCCACGATACGTTCTGTGAAATTGGGTGTTATGTGATGTGGATGTTGTGCAAAGACCATATTATATACTTAGTAAAGCTACATGGGATGCTGTAGTGTATCTATAAACTTTTTATTTGTAAGTAGGGATCGACACAGGGCTGTGGACAAAGAGCAGGGCAGTGAGATCAGTGTTAGGACCGACACAGGGCTGTGGGGAGAGAGCAGAGCAGCGGGATCAGTGTGGGACTAACACGGGACTAAGGGAGAGAGTGGGGCAGTAGGATCAGTGTGGGGACCAACAGGAACTATGGAGAGAGAGCGGGGCAGTGTGATCAGTGTGAGTATAGTATACAATTTCCTTTAGCTAGCGTTCACTTTTTCTAAATTGCTGTGGATTTGCTCACGGTAACTGAATAATTATGGGACTACAGACGTATATGCGGACAGATGTTGCATGAATAGACATTAAGCGTTGCATATCTGTACTTTACAATATGCCAAAAACTCGCTTTACAACCCTATCCACCTGTGATACCACTTTCAGGAAATTATGTATCTCTATTGCCAAATTCCTCTGTCCTACTGCACTCCTCAGTGTCCTACCATTTACTGTTGTGGGAAATGTTACCATTATGCCAAATATCACACTTGTCCGCTTTCAATTCCATCTACCATTTATCAGCCCACTTTTCTAGCTGGTCCAAATCCTTCTGAAAAATTTGAAACTTTTTTTTGCTGTTGACAATGCCTTCAATCTTAGTGTCATCTGCAAACTTGCTAATCCAATTGACCACATTATCGTCCAAATCATTGATATAGATGACCAACAACTGATATCACTGATATCCTAGCACTGATATCTAAGGCACACCACTAGTCACTGGCCTCCAATCTGAGAAGCAATTATCCACCACAACTTTCTGGCTTCTCCCGTCCAGCCATTGTCGAATCCAGTTCACTACTTCACCATGAATACCTAGCATCTGAACCTTCCTGACTAACCTCCCCCGTGGGATGTTATGAAAGGCCTTACTAAAGCCATCAACCATAGCCTTTCCTTCAACATGATGTAACCACCTTGAAAAACTCTATAAGATTGGCTAAACACGACTTACCACACACAAAGCCATGTTGACTATCCTTAATCATTTTCTGGCTATCCAAATAATTGTATATCTGATCTCTTAGAACACCTTCCAATAATTTATCTACTATTGACATCAGGCTCACCAGCCTATAATTTCCAGGGTTATTTTTGGAGCCTTTTTAAACAACAATGTGAGCTACCCTCCAATCCTCCAGCACCACAACTAAGGACATTTTAAACATTTCTGCCAGACCCACTGCAATTTCTACACTAGTCTCCCTCAAGATCCTGGGGATTTTGTTCATTCAGGTGCCTTGATGTTCGGCGCGTCGCTCCATCCATCACGGTCTGTGACCCTCCGAATTGTAGTCATTGCCTCCTGTTTCCAACCTTGATGTTAATCCATCTCTCATTTTCATTCTCTGTCTCTGCCTCTTTCCAGCTAGAATTAAATGTTCTAATGTATCTCCTTGCATGATGTGTCCAAATAATTTTTATTGCTGTTTTCTGATTCTTTTAAGTAAATGTACATTTCGTTTTCGTTCTTTGTAGAACTTCTTCATTTGTTACTTCTGAGAAACCACATCCCTGCTACATTGATTCTTTTTACCATTGCATTTGTGATGGTCCATGACTTGCAGCCGTACATCAGTATAGGAAGAATGCAACAGCTGAGAGTTCTTAGGTGGATGTCAATTGCTATTTTCTTGATTGTTAGGATGCTTCTCACTTCAATAATTGCTGTTCTTACCATTGCTAGTCTTGCTTTTATGTCCATTTCGCATTTGCAATCAGATGTTACCCATGATCCAAGTTGTTTCAGGATTTCATTTCCCAATACGATCTGACAATTTGGAATATCAGGTTTCCTTGATATTACCATTACTTCAATTTTCTTTTTGTTTAGAGTTAGGACCGACTCAGGGCTGTGGGGAGAGAGCTCTCTGTGTTGATGGTAGATAATAATTTCTATAAATTTACTTTACTGTTCACTTAATTTACTGTATCATCTGCTTAATGCTTGTTGATATTGTCTCTTATAGTCATTCCAGGTAGGACTTGTATGGTTCTCATGATGTTTTCATTGTACAGGGAAAACAGGTTTGGTGATCCCAATCTCATTATCTATGTGTATGGCCACACTTTGTTGTCAGTAGAGATACCTGATTATTCTTAGATCTTTTCTGTTGATATTATATCTTGAAGCATTTTCATGATGACTTGGTGTTTCACTGTTTTATCCAGTCTTATTCTATTTACAGCAAGGGCTTCCTCCTCTTTAATCTGTACAGGTTTCATGACCACACTGCTTGTTTCCCATGCTTCCCACAAAGAGTTGTGTCCTTTTGCTGAGTGAATATTGATGAAAAGAAAGCATTTAAGATCTTCCCCGTCTCTTTTAGCTCCATACAAAGCCGAACACTCTGATCTTCAAGAAGACAAATTTTGTCCCTTACTAACCTTTTTCTTTTTAATATAACTGTAGAAATCATTAGGAATTTCATTTAATTGTCTGCCAAAACAACCTCATGTCTTTGTTTAGCCTTCCTGATTTTTTTTCGAGGTTTTTCTACACTCCTCAAGTATCTCATTTGCACCATGTTGGCTATACCTGCTGTACACTTCTCTCCTCTTCCAAACCAGATCCCCAATATCCCTTGAAAACCAAGGTTGCCTATGTCTGCTAACCATGTGTGTACTCTCCAAATTTCACCTTTGATGGTTCTCCATTTTCCTCGCACATCCTTGGTTGAAAACAACATCCAAATTTACGCATTCTAGATCCTTTCTCATTTGCTCAAAATTAGCCTTTCTCCAATTTAGAATCTCAACCCAAGGCCTAGACCTATCCTTATCCATACACAGTAGCAACCTGGCATGGAGTGGTGTTAGGGGGCTCGGACCATGAAACAGAGAGACCAAATATGCTGCCCACTCCTATTAAATACAAAGCTAATCTGTGTGTTTAGCCAATAATGATGCTAGCTGATTTGAATTAGCCAATGGCAAGGTGTGCATTAATTAGTGGCCAGAGTCCACCCTTGACCGACAGGTGATATGACTTCCCAATAAGTTTCAGACAGGGAGGACACATGACCACCCACAATACATACATTCCAGACAGACAGTTTCCTCCACACACAACGTGGACCCAGCACACCAATGGCATCATGAAAGAAGCTTGTCAGTGCTTCTATTTCCTCAGGAGTTTGCAGATGTTTGGTATGACACCAGAAACCCTGGCAAATTTTGACAAAGGTGTGGTAGAAAGTGTGCTGACCGGCTACATCACGATGTCATATGGAGAGACCAATACCCCTGAGCGTAAAGCCCTTGAGAAGGTAGTGGACAGAGCCTAGGACATCACAGGCAAAACCCTCTCCATTATTGAGTACATCTACATGGAACACTGCCAGGAGAGCAGCAACAATCGTCAAACACCAACACCACCCAGCACTTGCCCTGTTCTTGCTGATGCCATCAGGAAAGAGCTATAGGAGCCACGAGATATACACCACCAGGTTCAGGAACATCTGCTGTCTCTTCGCCATCAGACTCATCAATGACAAACTCAGACACTCATTTAAAGACTCTTACTTGTGCACTTCTTTGATTTTCTTTTTTGTTCTCTCTGTGCGGCAGTTTGTTTTCATTCATTATCCGTTTCCAGTTCTTTATTTGTTTACATGTACACACTGTGCACAGTTTTTATACCAATAAATGGTAATTCTGCCATGCCCGCAGGAGAAAGAATCTCAGGGTTACATGTATCATGTATGTTCTCTGACAAAAAAAATCTGAAGTCTGATCTTTAACAGGACCCAACTTTGATGCAACTGGTTTAGAGAAAATAAACAAAAATAACATCTTATACAGATTTAGTAAAGACAAGATTTCAATCAACAGATTTATTCAGTTATAAATTGCCTTGAGACCAAACAGTTTTTTGAATGACAATTTACTATCTAGAACACAGCAGAAAATAACCTTGGATCACCTCAGTCTCCGTAATATGATATTCTGAAGCAACTGCCTGAAGTGCTGTGACACGTACTACTAATCTTTATTTGTAATGCTATATTTTTTTTTAAATCAGGGATTTGTTTTTAAATCAGATATCGAAGATTAACAATTGCAAATAAGATACAAACTCAATATATATTGATGAATGAAAAATAAAATTAACATTGAAAATTACTCAAAATTATATTTAGCAAGCTGATTTGTAACTTTCAATTGGCCAGCAGTACACACCATGGCTCACAACAGAAGAGTGCTTTTAGACCAGGTGGTGCATTTCAAAGCACTGTGTCATCCTGGAAAAAAATGCAACGCCCAGGCCACAGGAATCAACAATTTTCTGAGATTTTTTTTTCAATCTCTAAGTTTCAAAACAAGCTTGTTAAGTGTATACCGAACATCAGCAAGGTTTATCAATATCTTTGCCTCACCTACAAATGTTTTTTTAAAATCACATCGTCAGCCAAAAGTGCACTGTAAAATTGCCAAGACTCAGACCCAGAAATAAACCAACTTTTTGCCTTTTGTTCATCTGGTTTCCCCCAACCCCTCCCCCACTGTGCTTCACAACACCAAGACTCACCAGTATTGATTTTCTTCTTCTTTGAAAAACTCCTGGAATCATTTGCTCCATTTTCATTGTTATTTTATTGTCATTTATAAATACCAGTCACTATATCTACAAAACAGAACTTGTCCCATTCTGATGTCAACCCACATTTCAGATGAGCTTAAGAGGTGATCCATGGTTCCAGAAATATCAATCATCAACTCAAGGTTAGAGTGTGCTTGAAGCAAAGTTGGGTTATATAAGATAGGGATGCAAATTCTGAATATTACACTATGCAAATCAACACGATTGAAATTTAACCCTTTTAGATGCAATTACCTTGCACCTGAATGCAAACACAGTGTAACCATGATTATGAACAATGACGCCAGGCAGGACAACCAGGACGACCAAGCCTACAAGATCTCGTCCATTCTTTGTCAACTCAAGACAAAGGAGTGCTAGAGATCAAATATAACTCAGTTTACCTCTGCTAATAGGGAAGAACCAACTACAGCTGAAACAAATCCTGTGAATATACTAACCATTCTGCAAAGGAGCTGGTCAGAGAGCTTGTTCCATTTTTTTCTCTGAAGATCATGATAAGAAATTCTCCACCATCAACATACTGCACTCAACCATGACCAGAAACTCACTGGATCAATTGCAACAAGGCCACAAAACAGGATACAAGATGGAATTTTGAGCAATGATTTATCTCTCAACACTTCAAAGCTTTTCTACCCACAGGTAAAAGTGGAGTGATGGTCCAATTTCAATATGAAAAGGAAAAAATAAATAGAACAAAAATGTATGCTTGATCACACCTCACTCACCAGCTTAAAAGATTTAACATAAACATCAAATCTGTTGTATCAAACACTGCATGAAGTCACTAAGATCTTTATACCAACAACTAAACCCATCATCTTTCCTAGCATTACACAATTCCCAAGACACTTAACTATTCGGGCAACCGCATAATTTTGATACATTGCCATTCTTTCAACGTAGCTGTATCATAATGCTGGCATCTGTGCCATAACTACACAGTGAAAGTACTTCCACCACATTAAGTCTGAAATTTCAATTACCCATCACAATTACTACTCTTGATAGATAATAAATATCAGCTTTAATTCAATAAGCATATTCCAGTAAAAAATACACAGAAAAACTATTCTGCAACCACTTGGACTTGTACAATGACCAAGCAACCATTTGTTCCTTTAAATTAAAAAAATAAATTAAATTAAATGTTTAAATTTTATATTTTTTATTTTTAAATTATTTTCTTTGATTTTTAAAAAAAAATTATATTTAGACATACAGCACAGTAACAGCACCTTTCAGCCTATGGGCCTGTGCCCCACCAATTATACATAACTCACCGACATTCCCCGGTACATTTTGAACGGTGGGAGGAAATTGGAGGCCCCATGGAAAACCCACACAGTGAAACATGTAAGTCTGCAGATGCTGTGATTGTAGCAAAAACACACCGAGATGTTGGAGGAACTCAGCCGGTCTTTCTCCGCATCCATAGGAGACAAAGATACATTGCCAATGTTTTGGGCCTGATCCTTTCTTCAAGGACTAAGCAGAATAAGCCAGAAGCAGGAAATCTCAGAAAGTCTCAGAATTCAGGCAATGATGGCTGAAGGAGGTCATGCAGATACAGGAAAAATATACAGACAGCGCGGGATTCAAACCCCAGTCCAAACCGCTAGTGCTGTGGGACTAGTGATTACTAACCGCTACGCTAACCATGCCAAATCGGGAAAAGTCAAATCACAGAGGTTTTTGAAATGATGGTTGAAGGAGATATTCTTGATTATTGTTTCAACATGCTTGTCCTAGGTCGGGTTAATAGAGATATTTATTTCTAAGAACATAGAACAATTCAGCATAGTACAGGCCCTTCGGCCCTCGATGTTGTTCTGACCCATATATTCTTCCTAAAAAAAGTACTAAACACGCCCTACCCCATAACCTTTTATTTTTTCTTTCAGCCATGTGACTCTTAAATGCCTCCAATGTTTCAGCCTCCACCACCTTCCCTGGCAAGGCATTCCAGGCACCCACTACCCTCTGTGTGAAAAAAAAGTTACCCCAATGAACTTGAAGCTTTCTACTCTTTCGATTTTAGGGCCATCAATGTGGACAAAGGTGTGGTCTCCTTTCCCCCTCCAGAAGTCAATAATAATTTCCTTCGCCTTATTAAGGTTGAGAGAGAGATTGTTATCTTGGCTCAACGTCACTTGACTTCCAGTCTCTTTCTGATATTCTGACTCTTCATTATTTGATACATGTCCCACTATGGTGGTGTTATCGGCAAATTTGAAAATGGAGTTGGAATGGTACTTACCTTTACATTTGTTGGTGTTGAGGGAGAGAAGTAGCAGACTGAAGTAACATCCTTAAGGAGCACCAGTGTTGAATGCGATCATGGATGATTCATATTCACTGCTCCCCATCTTTGCTGATTGTAGTCTGTGAGACAGGAAGTCAAGGATCCAGTTGCAGATAGGTTAGGGCATTGAGACCTACATCCTGAAGTTTGGGAACGAGTTTGCACAGGACCATGGTATTAAAGCCAGAGCTGCAGTCTATGAACAGTAATCTAACATCAGTGTCCTTGCCATCCAGGTGCTCAAGGCCCAAATGAACAGCAAAGGGAATGGCATGTGCTGTGGATTTGTTTAGCCAATAGGCAAACTGAAGCGGGCCAAGGCAAGCTGGTAGCTTGTGTTGATGTGAGCCATGAACATCCTCTCAGTAGTCATTTAGACAAGTTATTATGCTTTTCTTCAGTACAGGTATGAGAGTGGCCTTCTTGAAACAAGTGGAGATTTTGGCCTGTTGTAGGGAGAGATTAAAAATGTCTGTAAATATGTCTGTCAGTTGATCTGTGCAGGATTTCAGGTCACATCCCAGGACTCGATCTGCACCAATCACTCTGCATAGATTCACTCACTGGAAAGTTGTTCTGACTTCAGCAACAGTAACCGTGGTGCGATGTCACGTAGTAAATTGATATAGATGTAACCTCTCTGTTTGAAGCATGCATAGATCACATTTAACACATCGGAGAGTGTTGCGCTATTGCATTCTGTGCCGCTGGACTTTGTTTGTATTCCATGCATTCCTTGTCAGAGTCACCGCATGTCTGTGATGTTCTCTGGGGACAGAATCACAGACCTGAAATGTTCATAGTTTCTCTTTCACGGTTAGAGTAGCTGGTTAGCACAAAGCTATTACAGTACCAGGGACCCTGGTTCAAATCCAGCACTATCTGTAAGGAATTTGTACAATCTCCCCGTGTCCGTGTGGGCTTCCTCCAGGTGCTCCGGCTTCTCCCTCTTCCAAAGACGTATGGGGTTTGTAGTTTAATTGGTCACATGGGTGCACTGGCGCTGCATGGGTTATATTACGTAAAAGCAACTAGGTATGTTGACTTCTCCCAGAATTTTCTATTAATGTCAGCCTTTCCATGACTCCTTGGTCCTCCCTTCCCTCCCCACCCATCTTTCACCCCTTTTGGCACCTACTGCAGTAGCCAAAGAAAGAGCAAAACTTGTCCCTATATATCCCCCCTTCACCTCAATACAGGGGCATTAAAACCTTCTAAGTGAGCTAATGCTTTGCATGCACCTTTTCCAAGCTAATCTCCTGCTTTTGGTGCACTCAGTGTGTTCTCTACATCAGTAAGACCAAATTTAAATTGAGCACCCACTTCTGTAGGTCTACATTAGATCACCCAGTTGCCAGCCATTTTAATTCCCATCATTATTCCCATACAGGTATGTCTGCCCCCAGTATCCCTGATCTATTCTTGCCCTCTTTTTATACTTGATATCTTTCCTTCCCACATTAGTCTGATAAAGGGTCCTGACCTGAAACATTGATCCTTTCTATCCACACGAGGTGCCAGAATGGCTGATTCCAGCATCTGCAGTTTTTGTGTTTTTCTGACATACAAATCCTTTGTAAATGAGCTTTTCAACTAAATCATATGATTCACACTGCAAATTAAATATTCCACAATATAAAATGAGAGTTAAAACTGATAAATTAACAATTAATAACTCTTTTTCAAGCTGGCAGTCAATGCGTAGTTGGGCTCTGCAGGATCAGTGCTTGAGCACGAACTATTCACAACATGTATCAATGACTTTCTGCTATGCAAAAAGCCAAATTAAGCAAATCCTTCCATTAATCTCCCAGTTTTCCTCCACTTAACAGATACTCCTGGAAACTAAGCAATGGAAACCCGACAGTGCCAAACTTACTCATTATAAACATCACTGCCTTCTTCACTGTGCTCCAGGAACTAGTAAAAGCTGACCCATTGAATGTATTTAAGATAGATAGATTTTAGAATAGGGGAATTAAGGGTTATGGGGAACGGGGTGGGGGTGGGGGGAAGTGAGGCAGATTCCATGTCCATAGCAGCCATGATCTTATTGATAGGCAAAGTAGGCTCAACAGGCCGGATGGCCTACTCCTGCTCCCATTTCTTCTGTTGTTGCGTTATTTCAAGTAAAGTTTATTGCCATCTGATTGTACAAGTACAACCCGCAAAACAGCATTCCTGCCATTTTGTCGGGTTGTATTTGTACAATCAGATGACAATAAACTTGACTTGATTTGACCATTTCCTTGGGTAGACCAAGAAGTTGCAGCAAAGAGGAGTTTCATTGCATCTCTACCTTGCACTTCCATATATGACAATAGACCCTAACTGATTCATTTGCTCCACCCACTGAGTTCCTCCAGCCGATTATATTTTTTGTGCTAAATTTTCTTTTGGTTTATGCTTGCAATGTAAATCTGGAGGATTTTACCATGTAACATATTGCTGTTGCTTTCATTCAGTATCTGAATCTATTTTTGGTTTTAAAAATTCAGCTGAAAATATTTTGCTGATAAAATTTAAGGGGACTGTACACTGAATACAGGAACATTTTTCATGAAGCATCAATGTCCTTGAGTGGAAGTGTGAAAGGAAAAGGATTCAGCTGTGATTATTAAATTCTTGTAAAGTTTCCAGCCAACATTTATCAACAAAGCAAACATGTACAATGCTCCAAGGGCATTTGATAACAAGTCAAAAATAGATTTTAGACACTAAACTAACTAGGACAGCACACTCTGAGCTCTTTGCAATTCAGCTCTCAAACGTCACTCATTTACTTTACATTGTAAGTTGCTATAATAGGAAATACATTGCCTCATAAGTAATATGGAACATATTCAGTAAAAAATATAATTGGACAAATATTTGGAAAGGGAATTATTATCAGGCTGCAAGGACAGAGGAAAGAGAACAATTATTTAGTTAGCTCAACAAAGAAAGAGCATAGGCACGATAACACTAGACAAATAAGATTTTCCTTCCTGAACACTTTTGGGTAAATTTTAAGGATTTTGGGCTGCTGATCACAAAAATTACCTTAAAATTTTCCTATCACACTCCATTTTTTAGATGTAACCTATTTTTGTGATTTCCTGTCATATTTTAACCTGCTTCAAGTATACATAATCATGGTGGCCAGCGTTGGTTCCACCTGAGATTAGTGAAATGCAATGAATGATCTGGCTGGGGAATGCACCTAAATTTATAACAAAAATGTATTTTGCTCTCCAGAGTGAAAATGCAAAACCAGGTTTGCAGAAATCAAGAGAGAGAGAGAGATGGGAGTCGGACTTAGGTGTTGTAATATCAAGAAAAATGTGGGTCTGACTGGGGTTTGGATAGTATGACAATTATAAATGCAAGATATGGATTGGTTCAGTATAATTTCCTACATCAATTATATCTTACACCACAGAAGCTACGTAGGTCAAAATCTGAAATATCACAGATGTGGGATTGAAACAGGAATGTTTTTACAGGCTGCGTGGTCATGTGTGAAGGTGAGGCCTTTTTGGCAGGATATTGCTGAAATATTCACAAGGATAACAGGAGTGGCTTTCATGGGTGACCTGGAGCTTTTTCTTTTGGGTAATTTTATGAAATAAGTAATAAATTAACTAAATTCCAAATTTATTTTGTCAAAGTAGCTTTAGCAGTGGCTTAAAAGTGTATTCCAACTACTTGGAAGTCTGACTCTCCCTTGCTCATAGCACGATGGAGTGTGGAGATGAATAGCTGTATATCTATGGACAAAATTACAGAAAATCTGAAAAACAAGTATGATATATTTGTTAAGATATGGCAGCCATATTTGGACTATATAGGGGCCCAATTATAATAATGATAATAACAGATGTTGTTACAATATAAATAGGTGACTTCCCCACATAAATTTTTTTAATTGATAGTATAAATGTGAGCTCTGATGGTGTGTGTGTTTATATTTTGTAGAAAGGGAGAAGGGTTTTTCTTTTTTTTTGTATAAGTTTAATATATTGTGATATTTAAGATTTTACTCTGTATATTTATGAAAAATGAAATATTCAAAAAAAAAGTATATATGACCATGAAGTCTAACATATCAGTGAAAATTCGATTCCTGCATTTGCACTTGGACTTCTTCCCTACTTATCTTTGAGCAGGAAGTGACAAACATGGTGAAAGGTTTCACCAGGACATTCCGACTATGGAAAATTAGAACTGGCTGATGTCCATTTCAAATGTGACGTTGAATGTTTATCCTTTAATGTAAGGTTAGAAATCAATTAACAGGGCTGGAAAAGAGTAATTATGAGGGATTGAATTGATGACAGAGGCTGACATCATCTCCTGAAGTTCATACAGTCAGCCCCAGACTTTTTGTTGCCACCAAAAATACAATCTTGCACAGGTGGAAAATATTACGCAAGCTGTGGAAGGGGAAGCTGTTATCAGGCTGTGGGTGTGTGGGTGCCTCTCATGTGGGTAAGTAGTTGGCTGAAGTTCTGCAAGATGTATTTGGGAGATTAGGAATGCTATGCAAACTTCTTCCTCCACAAACTAAATCCTGCATCACTTTCTATTGGGAAGACAATACACAAATTAAATAGTTTCCTGAAAATACACAATGCTTTACCAGCACCCAGTGAGCCAGTGTAGGGAGTTTGTATGTTTCCCCATGTCTGGGTGTCCTTTGACTGTTCTGGTTCCCTCCTATATTTGAAAGGATGTACAGGGTTGGTCAGTTAATTGTTCACATGGGTGTATTTGGGTGGAGTGGGGTCATGGGGCAGAAAGGCCTGTTACGGTACCGTATCTCTAAAATTAAAATTTTGAGAAGTAGAAACATAGAAGATAGGAGCAGGAGTAGGTCATTCGACCCTTCGAGCCTGCTCCGCCATTCAACGAGATCATGGCTGATCTTAAAGTTCAGTACCCCGTCCCCGCCTTCTCTCCGTAACCTTTAATACCCTTATACTGAAGAAATATATCTAATTCCCTCTTAAATATATTTAATGAACCTGCCTCTACTGCCCTCTGTGGCAATGAATTCCACAGATTCACCACCCTCTGGGTCAAGAAATTCCTCCTCATCTCGGTCCTAAATGGTTTGCCTATTATCCTCAAACCATGGCCCCGGGTTCTGGATTTTCCCATCACTGGAAACATCCCATCTGCATCCATTTTCTCCAGTCCTGCCAGAATTTTATAGGTCTCTATGAGATCCCCTCTCAATCTTCTAAACTCCAGGGAGTACAATCCCAATTTGCGCAATCTTTCCTCATAAGTCATTCCTGCCATTCCAGGTATCAGCCTGGTGAATCGCCTCTGCACTCCCTCCATTGCAAGAACATCCTTCCTTAGATAAGGTGACCAAAACTGCACACAATACTCCAGGTGTGGTCTCACCAAGGCCCTGTACAGCTGCAGTAAGGTATCCTTGTTCCTATACTCAAACCCTCTTGATATGAAGGCCAACATACCATTTGCCTTTTTAACCGCCTGCTGTACCTGCATGCTCACCTTCAGAGACTGATCTACAAGTACCCCTAGGACTCTGTGCACTTTCCCATCTCTTAATCTATTGCCATTCAAATAGTAATCTGCCCTCCGGTTTGTATTACCAAAGTGGATAACCTCACATTTATCCACATTGCCATGTATCTGCCCAGTCCCTCAATTTATCCAAATCACACTGGAGCTTCCTGACCCCCTCTTCTGTGCACACAACCCCTCCTAGCTTAGTGTCATTTGCAAATTTGGACATATTACATCCAATCCCCTCATCCAGATCATTAATGTAAATTGTGAACAGCTGGGGTCCCAGTACAGATCCCTGTGGTACCCCACTGGTCACCGCCTGCCACTCAGAAAATGAGCCATTTATCCCAACTCTCTGTCTTCTACCTGCCAGCCAGTTCTCAATCCACATCAATACTTTGCCCCCAATCCCATGAGCCTTGATTTTGGAAGCCAGTCATTTATGCGGGACCTTATCGAAGGCCTTTTGGAAGTCCAGGTACACCACATCCACTGGCTCTCCCCCATCTATTTTACCTGTCACCATCTCAAAGAATTCCAATAGATTTGTCAAGCACGATTTACTTTTTGTAAATCCATGTCGACTCCGTCCGATCCCTTCTCTGCTAGTCACATGCTCCGCTATTACATCCTTAATAATGGATTCCATCATCTCAAATGTTCACAAAGTTTCTGACGAGTACTCAGAACATATCACATGCACCTGCTCTTCTTTCAAACTCAAAATATCACGACGAGGCCACTCATTTCACACCGAATTATCTCAATCAAAATTATTCCAATTTGTAAGAACACCAAATAACTTTTCAAATATTTTGTTCAACTGAATAAAATTAGATTTAATGGTCTACTCAGATTGAATCTTTATTTTCAACACAAATCTACATGCAAGGTTTTTTATGGCTTTAATATCAGCTGTCCAGTCCTAAACAACTGTGAGCACTATTGTACATGCATTGGACGGGGGTTGTATAACAGCAAAATTGATTCCAGTTCATTAATATGGTAAAGGTAAAGCTAAAGGTTCCATATTGTGATGTAATATTACATTTAGAATGTAGCATACATGAAATTTTTTAACTTTGTCTACCGTAAGGAAGACAGAGAGTTGCCACTTTGTCCAGCGCCCCTCGTGGAATTAGCTGGGAAGTAGATTTGGATATCAATAGTCCAATGCAACATTTTTAATATTGCTGTGGATTAGATAAAGTGAACTCATTGTGGTCAGAGTTCATACGTTCAATAATGTTATTCAACTATATATAGTTAGCTT